>NC_090647.1:291075519-291396234 GCF_040937935.1 Hyperolius riggenbachi
GTAGCGGTGGGAGGGGTTGTGATTAGGGTTAGGCATTGATAGAGATAGAATTCTGCGTGAAAATAGGGTTAGGTTTACCTGTAGTAATACTGTAATTCACTAATATATTATCACAGCAAAAAAATAGTAGACTATCGGTAAATTACTGATATTCTACTAGCAGCTATATCCGGTGCTCAAATTTGCATTTACGCCATTTTTATAAATTTGTTAACAGTATATGTTTTAAATACACTTTTAATATTGCTGTAATTATTAATTAATAATCAATTCTTCTCCAAAAAATCTAATTGTTTCTAAGTATGTTTTTACCTGACCTTTTTCAAATGCATCTCTTTTGTTAAATATTTATAGTTGTTATAACTACCTTTATTTTTTGGAGATGTTGTCCCTTTGAGAGATTCAGTAACTAGCAGTTGAAATGTGCAAGTATTTGCTTATAAAGGGGAGGTGCAGAAGCATAGCTAGGAACAGATGGGCATGGAGGAGATTGAGTCAGGAAGCTTACTCTGCATCAACTGGGCAGTTGAACAATTCAAAAAGGACCTGTGAGCAAAAGTAAAAGTTAAGCTAAGTACCCACGTCGTAATTTTTCAGGCGATTTTCGTGCCAACCAATGATTTTTTTGAGCGCCAGACGGTCATTTCCACGATATCGTGACGTAGGTACAGGCACACGACCACATAACGCAACTTAGCGTTGCGTCGCTTAGCATCAAATGTCTTGTTCGCTCATGGCGTGTAGTGTTGTGTGAAGTCGTGCCCACCCGCCAACAGGAAGAGGCGTTGCTGGCGACCGTCGTGAAGGGGATGTCGCAGGACCCGTTGGGCGGTGAGTACGCAGCTTTAGATACTTACCTCAATAGTCCAGAGGCTTACCCAATCCCCCTAGACTCCATTAATTCAGAGCTGAGACCCCCTGAACATATTCAACTAGAGCTTATCAGATATTTTCTCCTGGTCACGCTCCTATCCTTGCACAGTCTGGCATAGCTTGTACATGCACGAGTACAGTCCGTGCCTGTGTAGTTGTAAGGAGCTGCTCGTGCACAGCTTTTTCCTTCAAGTTACTGCTCAGGAGCGGAGCATATTGCCGCATGCAAAGTATGGCCACACTCATACACACACATGGTGAAAGCCAGCAGAGGTAGGGTCAAGGCAACATAGGAAGCCGCTGGATCAGCTAGTGGCTTCCCACTACTTAGGTAGGTAAATATTTTGAAGCAGGGCATTTCAGCGCTGAGCACAGAAGCTGGGTGCCACCATAGCTGTAATGCTATGCTATGCTCCCTGCACAAGGGTAATTCAGGGATCTGGCCCCTGAATTACATTTCTCTCCAAGTTGTAGCAACTCGGAGGGGAAATAGTATTCAACGTCACCAGGGATATAAGTGGCAGCAGGGTGAGCCGTAGGTTGGCTCACACTGCACCCAGCGTACTGACGGCATTGCCATATGTACACAAAATTGGCTTTAAAGGACAACTGTAGTGAGAGGTATGTGGAGGCTGCCATATTTATTTCCTTTTAAATAATACCAGTTGCCTGGCTATCCTGTTGATTCTCTGCCTCTAATACCTTCAGCCATAGACCCCGAACAAGCATGGAGCAGATCAGGTGTTTCTGACATTATTGTCAGATTTGACAAGATTAGCTTCATGCTTGTTTCTGGTGTGATTCAGATACTACTGCAGCTAAATAGACCAGCAGGGCTGCCAGGCAACTGGTATTATTTAAAAGGAAATAAATATGTCATCCTCCACATTCTTTTCACTACAGTTGTCCTTTAACTTTTTTATTATATCACAGTCTTGCTTTACGGGTTGTTAACGGGGAATGGGGGGTGGGGATGGATCTGATGGAGGGGGGAGTAGCAATACTTCTGACATCTAAGGGTGCAGCACCATATGATTAATTTAACACATTAAAATCTCACTTCAGGGATGTGACTGGAAGTCCATGAGGTGAGGTCGCACCCGAGTGGAACTCTGTGCTGACTGCTACCCTATCCATCCTTTATAACACCCTGGCATCCCAAAAGACTTCCCAAGCCTCAGGAAAAGCTGCCCAGCACTCGCCACCAAAATCTTTAAACTAATGCCTAAGAGTTTGCCACTGTCATAGTACACAGCATGTACTGTACATGTGGATCTTCAAAATGAGAGGAGGTAGAACTGTTAGAGGCATCTGTGCAAAGTGGAGTAGGAGTCCATGTCACAGGGGTCACAGTTGCGACCAAACACATGGTTTTGGAAGTACATGTGACAAGCTTTCCACATGGCATTTTGATGCTGCCTGGCATTGCCTACATAGGAATCGATGCACCTTGGCCACCCCCTCTCCCTTACATTATATGGACAGCCACTGTTGCCTACTGAAAGTTTCCTCTTACTCATGCTGCTGCCTGCAGTTCAGTTATGGATGAACCCACTCCCTCTCCTGTATAAGTCAAGGTTGTTTGTGTGTATTCTAACACACAGCCACTGCTACCTACCACCAGCTGTGGGTTGCCACACTGGACCCGCCATCCAGCACCAGGCTCAACAACATTCAATGCCGAGGGCGATTTAGCTACCAGGAAATAAGAGCAACCAGCACCATTCTTTTTGAGCCTTAGTAATCTTCCATGATATTCACTAAAGACTAAGGGCCATATTCTATTGCTGAACTCGCCAGCGCTAAGCACTGGCGAGTTCTTAACTTAGGCGATGGGGGCATCGCCTAATCTAATAAAACTTTAGACCCCCCCAGGCGGAAAAGAACTCGCTTGGGCGATATAATCGCCCAGCGAGTTCTTAACACCGAATCCAATTACCCTTATCATGTCTCCGGGAAACGATGCTTCCCGGCAGACATGAGCGTTAGCTTAGACCTGCAAAAAGCAGGTCTAAACTAGCTAATGCACGTCGTCGCCGCTGCATCTGGGGGTCTCCTTTAATAAGGAGACCCCCAGAGCTCCCCGTTGGGTCGCCGCATCAGTTTAGAAGCCCCCGCGCAGCTCTGCACCGGCACCCCTGCTGGCATACATACCGCCGCAGATCACCCGCCGCCTCTCGCCGCAAAATCCGTCGCGTAATTACAGTGTATCTAACACTGTAATTACTGTCGGCATAGAAGGAGCCCGGGCAAAGCATCTTTGAATCTGCAGCCTGGGCTCCCCATTGGTCCGCTGTCTAAACCAATAAAATGGCTCAGACAGCGGACCAATGGGGAGCCCAGGCTGCAGATTCAAAGATGCTTTGCCCGGGCTCCTTCTATGCGGACAGTAATTACAGTGTTAGATACACTGTAATTACGCGACGGATTTTGCGGCGAGAGGCGGCGGGTGATCTGCGGCGGTATGTATGCAGGGGTGCCGGTGCAGAGCTGCGCGGGGGCTTCTAAACTGTGCGGCGACCCGACAGAGAGCTCTGGGGGTCTCCTTATTAAAGGAGACCCCCAGATGCAGCGGCGGAAGATGGCGGCGGGCGAGTGCGCATGTGTGGGGAGTGAGGCCGTGGTGCTGATGGACAACACCACAGCGTAAACCTCACTCCCCATCGCTCTGTAAAAGGGAGCATCGCTCAGGCTTTCGCCTGAGTAATGCTCCCTAACGATCGGCCATCGCGCGAAGGATATGGGCAATAGGATTTGCCGGTAATCCTCGCGCGATGGCAAGGTGATAAGTAGCTCGCATCTGCAAGCTACTTATCACCTTGAATAGGATATGGCCCCTAGGCCCATATGCAATTCACTTTTTCACCTGAGTTTTCACCTAGGAGATAATTTTTCATCTTCTATTTAAAATAACTTTCCAGCACTTTTCAACTAAAAAAGTACCAAAACGTAAATGAAAAAGTACTATCAAAATTATTTTGAGTATTTTCTTGCTTTCTGGTGGCTTAAAATGGATTTTATCGACAATTTTAAAAATATCACCTAGGAGAAAACTCAGGTGAAAAAGTGAATTGCATATGGCCCTAAATTGCTGTTGCCAGTTCCCACCTACTACTGGCAACCTTTTGTCCACCATTTCCTGTCCCTACTTGTCTCAGACTACCTGCCTACTACTTGTCTATCACAGTCTGTCCCTACTAGTCACCAACTTCCTACTTGTCTATCTCTATCTGTCCCTCCTCATCATCCACTACCTGTTAGTTCTTGTCCGTCACAGTTGGTCCCTGCAGTTGGTCTGGTTTTATATTAAGGGCAGTCAGGGCAATTACCTGAGGCACTGATCTTTTAGAGGGCTCCCAAGTCAGAGGTTGCAAAGCTACCACTGGCATAGCAATGGTGGATGCAGACATGTTACTGCTCTTGGGCCTCTAGACAAGATTTTTCACCAAGGACCATACTTTAGCTACTGCATTTGCTGTTCAGTGGGGCTATAACATGATGATCACTTCTATATGTGCTTGATGATTGATAGTCATTCACAAATGGTTCTCCTTTCTCTGCCTACAACTCTCCCACAATGTGTCTGGCCTTGCGTAGCATGATTCGGTATTCCTATCACACTATTGTTATTCATACAATATTGAGCCAAGCAAAAGTTACCCACTGAGACAAACATCTGCTAGCTGCCAGTAACAATCATTGATCACTGCCCATTGCCCTGAATGGCCATATACAGCAGCTCAATGGAGACTCAGTATATTTTAGCACTGGGGCTGATAATAGAAATCAATGTAATTCTCTTGCACATCATAGATACCTTATAATCTGGGTCTACTGTGTTTAATAACACAAGTTCAGCTTTACATTCCTTTGCAACTGCTTAGATATTTGAAATACAGTACCTTCCCCTCACATCTCTGCCAGTATATTTCTCCCGTAACATGCCAAAAATAAAGACATAAGTATGATGAATAAAAAATGCATGTTGTAAAATAAACATTGATAAATCACTACTGTTGATCGCAATGGATAATTTCATTTTCATAAAATTTTGCGATAATGATGCTGATTGCACGGGCAATCTTAATTGCATGTAATTTTTGCAAGTTGCCTAAAATTATGTTCAAGGAATCATCTAATGTGTGGGCATGAGAAAACACATTTTAGCAGAGAAGCTTTGAAGTCTATGGACATATATTATATTTTCTTCAGATTAAAGTCATTGCGAAATTACGCATAAGTATGATTACATATCAAATTAATTTTGCAACATTTTAAAAAGTCACATTATGATTTTGCTGCAAAATTGCTACTATGCGAAATTTAAGCTCATCACTATAAATTACCACATATTTTCTATAGGGAACTGAATGAAAACAATACTGTAGTTATAAGCTTCAACATTTGACTTCAAGTGATTTGGCAGTGTGTTGAGACCAAAAGAATATTGGCAAAGCACTGTTACCAATACTCTATCAAGCCTATGTGTGAGAGGGGTGAAATCAGGGGAACAGGAATGTTTTCTTATTGATTACCACTATTCAGATCACGTATAGAAGTGATCATTACCACTTCAACACCAGTTAAGAACTAATGCAGTGACTGGGGAGGGTTCAAGTGGTCCCCTCAGATGCAGAGGACTTTGCACGGGCGCAACTGCTGCATCCTCAATTGCTACCCTACTGGGCCGGTAGTTCTGGAGAAATTACAATGACCCAGAGCATGTTATAGTCACTAAATTTGCTATGGAGGTCAGGGTGACATGTATGAAAAAAATAAGCTTTGAAACAAGCTATGTACAGTATAAACTTTTGGCAGGAAAGGTTTTTTTTTTAGTTTTTAGAAAGCAGTGGGGTGAGGTGTTTCAGTACTTTTAAGCTCATTAGCATCCACATGCATCAATCTACAAAACAGGGTCTTCCCTGAGCAAATTCATTTTTTTATTTAAATTTAAGGTGACATATTAAAAAAAGGTGCGTTATCCAGTTAATGCAGTGTATGTTCCCGTGATGCAAACAGGGGGAGAAAACACAAATTCCATGAGTCCAGGCTGGGTATTGAACCCAGGAGCCAAGTTTGCTAACCATTATGCCAATATAAATTAAATTAATTACATTTTGGAGTTATTTGGACAAATCTAATCAAATTGGAATCATGGCAAATTCAACAAACCCTACTTCAAATCAGCAAATTAACTTTAGGGGATATTAGAAGCATTCAAGAGTAGGTCAAAAGATCTGAGAAAGCCAGTGGTGTGTTACTTTCTGTATGTAAAGCAAGCAAGCAGCATGAATATAACATTGATAGCTACAGTATATACAGATTGTTGTAGTGTCAGAGGTAGACCACTGATGGAGGCACAAATGCAATAAGTGAAAAGTCAAAGATGTATTTAAAACGGAGTACGTGGACAGCTAAAAAGATCCAGAAGGCTAAAGTAATAATAGTTTTCAGTTTAATGTATGATTGTGTCAGTCAAAGGTGCAAATTTCTCAGACTTTTATTATTAACAATATATAGTTATATAACTCAGTACAATATACAGTCTCTGTAAAAACCACTCATCTCATTTAAAGATGCAATGTTTTATTGTCATAGTTTGTTTAACCACAGAGAACTGGAGATAAAGCTTTAGTTCTTACTTTTTTTTAAAGGGACTCCGAGCACTTCTCATGGGTATGCCTTTAAAGAGACTCCGACCAGTACTGCAAAGTACTTAAAGATGCATACCTTTCTGTAGCTTGTGCTCTCCTCTGTCATCTGATGCCTGAATTGCCGTTCTACACCAAATAGATTTGTTCGATTTCAATTTAACCACTTTACCCCAAAGCGTTTTTTACCCTAACGGACAAGAGCGATTTTCAACTTTTAGTGCTCATCCATTTCATTTGCCAATAGCTGAATCACTACTAATTACTATGAAATGATGTATATCTTGTTTCTTTCACCACCAATTGGGCTTTTTGGGGTTGATATTTGTTTTCAGTAATTACTTTATTTTCTATGCATTTTAACCTCTTGACGACCAGCTAACGCCGATCGGCGTAAACTGGTTGTCTGCGGGTTTCTATGGAAACGGCCGTTCCATGTCAGTTCACGGAGGGTGTCTCCGTGAACTGCCTGCGAGCCTCCAATCGCAGCTCGCAGGCGAAATGTAAACACGCGGGGAAGAAATCCTTGGTGTTTACACTGTACGGCGCTGCAGCAGTGCGGTAAAGGAGATCGGCGATCCCCGGCCTCTGATAGGCCGGGGATCGCCGCCGTCTGATAGGCTGAAGCCTATCAGAGGAGGTACAGGACGTATCGCCGTCCTGTACTGCCCACAGAGCCAGGGAGAGGGAGGGAAGGAGAGGGAGGGGGAATAGCGCTGCGGAGGGGGGCTTTGAGGAGCCCCCCCGCAAGGCACAGCAGAGCGGCGGCGATTAGACCCCCCCAGCAGGACTTCCCCCTAGTGGGGAAAAAGGGGGGGAAGTCTGATCGCCCCTGCCTGCAATACGATCTGTGCTGGTGGCTGAAGAGCCCACCCAGCACAGATCAATGGGAAATCACTTGGTCGGCAAGTGGTTAAAGGGAAAAACAAGAACAAAATGAAAAAATACACTATTTCTCCAATTTCATCCCCTATAGTTTTAATATAAACACTGCTACTGCATAAAACCCACACATTTTATCTGCCTATTAGTTCTGGTTATCACAAGATTTTAATTATGTCCCTAGTACAAAGTATGGTGACAATATAGTATTTGGAAATAAAGGTGTATTTTTTCTATGGTGTTTTTTTATTCCACTATTTTCACGTGCACGCGCACAGTGACAGCAGTACTGTCTGACTTATAAAATGCCCTGGAGCCATTAAGAGGCTCTAGCTGGACGTTTTTATAAGTCAGCTTGTCATTAAAGGATACTGCAGCCGAAAGGCTGCAGAGAGATAAAACCTGCATTGTGTAGGTAAAGAAAAGGACATACTCACCGCTCCCCTCGCTCCCTGCCGTCGGGTCCCGCTCGTCAGCCACAGCTCCCGGTACTGGCCGACTCTCCTGACCCCTGACCCGGACATACTGCGCCGCACATGCGCAGTATGTCCTGTAATCTTCGCTTCTGGCGTCGCATCATGACGCCAGAAGTACGGGCACTCCCCCGCCTCCTGCGTGTGCGCTCCAGCGGCTCCACTATAAAGGTAGCCGCAAAAACCCCCGCTCCCCACCGCTCCCTTGGCCCACTTCACTTTGGTGACTACACTGCACTGAGAGACTGTCTGTCTCCTGCAGCGTGCAGAGAGGCGGTAGAGTGGAAGGGGGCATGGCCAGGGAGAGAGAGCTGCCCAATGTCAGCTCTATAAACTATGCAGGAAGGCATTTTGAACAGGGAATCCCTCTCCTTGTGTTTACCAAATATTGTCGCTAATCTCCAGGGGCTATAGCATTGTGGTAGGGGGGGCTATAGGGCTGCGGTGTGGGGACACAGAGGCATGGTATGAGGCAGAGAACATGTCTCTGTGTCCCATCTGCCCACCTCGTGTTCTCTTTAAGAATTGCAGAGTTGTAATGCTGCAGAGGGAGGAGGTGAGACTGAGACGTGATCTGCTTCGCGCTGTGGAGGAAACTCCCACTTTACAGGCATTAAGTAGCTACTGGATGCTGCCAGACAGGAACATTTAATACATTTATTGTAAAAAGCACAGACATACAAGGCAATTGTGCATTACCTATTAATGCACATTAATTGTTATATGTGTTTTAATAATGGAAGGCTGAACAAGGGCTTTCATTAATTTTGCCGCACCAGCGTTAATGTAGATGGTTTGCAGGAAAGGTCTGCATATTTATAAAATCAGTTACTATATGGCTATTTTGTGCAATTAATTTAAATTACTTTGGAGAAAAACTCTATTACTCTTGTCTAGTGTCAAAAAGGCAGCTTAAAGCCAATGTTTAGCCTTCAATTACTTTTCATAGAGAAAAAATAAATAAATAAATAAATATATATATATATATATATATATATATATATATATATATATATATATATATATATATATATATATATATATACAGTGGGATGCAAAGGTTTGGGCAACCTTGTTAATTGTCATGATTTTCCAGTATAAATCATTGGTTGTTATGATAAAAAATGTCAGTTAAATATATCATGTAGGAGACACACACAGTGATATTTGAGAAGTGAAATGAAGTTTATTGCATTTACAGAAAGTGCGCAATAATTGTTTAAACAAAATAAGACAGGTGCATAAATTTGGGCACCACAAAAAAGAAATGAAAGCTATATTTAGTAGATCCTCCTTTTGCAGAAATGACAGCCTCTAAACACTTTCTATAGGGAACCTGGGAGTCTGGATTCTGGATGAAGATATTTTGGACCATTCCTCTTTAAAAAACATCTCTAGTTCATACAGGTTTGATGTCTTCCGAGCAACAGATTTTCAATTACATTCAGGTCTGGGGACTAAGATGGTCATTCCAGAACGTTGTACTTGTTCCTCTGCATGAATGCCTTAGTGGATTTTGACAACTTTGACAAGATTCCCAGTGCCTGCACTGACCACACAGCCCCACAGCATGATGGAACCACCACCATATTTTACTGTAGGTAGCAGGTGTTTTTCTTGGAATGCTGTGTTCATTTGCCTCCATGCATAACGCCCCTTGTTATGCCTAAATAACTCAATTTTAGTCCACAGCACCTTATTCCAAAATTAAGCTGGCTTGTCCAAACGTGCTTTAGCATACTTTAAGCAGCTCTGTTTGTGCTGTGGGCGGATAACCGGCTTCCTTTGCATCACTCTCACATACAGCATCTCATTAGGTATAGTGCGTTGAAAGGTTGAACGATGCACAGTAACTTCATCTGGTGTAAGATGATGTTGTAGGTCTTTAGTGCTGGTCTGTGAGTTGACTCTGACTGTTCTCACCATTCTTTACTTCTGTATATCCAAGATTTTTCTTGGTCTGCCCCTTCGAGCCTTAACTTGAACTGAGCCTATGGTGTGAGGCTGGGTGGTGTATTCTCCACAGTCAGCATGCAACGCATGAGCTGGCGTGGAGGAGGTACACACACTAGCACAAGGAAACAGGCTATCCCTAGTATAGTGGAGGGGAGGACTGACTCCAATAGGAGATTGTGGCGCACAGAGCCGGTGCAGATCTGACAGCCACAAACAATGCTTTCGTTATAACGTCTCAGCGCAAAGTAGCGCTGAGCGCACAAACCAGAACTGAGGAGATCAGGACAGGTAGACAGAATGAACGCTTGCTAGCTAGCGGCTACTTAGCGACAGCAAGCGTCCAAAACCAGACAGACTGGAATGAGGCAGCCAATGCGATGCGGCGATGGCGTGCCTCACAAAGACAGGACAGGATAGTCAGAAAATAGCAGGATCGAGATAGATGAACGTAACACAGATAAATATACAATAAGTATGTTTTCCTAGCGTATTACAATTACAGCTATCAATGAAACTATTTGTAACGTCTGACTAACATATGTATATATCGGCAATGAACCGATATATGACATAAGCAGGAACGCTGACTAGGAATGGAGTAACACAGGGAACAGGACTCAGAAGGATTCGCTATCTCTTCGCAGAGATGAACGCAAACCACAAACGGTAACAGAACAGGATTCAGAAGGATTCGTTATCTCTTCGCAGAGATGAACGCAATCCACAAACAGTAACAGAACAGGATTCAGAAGGATTCGTTATCTCTTCGCAGAGATGAACGCAATCCACAAACAGAACCAGAAGCAGGGTAACTACCTCAGCACGGGTGGTCACGGTACGCGCAACCTACCAAAACGTGCTGGAAAGCTGACTAACTGCACACAGGATATAAACAGTTCGTGTACGTATACATCAGCGACACTGATGTATCACGTAACACAAATACAAGGAAAATAATAAACGTGCTGGTATGCATATATATTGGCAATGAACCAATATATGATGCAAAGACCAGCAAAGTATCTTTATAACAAGAAACACGATCGGGGGCTAAAGCGACAGCAAGACTGGCTTACACTGAAGCTATGAAAAACCCAAGGAAACCCTGCAGGAAGCAGATCTTTATACTGAGGTCATCCAATGGGAGCAGACATGCAGATTCCCACACAGGTGAATGATAATCAGTCACAAGCTGACAGCAGGGAAAGACAGACAAATCTATGCAGCTTGCATGGAAATAGATCAGAACTGCCTGAGCTGCAGCACTACTACTTCCAGTAATAGCTGCTGCAGCAGCGATCATTACAGTACCCCCGCCTTTAAAAGCGGATTCCAGACGCTTTTCAAAACTGAAATTCCCAACAAAACAGTCTGACTGATAATTCATGATGACCGGGACAGCCCGGCAAGACCGAATTCCAGAATCAGTCCCCACAAGACTGGACCCATCAGAACCAGAACCTACAGAACCATGCCCAACAGTACTACAAGCCCCAGTGTGACACCCATCAGAACCATGATTTCCAGAAGAAAGCCCTCCGAAATTCCCTGAGCGATACCCACCGCCTTCCAGGAACCGTTCAGAAACGCCAAAGCCTTTGCAATGCCCACCGGTACTGTCTTTACCAAGACAAAACCCACTGTTGAACCAGTCCAAGGCACCAGGACATGTTTTCTCAGAGACCTCCCAGAACACCTTGAAGCTCCAAAGAGATCCCCATAGGTCAGAATGCCCCTTAGGCTCACATGGAGAACTATCAAGAACCCCTATGGAACCTAGGGCAATTCCCGAGTCAGGGCCACAAGGACAAACATCAATATCAGGGCTTTTAGGGACCAGAACCATCTCTGGGCATGCAGGCAGACTGGCAACATCAGAACGTGTTCCCACTAAGGAAGCATCAGAGCACGCTAACACCTTAGACCCACTTGGGCATTCTGGCACACAAAGAGCATCTGGGCACACCGGCACAAGAGAAACCTCTGGGCATGTCAAGGAACTGTGAGCCTCAGGGTCAGCCAAGACAGGACCAAAACCAGGACTGGCCAAAAAAAAATCATCATGACTAAACTTCGCAACTACTGGACTTTTACACGAGAATGCTGGATCAGACTTAGATGTCGCTGATTCCAGCAAAGTCAGTAACAAATCAGATTCAGGGGCACTAACAAGACAGGACAAATCTTCTGATGTATGCACTGAACCAGATAGGGACTCCACAACTACCTCTGGACTGGACAGAGACTCATTTAATACACTGGATTGGAGCTCATGAGGCGCTGCAGAACAAGTCAGTATTGCAGCAGCCCCCACTGGACTAGGCAAAACTGAGGAATTCCCTGGACAGGAAGGGGACTCTGGAACCTCTGCCACAGCGGCCAGAGAACCAGAATCTTTCAGGATACAGGGCTGGGTTTCAGGAACACTCATCAGACCGGACTGAAATTCTGAGATTTCTATTATTTTGACCAGAGAATCAGAATTATCCATGTTACAGGGCAAGACTTCTGAAACATTCAGAGGACAGGGCTGAAATTCCTCGGCTGTTACAACACTGGAAAGGGACTCAACATTGGTTAAATCAGACTGTGTACAGGGCAAGGTATCTAACACACTTGCTGACGAGGACAATATTTCAATGGCTTCTGCTTTGCTGGGCAGAAATTCATCAAGTTTTATTAGAGCAGACTGTAATTCCAAAACAGCTGCTAGACAAGTGAATATTACTGCAACACCAACTGAGGTAAGCAGTGCCTCAGACCCTTCTGCTAGAGGGTTTGAAATATCCAAAGTACTGGGTGAAGCATAAGACTCTGCGACCACAGCTTCACTGGACAGGATCACTGAACAGTCCATATTGCAGGGCAAAACCATGGAAGCACCTGCTGGACAGCATAATGATTCTGTGACCTGAGTTTCATTGGAGAGATCTACTGCACAATTCATGGTACAGGGCAAATTTATTGGAACATTTTCTGAACAAGGTAATAATTCTGCGATTTCAGGTTCACAGAGCAGATGCTCTGAGCAATTCACGAAACTAGAGCGAGGTGTAGAAACAGGAAGATCAAGACACAATGTTTGCGCATCTGAATCACCATTCATTTGTAAAATTGGAAAATTCAGATGCTGGGGTTCTGAGGTGTCTAGACAGGATTGCTGGGACTCGGAAACTAATGTAGTGCATCTATTGGCATCTGCTGGATCAGACAGGAGTTTAACTTTATTAACACAGGTAATTTCTGCAGAAGTGTTTGCAGAGACAGGCAAGATTTTTCTGGTGTCTGTTTCACTGAACAAAGAGTCATGAGTACTGGCTAGGCTGGACTCGGAAGTCAGCAGGACCTCTGGATTCTCTGCTGAGAAATTTGCACAGGGCAAGGTTAAGAATGTATCAGTGGCTTCTGTTTTACTGGTAAGTAACACTGAGTTATCCATGGTACAGGGTGGAATTGCAGGAACTTCAATTGCACACAAAAAGAGCTCCGAATCACCTGCTGAATCAACCAAAGGTGCTGAAGCAGGCGGGTCAGAACGCCAAATTTGCGAATTCGGAGTCACATAAAAATCATCCAAAATCAGTTCCCACACATCAATCAATGGAGCCACAAAGTCATACCCACACACACCAGTTTTTATTAGGTTATAGGCAGACTTAATGCATGCATTCAATACTAATTCACTTTTTGCACTGTAAAATTGACAAAATGAACTTGAATCATTCTTCCATTCATTGACCAGAGCTTCCATCTCTCCTTTCTCAAATGGAGGATTCCAAGCATACTTAACAGGCAGATCATGGTTTGCAGATATGATTGTAGCAGGGACATATATTGGGTTAATTAGCAGGTGATTGGCAGATTCCTTATTCCTAAGAATCTCCAATACCTGTAGCAAGTGCTGAACTGTAGTGTATGCAAACTTTCCTTGCTTCACAAATAAGTTGATTTGTTCAATACTCTGTAATATCTCCTCATAATCATACTCAGATAATTCTTTTAAACAAAAATCTTTATTTTCCCTAGCCAGGGAGGAAAGTTCATTAGTAGTTTCATAAGTCCATTTAACTCCCCTGAAAGACAATTGCATTTCATTATCTGTTAATGGCAGAATCTCATTATAGGTCTCAGTCGCTAAGGATAACGACTCTGCAGATCGGACACGTTTCTTAGAACGTTTGCGTTTGGCCTTAGACCCTGCTGTTTTCCCTGCTGTTCTTGGTGATTTATTCAAGGCTGCAGGAAAATTATCAGTAACACTTTCTGCTTGCTGAACATTTTTGCAAGCAATTGAAGGAGTAGCTGATTGACCTGCTGCCAGGAGTTCATTAAGAGGAAAAGGCAATGGATCTATGCGCAACCAGTTATGGATCACAAACGCTAGAAATTCCAGTGGTCTCTCTTTCAAATCGGAATGATTGAGAACATCAAATGCCCACTGGAATAATTCCCCTTTAAACAAAATATAACTTAGTTGGAGTGCCCAGGTTGAAACAGGAGTCGCTTGGAGATCAGGATTGGTCAGGAACCTGGCACATTCAGAGAAAAACTCATTTTCTGTTTCAGAGCTAAGTTCTTCAAATTTCTTAAAGGAACAGGAACCATAATTGACAGTGTCATACTTTCTGGGAATCCCCCCCACAATGGGGATTGGTAATGGGGTTTTCATAATGTGAGGCTGGGTGGTGTATTCTCCACAGTCAGCATGCAACGCATGAGCTGGCGTGGAGGAGGTACACACACTAGCACAAGGAAACAGGCTATCCCTAGTATAGTGGAGGGGAGGACTGACTCCAATAGGAGATTGTGGCGCACAGAGCCGGTGCAGATCTGACAGCCACAAACAATGCTTTCGTTATAACGTCTCAGCGCAAAGTAGCGCTGAGCGCACAAACCAGAACTGAGGAGATCAGGACAGGTAGACAGAATGAACGCTTGCTAGCTAGCGGCTACTTAGCGACAGCAAGCGTCCAAAACCAGACAGACTGGAATGAGGCAGCCAATGCGATGCGGCGATGGCGTGCCTCACAAAGACAGGACAGGATAGTCAGAAAATAGCAGGATCGAGATAGATGAACGTAACACAGATAAATATACAATAAGTATGTTTTCCTAGCGTATTACAATTACAGCTATCAATGAAACTATTTGTAACGTTTGACTAACATATGTATATATCGGCAATGAACCGATATATGACATAAGCAGGAACGCTGACTAGGAATGGAGTAACACAGGGAACAGGACTCAGAAGGATTCGCTATCTCTTCGCAGAGATGAACGCAAACCACAAACGGTAACAGAACAGGATTCAGAAGGATTCGTTATCTCTTCGCAGAGATGAACGCAATCCACAAACAGTAACAGAACAGGATTCAGAAGGATTCGTTATCTCTTCGCAGAGATGAACGCAATCCACAAACAGAACCAGAAGCAGGGTAACTACCTCAGCACGGGTGGTCACGGTACGCGCAACCTACCAAAACGTGCTGGAAAGCTGACTAACTGCACACAGGATATAAACAGTTCGTGTACGTATACATCAGCGACACTGATGTATCACGTAACACAAATACAAGGAAAATAATAAACGTGCTGGTATGCATATATATTGGCAATGAACCAATATATGATGCAAAGACCAGCAAAGTATCTTTATAACAAGAAACACGATCGGGGGCTAAAGCGACAGCAAGACTGGCTTACACTGAAGCTATGAAAAACCCAAGGAAACCCTGCAGGAAGCAGATCTTTATACTGAGGTCATCCAATGGGAGCAGACATGCAGATTCCCACACAGGTGAATGATAATCAGTCACAAGCTGACAGCAGGGAAAGACAGACAAATCTATGCAGCTTGCATGGAAATAGATCAGAACTGCCTGAGCTGCAGCACTACTACTTCCAGTAATAGCTGCTGCAGCAGCGATCATTACATATGGCTTTTCATTTCCTCAATATGTTCCTAACTGTGGAAACAGACAGTTGAAATCTCTAAGACAGCTTTCTGTATCCTTCCCCTAAACCATGATGGTGAACAATCTTTGTCTTCAGGTCATTCAGAGAAAATGAAAAGAGGAAGGAAACTTACAATTATAATTGGATTCAACTGTGTATGTAGGTCAGGGGTCACTGAGCTTACCAAGCCAATTTGTGTTACAACTTACAATAATTAGTTCTAAAGGTTTTGGAAGCAACAGTGCCCAAATTTATGCACCTGCCTAATTTTATTTAAACAATTATTGCTCACTTTCTGTAAATCTAACAAACTTAATTTCACTTCTCAAATATCACTGTGTGTGTCTCCTATATGATATATTTATCTGACATTTTTTATCGTAACAACCAATGATTTATACAGGAAAATCATGAGGATTAACAATTGGTTTTATTCGCCAAGTACAACAGGGCTGTACCTGAAATTAGTTTTGGCACACACATTCTCCCTACTGGCCTTCAGAAACCTTCTATCAGATCAAAACTGTACCAACACAATAGGAAATAAATATTGTTCTATAAGTGTAAAATCAATACTGTTGCTATAAGTATTTAACAAATGCAGGCTCATGTACTTATGTGTCCCGGATTCAGGCTTCCCACTTCCCTGCCACTTCAGACATCAAGGGAGTTACCCTAGCTGGTGACTCCTCTTCCTGTTCTCTCTGGCTATCTGGTGTGTAGTGTCACATTCTTCTGGGTTTGGTCCAGGTGTTCCCTCTTGCATAGTAGGGTGATGTCATCTTAAAGGAGAAATGTAGCTTTTAATTCACCAGCTCTCCGCAGTTTCTAATAACCATTCAGGTATTCTCTACACATTTTAGCAGCCCTGGTTGCCACATAGTAGTTCCCCCGGCTGTTCCATTAGCCATTTAGCCTTAGTTTCCTCCATTACGTCTTCTGCCAGATATTTAAAGTGCTAATACTAATCTGTTCATTGATTATCTTAAAGGAGTCAACACCATTTAATATTAATTACTATTTTCAGCCCCATTCTTTAGTACCCAAAGAATGTATTTCATTATACTCCGGAAATACAAATGTCAGTGTTCTGAGTTAGGAAGAGAGGTGCCAATGCTTGTAAATTAAATATCCATTCACTTTTCTTCTATGACATGTCTATCATAATATCTTCTCTTTTATTATTTTTTACTACCTCCAGTCCATAAACTTTAGTACCTTCCAGCTATTCTTTATGGGCTGCTTTGTAGTGTTTTGGTAAAAATACGTTGTTGCCTCTCTAGCCTAATGTTCCTAAAGGGCTCTTGCACCTGAATTTTGAATGTTCTTTTGATGAAAGATCTATATTATTTACAGCATAGGAACTATGTTACTATTACTCTATTTTAATTCACTGGGAATGAAGTCCCACATTTGGAATGTTTTCTTATTAGAATATAAAATGACGTTATTCACAATCTCCCTGCAGTTGGTGTACCTTTTACACCTTCTAAAATCTTCATCACTCATGTTCTTTTTCCTCCATTTTATCTTATACCCAATTTTAGAAGCTTTCTTAAAAATTAACATGTAATGGTGTTTCCCCCTTTAACCCAAGCAATGGTTTGACTGGTGTTGCCGCTTTAAGCATTTGGCAAAAAACCTTTTGGAGGAATGGCTTAAATAGCAGAATGGCCAGGGGTATTTGTAGGTCTATTGAAGCACACCTGAAGTGAGAGGGCTATGGAGGCTGCCATATTTATTTCCTCTTAAACAAAATCAGTTGCCTAGCATCCTGCTGATCTCTTTGGCCGCAGTAGTGTCTAAATCACACACCTGAAACTAGCATGCAACTCTTCCAGTCAGACTTCAGTCATCTAGTCAGATTTTAGGAAACATCTGATCTACACACTTGTTCAGGCTCTATGGCTAAAAGTAGAAGATCAGCAGGACAGTCAGGCAATTTGCCCTTTTTAAAAATAGATAAATATGGCAGCTTCCATATTCCTCTCAGTTTATGTGTCCTTTAAGGTGACACCACTCTACAGTATTATGTAACAGGGAGTACCCACCATCACTTAAGTAAGTGACATTGCATGACTGGCAGACAAGGGAGTCAGGGGGGGGGGGGGGGGGGGGCTTGATTTATCAACGCATTACCAATGTTTTTTTCTTCCTAATCTGTTCCAACCAGCAGGGAGAACAGTTCTGCATGATAATAAGGACTTTATTAAATCCTAGGTAATAGTGGCAGTTTAGCATGAATTTCTAGAGCTACACTACAGTTAAGAGAAGTGCAAATCCATCCCTAAGCTGGCGCAGATTAAAAAGTGCTTGATAGCAGTTCTACAGATGTAGAACTGCTGGCTAAACATGATTGCAGAGTGCAGGCTATACATGATTTGTGATGTGCTCCTCCCCCTGCTGAATTCCTCCTCAGAGCCTACTGCTATCAATACAGCAGGTGTGTTGGTTACCTCAGCAACAGCAACTCCCCTCACACACTGCACTGTCTGAGAGACTTTCCTAGCTCCTATTATACAACAGTTTTAGAAGGAATCTGCACTATCTAATGATTTCTTAAGATGTCTGAGACAGTTCTGCATGGATTTCTAAAAACTTACTATTATTTTGTCTCAGACACTCTTGATAAATCTGGCCCAGGGTGTTGCAGTGTGAATTGGGAGTGAAGCCACCAGCTGGGGTTCCTACCTTAATGTCTTAAGTGGCATGGTGGTGAGAAATCTAAATCCGAGACACATAAGTGCCCGAGCATGCATTTATTCCAAACTAATGGCAACAGTATTGATTTTACACTGAGCTCTATACAGAACTACAGTTGTTTTCTATTGCGGCAGCACGGTATTGATCTGGAAGAAGCTGGACTTAGGCGTTTATGTTTCACGAGGCTGGTAAGGAGATTATATATTCACAATGTGAATGAACTATTTTTTATGCAGTTGGATGGATGTTTTATTTTAAGTCTGTTACTACTTGGGAAAAAAAACTGATTCTTAATTATAGAGGAATTGATGGTGAAATCAGGGACTGTTTAGAACAGTAGTTGATGAAAATGTTGACTTCTTGAAGAATCCTTATTTATAAATCAATCTCTACAGATGTTTCTCTAACTTCTAATTGTCCACAATATTTACAGCGACTGGGCACACAACCACCAGTGTTTTGGCCACTGGCTATGTCTGTATTCCTACTTTAAAGGTCTATTAACCCAGTTCTATTTCTTTCAAAACAAGGGATCTGTTAGTCAGATTAGATTTGCTAATCCAGTACTGAAGCTGAATACTCACCATAGCAATGCAAGAAGATGGATGCAGCAACGTCACACAACAGCAAGCGATCCCCGATCCATCCTCCTGCTGGTGGGTACACGCAATGTTACACAACAAGTGTGAATGGGAAGTCAAGCGATCACAGTGTTTTGCGCAAAGTCAGCAGGGATCTTAAAGATCTGATCCACTGTGACTGGGGTTCAAATTCAGAAAAGGGGGTGGAGCCATGTACAGCCAATCAGATTTGTTTCATTTCAATGTAAATTATTGATGCCAAAGACCGCAAAGATCACAAACTAGGTCATTGAGTAATTGTGTGTTAGAGTTAGGAAAAGTGGGTGGAGCCAAAATCAGCCAAATACCTACCTGGGCAACACCCATCAGCTAGTGTAGATTACATTTAACCAGTCATTGCACATCTTCTTACAACTGCAGTTTTTACACAGTATTTTAACTTGATAACTGAACATGCATCCATCTTTTCACTTTACAGTGATGCTTATTCTACTGCTTCCAAGTTCAAACGTCTCCCTCAGTCTTCAGAGTACTTGCATTTCAGTCCTCCTGCTTTTAATATCCAGCATCCCGGCTCTCCTGGCTTGTCAGTCTCCCTCCATTAGAGTTTCATGGTCTCAGTACTTCTGCGCTTCTGGAGTATTAGCATCTTGGTCCTCCCACTTCAGAGTTCCATCACACCCTTATTAATGCTTTAGAGCCAGTAAAAGTCTTCCATTTAAAGAGGAACTCCAGTGAAAATAATGTAATAAAAAAGTGCTTCATTTTTTACAATAATTATGTATAAATGATTTAGTCAGTGTTTGCCCATTGTAAAATATTTTAAATCCCTGATGTATATTCTGACATTTATCACATGGTGACATTTTTACTGCTGGCAAGTGATGTAGCTGCTGCTTGCTGTTTTGGCAGTTGGAAACAGCTGTAAGCAGCTATTCCCCACAATGCAACAGGGTTCACAGACAGGAAACTGCCAGGAGTACGTACTCAAGAGTTTCTTGTGGGAGGGGTTTCACCACAATATCAGCCATACAGTGCCCCCTGATGGTCTGTTTGTGAAAAGAAATAGATTTCTCATGTAAAAGGTGGTATCAGCTACTGATTGGGATAAAGTTCAATTCTTGGTCGAAGTTTCTCTTTAAGAATGTACCTGCCAACTGGATTTCCAGTCCAGCAATGTCTCCTAGAGTCAGAATGAAAACCATTAATTAACTAATGAATCTGCATCCATTAAATATATATACTCAAACTTGCTTTCAGTACTGCCTACAATAACCCTGTCTAAAGCACCATCTGCAGTAGTTCCATTGTCTGTGGCATTGTCTGCCTGTGCTGGAGCCTTGCCTGGTATCCAGTGTACTGCCAAAACCTTGACTGGCATCTGGTCTGCCTTTATTAAAAACTTGCCTGGCATCCAGTAAGCCTCTGCTGAGATGTTGTCTGGTGCCCAGTTTTCTCCTGTCCAGCTAAGCTACACCAGATACCATCCTTCTGCTCTTTAAAACCAGTCTAATTTTTGCTAAATTCTAGGCTCTTGCCCAAGTGATGAGCATTCTGATTTTATTCCTGCTAGGGTGTAGATTTCAATAACTGCGCTTACACAGACCAGCCGCTACCACCGATTGAGCCGCTCTCTCGCCGCTACAGCTTACTTGCCCTGCCATCAGTATAACGGCAGAGCTCTGTGAGCTGGTCAGGAGTTGATTTCATTGGCTCCTGGCGCCGTGATCTCTGTGAGCCAGTCTCATTGGCTCACATTGATGACAGGACCAGGAGCCAATTAAATTAGCTCCTGACGGTCTCACAGAGCTCTGCCGTCAGAGCGAGGGGCCTGCGGTGATGGGTAAGCGACGTGAGTGGTGAGAGTGGTGGGCCCATGTGGCGATCCATCAGTAGGAGACATTTTTTGGTACCAATAGTCTCTGGTCCTTAAGGGGCCAGAGACTGTTGTCACGCAAGTGGTTAAAGGGAACCTTAACTGGCGAGGAAAAATAAATTCACTTACCTGGGGGCTTTCCCAAGCCTCCTGCAGCCGTCCGGTGCCCGCGCCGGTCCTTCGGTGCCCTCCGGTCTCCCTCCGCCGCTAAGTTTCGTTTTCGGACGACTACCAGTCGTCCTCGGGCCACTTCCGCATTCCTAGTCGTAAACTGCAGTAAAGTGCGTCCGCATGACGCGTTTGGCGTCATGCGGACGCGCTTTACTGCAGTTTACGACGAGGAATGTGGAAGAGGCCCGAGGACGACTGGCAGTCGTCCGAAAACGAAACTTAGTGGCGGAGGGAGACCGGAGGGCACCGAAGGACCGGCGCGGGCACCGGACGGCTGCAGGAGGCTTGGGAAAGCCCCCAGGTAAGTGATTTTTTTTTTCCCCGCCGGTTAAGGTTCCCTTTAAGTATGTGCCCACAACCTGCTGGGGTGCGTTTATGTAAATGTATGTCTATTTAATTGAATCCACTGAAGGAGTGACTTAGCACTTGAAAAAGGACTGTGTGAATCCCTCTTATATGCATGTAGAGCTATTACTATATGCTGGATTGTGCCGCAATTGCCAACGGTATATCAACACAAAGGTTGCCCTGGCAAATTTACTAAAGTATAGGGTAAGTGGACACCTCATTACAGTGTCAGAATAACTCCTTTCTGGTGTTATGACAGTACCTTTCCACTTATTGTAATATTTGAATATGCAGTTTAGTTCACAATAGTCACTTTATTGTTGTTGTTGTCTGTTTAGATGTTATGTTATCATTTATTGACCTTCGTCATCAAGATAATGCTCTGCAAGGACCATTTATGTAATTCTGACTGAATATTCGTGATACATAATTACTGTATGCTATTACTTTGATATCTTTCACTTTACGATACAATTTTTGTGCAAATCATTGTTTGTATATATGGAGTATGTTTGCAGATCTTTTAAGAAAACTCTGTTTTAAAAAAAGGCCTGTGTGTGGAAACATTGTGTGATTTTTGGCTATGATACGAACAATACATTAAGCTAGATTTGCAAAATCCAGTAAGAGACCCAGTCAATTTTCTCTATGACAATAACAAATTGCTCATGCAGAAGGAAATAAATACTGTGCTACCATATGTACTGAGCTCAATAAATTCACTAGATTAGTGAATTATAGTGTTTATATTTTAATAAGCAACTTACTTTTATACCTCGTGGCTGATACGTGCTTTTGCCATTTGACAACTTGTATAGAAGATGTGAAAGATGAAATTATCCTTGTGAATTACTGATATAATTTCAGTATCCCTTTGTCTATGTATGTTGTTTAGCCAAGCTGTATTTACTACATTTCCACTTCCACTATTTTGACATGCTTCTGTTACATACTTCTAACTAGGGCAACACAGAGTTTGTATGTTCTCTCCATGTTTTGGAAGTCTGGTTTCATCCCACATGTCAAAACATAGTGATAACTAAATTGGTTCCCCAAAATTGGCTTTAGACAATTGCTGTGGTAGGGATTAGACTGAGATTGGGTTATTTTTAATTTAGGTTAGAAGGGGGCATAGGAGACAGCCTGCATGTGATGTCACTGTTAACATGTGCTGCAATTTGTAGACCAGATGCCTACTTTAAGAAATTGTAGTGAGAGCATAATTGGTTTTCATCACCTGCTGTAGCTCTAGTGAGCACAGAATGTGCCTTTAACATGGCTAAGTAGCCCTTTACAGCCAGTATAAATTAGGTGTGGCTTGGTTAATAGTGCTGCAATACTCTTCTCCCCGTGCAATTTAGATTATGAGTTCTTTTGAGGGACAGTTCATAGGCAAACGCAGGGGAAGATTACAGCTGCCCAGAATCCCCCGTCAGACCAGGGCAGTGCAGTGTCTGGGGACAGGCACAAGTTGAGACACCACAATATCTTCAGGTATCCTACAGCTCACAGCACTGATGCTGATGAGCTGTTACCAGCAAAATGCGTAGGGCGGAGCTTGGGAGTGACGCAGGCGCGCGGACACGTAACGTGTGACGCGTACGCAACCCCATAGGAGCTGAGCGGCGTCACTGGATGTGATCCCTAGCACGGGTTTTTACATGCAGCTGCAGCGTACTAAGAGGCAGCGGCGGTGAGTGAGGCAGCCACCCGGGAGCTAAGTCCCCTTACCAGCTTATGCCTGTATATAGATGTCGCTGATTCCAATTGCTGCTATTTTGTTTTTAAACAATTTTAAATAAAAGGAGTAATGCACTATTAGAGGCGGGTCCTATTTTTTGCTTTTTCTCCCCCTCACTGGACTGCCTGGAGCATATAACAGACGGCAGAAGCAGGAGACACCACATAAGAGCCGGAGAGGAGACGGGGAGGGGGGGGGGGGATTTAATGCTGACAGGGCCTAGCTAAAGAGGACTTTTAATTTAGCAATCTGAATTGCATTTAAAACAGCATACCAATAGCTGTGAGCGCTGAATGTGATTGTTGGGAATAGACAGAAGATTGAGTGTATAGGTGCCATTTTAGCTAAGGATCTTATGTTCTGTAAGATCATTCAGGTTAAAATAATCATATTTAATCAACTCCTGCAATGTGCAGCGGCCACATGGACCGTGCACATTGCAGGAGTGAGTGCTGTGGCCTTTCCTTAGTTACTAATGCTTCATCCCACCTGCCTGTTATACAAAGGAGCCATTGTTAGATTGCTTTGTTGTTTAGTGGGGGGTGTCACAATGAATAATTCATTACCCTGCATCACTAAGTTTCTTTTTCATTAGACTGACCATCACATTTTCCATCTTCTTATAGTTTTGAAGTGTGTTTTTTGTCTGGTTTTCTGCCCATGGCTTCATCCTTGGCTGAATTTGAGGTTGTCCTTGCTAATTTAGGCATCTATTTCCTTTTCTCTGCATGGTGATTGAATATTTGTCTTTTGCGCTAATCTTCTTCACAGTTCAAGGTGCATCCTGCTTTGGTCCCACAATCTCATTTCCAATGAAGGTGGGATGCTACATAGCATGTAAATGAAAATAGAATGTGATGATTGATTTGCAAATCATGTAACTTTATGTTTCAATAACAATAGCACAAAGGCAAACATAGTACATGTTGAAACTGAGAAATACTGTTGTTGTTTAACAAATATATAACTTTGAATTTGGAAAAAGTGGAGACAGGTGCATGTTTACCACTGCGTTGCATCACCTCTTCTTTTAATAACATTCTGTAAACATCTGGGAATCGAGGCGACCAGATGCTGTAGTTTTGAAAATGTTGTTCCATTCTTGCCTGAAATAGAATTTTAACTGCTAATCACTTTGGGGTCTTCTTTGTTGTATTTCTCATTTTAAGATATGCCGAGTGTTTTTAAGACAAATATTTTTGTTGATAAAACAAATAAAATACAACCAGAATAGAACCGATGAGAATGACATGCCAGGTTGGCCATTATTAAATATAGTGAGTAACTAGCCTTATTTAACCTGCCTGACGTTCTGATTCCCGCGGCCCTGCACAATTTTTTTTTCATGTAGCTAGCTTAGCGCTAGGTACATGATTCCCCCCTCCCTGCGGTGTCCCTCCCAACCCTCCGATCGCTGCCGGCGCAATGGCCAGTCCGGAAATCCCGTTCTGAACAGGATTTCCTTGAGGGCGTCCACCGTCGCCATGGCGACGAACATTGTGACGTCATCGACGTCGTAATGTCACAGGGAGACCCGATCCACCCCTCAGCGCTGCCTGGCACTGATTGGCCAGGCAGCGCACGGGGTCTCGGCTAGGGGGGCCCTGTATCGCGCGGATTGGCGGTGAGCAGCGGTGATCGGGTAAGGCACGCAGCAAGCAAAGTGCTTGCTGTGTGTTTAAAAAGAAAAATTGTTCAAATCGGCCCAGCGGGGCCTGAGTGGTGACCTCTGGCGTCTCTGGATGAGCCTAGCTCGTCCAGAACACCAGGGAGGTTAAAGTGAACACATGATGTACCTGCAACTTAATACTACATATTTACTTCACTGTAAGTTCCTCACAGAAGCTCACCATTTTTTTCAACCATTACCTCCATTTCTGATAAGATTTTGTCAGAACTGAAATATATCAATAGCTTTCAGTTATAACTGAAAGGACAACTGATGAGCAAGGTAATGCCCATGTTTCCCTAAGGCTTAAAGGGAACCTGGAGCGAGTAAAATTATTTAAAATAAACACATGACATAGCTGCAAATAAATATTACATACTAACCTCACTGTCAGTTCCTCTCAGAAGCTCAACATTTTCTTCTTACAGTGATCCCTTCCAGTTCTGACAATATTTTGTCAGAACTGAAATATACCAGTTGTTGTCAGTTATATATCAGCAGCTGTCAGTTACAACTGAATGTGCAAGGTAATATCCATGTTTCCCTATGGCTCAAGTGGGTGATATTACAGTTTAACAGTGTGCTGACCAGGAAGCTGTTATGAGGTACTGGCCATTTTCAAAATGGAGGACGGAGAATTCCATTCATCACAGTGGACAAATGGGATGCAGGAGAAGAGAAAGGGATTGAGGAGTAGACTACACAGAAGGTAAGTATGACCGTGTATGGTTATTTTGACTTTTTATTTTCAGTTCAGGTTTGCTTTAAGCAATACCAGAAAGGGTGAGAGCAATTTGCAAATAGAAATGACCAGTAGTGAGACTACAAAGTCCTGCAGGTGATGGCAGAACGTTACATTTTTTGTTTCTCAGGAGCCAGCTGGTTTTGTGCCAGAGGTACAGAGCCACGAGCACTAACTGCTACTCCAAGCTCTGCATTGATAACATAGCCAAGTGGTAGTGGCCAGATATCAAATTTAAAGGCTCAGGCATAGGAATGGCAGTAATTGAAGAACCAAATTACAGTTGGTTCTGACATTATTATTATTATTATTTATTGTATTTATAAAGCGCCAACATATTACGCAGTGTTGCACAATAGATAAAAGGGTTTACATACAAGATAGGGCATGCAAGTAGCTCACAACAAAACAAGATGCAAATGTCTTCGATAACAGTAGTTATGGGTCATTAGTCAAAATAGAGGGGTGAGTGACAGTGAGATTGCATAATCAAGCTGGAAACACTAGGGAGGAGGGCCCTGCCAGAGGCTTACAATCTAAAGGGTGGGGGTAAAGACAATAGGTACTGTACTTGTGGCTGTGTGCTGGTTGAATAGTATTATTCGGACCATAAGACGCACTGACTTCCCCCCACACTTTTGGGGGAGAGACGTGCGTCTTATGGTCTGAAAAATACGGTAAGTTGAATTTGTTTGTAAATTGAGTCCTGTGTTACACATAGTAAAATGTGGATAAATTATTTACTTTCAGTCAATCTGGATTCGGACACATAATATAAACAATGTTTTTGTTTGTTTTCAACAAGCTTTTAAAGTGTTTTAAACTACTTTTAACAGTTTATACAATACTATAACATTTAACAACAAAAATATGTAATAAAAAAGATTTTTTTATATTTTGTACATAAACACAACTTTGTTTGTATCTCTGAAACGTTGAAACTTGAATCTTGGGGCATTCTTACATGTTCCATAGTTTCATAGTTCCTATACTAGGGAATGTATATTGAGAGTATGTGGTATATTTTACTATTAAAAATAATAATAATAATAATAATAATAATAATAATGTGAAAGCAGTTTCATGCTCAGTAAGCACCTTGCAGCTTTTATAGACATTTCTTTTTCATTTTCATTTTGTGAGATAACTCTTTCCCACGTAGCCATACTTATAGTTTTCCACATTGTAAGTGAGGTTTAGTTTTTTTCTGAAAAAAGTGGTATGTAGAGCATGGATTATCTGGGATTGATTGGGTGAATCAGAAAGTTGTAGGATATATTATTTTTTCCATGTTAAATATTATGTTCTATGAATAGGGATCGATCAAACCACCATACAAAAGTATTGTTTTGTTAGAAAGCAGGGAGAGAGTCAGGGTTTTCTCATACAGATTTATTATAATCATTTTGTGTATAATAATTATCCAGCTTGTTGTAAATCTGCCAAGCCATGACATGGTCAAATTCCCTTCCTTAAAGTACACCTGTAGAGAAAAAAAAGTGCCCCTAGGGTACTTACCTCGGGAGGGGGGAAGCCTCTGGGTCCTAAAGAGGCTTCCCCGTCCCCCTACGTCCATCCTTTCCAGCATCGGGACCCCTCTAAAACCCATGCTAGTGCAGTAGTGGTTTTCCGATGGGCTCCAGTAGAAACAGCTGAGCTCGATCGGGTCTGCGAGCCATCTGTGCCTGCACAGTAGAGCAGACCCGATCGGGCTCAGCTATTTCTGCCGGAGCCCGAGGGGAAAGCTGCTATTGCGCCTGTGTACAGTGGCAAGGAGATTATTTATATTTACATTTTGTCCGTGGGTCTGAGCAGTGGGAGGCGTCTGCGAGGGACGACGGGGGGAAGCCTCTTTAGGATCCAGAGGCTTCCCCCTGTTGAGGTGAGTACCCCAAACACATGAACTAATATAGATGAGATTTGGGTATAATTACAAAAAACACTGGAATTGCAAACAATTACTATATTGCCCTTTCTCAACAGTACTGGTAGTACCTAAAAAATAACTTATAATAAGATAAGGCTGGGCTAGAGACAACCCACCACCAAACTAATATGGGGGTAGCCACCACCAACTGTAGTAGTAAAGCTGTCTTGCTGCTTCATAAACTGTTGCAATCAGAGAGTACATAAAGATTGCAACAAATGTGTCAGCCTGGTTAAGGTGCAAATCTGTAGTGCTCACCAAGGCGAGAACCCCCAGGTGAAGCTTTTATTCTTACAGGTGTACTTTAAGAAAATATTTTCCAGTATAGTGTTATGGATTACAGCATAGATGACATAGGAACCACTCCCAGGTAGAAATTTTTTTTTTCATATTTTTTGTTCCAGCGTCAAGTTCACACTTTTTATGAATTAATTAGCATAGCCTATATTAGAAAAGTAACAGGCAAAGTCAAAGATTTTGCATAATTAACTTCGAGGCCCAAGGTAATTTTAAATCTAGCGAAAATATCCAATAACCTGGGAAGGGAGGTTCCTGGCTAGGTAAGAAAAAGAACAAGATCATCTGCATATTAATTAATGTTGTGGTCTAGGGATCCCTTAACACACTCTTTAATATCGAATGCCCTTTATAATCATGGATAAGGGTAAAGTAAATAAAATGGAGAGAACGGACTACCTTGAAAGATTCCCCACTGCACTACAAAAAGAAAGAAAAATTGCAGCTAGGGAGTTTATTTCTTGTTCATAGAGATTTATATAAAGTTTTAAACACATTGATAAAACCTCACCCGAACTTGTGCAAAAGACAGGTCAAATAGTTTAATGTCAAGTGCCTTTTTAAGGTCTAACCAAGATAGAGCAAACCTAGGCAAATCTCCTCTGTTTATTTGATATGAAGCTTGGATGATAGAGGATAATTTGTTTACCAAAAAAAAATGCAGTTATTATTGATAACCAATATTGTTTGGAAATTCCAGATAATTAATGGCCCTCGTTTGGCTTAGGGCTCAAAGACATGTTTACTTGCAAACATCCTCTGGGAAATATCCCTTGTAAAACATACCGTAGCTAAAAATTTATTAAGAGTTTGTTAAGAGTTTGTTTTCGGCACTTTTCCCTGCACTTTGCACTTAGAAAAGCACTTTTCTAAGCGCTTTTGCAGAGCAATTTGTTTTTTTTTTCACTTCCTGACATCAGTCAGGAAGTGAACTCTTTCACCCGGAAATGAAAAAATACAATGTACCGTATATTCCGGCGTGTAAGATGACTGGACGTATAAGACGACTGGACGTATAAGACGACCCCTCCAGTCAAAATATAGAGTTTGGGATATTCTCGCCATAGAAGACTACCCCTCTTCCAATGCACACCAACTAAAAATTAAAATAAAAAAACATATACTGGTGCTATGTATGAACAGATACTGTTGCTGTACTGTATGTGGTGCCCAGTATATAGGTGACTGTCTGGTTAGATTGGTCAGCTCTCCCTCTCCCTAAGTGGATTGGTCAGCTCTCTTGTCTATCTGTTTATCAGAGCGGTATGGAAGAATAGATTGCGCTGTGCCAATAAAACACGCCTCTTCCACCCTTGTATCCCATTTACCTCCTTCTCTGCCTCTCAGATCTCACACATGTGCACCTGCGCTACTTCACTACAATCCTCAGCAGCAAGATCTGAGCGGCAGTAACAGGATAGGGCGTATCACCCAGCATCAATGGCACCCGGTGTATAAGACGACCCCTGACTTTTCAGAAGATTTTCAAGGGTTAAAAAGTAGTCTTATACGCCAGAATATACAGTATTTATTCATGAAAGCACTGGGGAAATCACTATACAAAGCGCTTTTTGAAGCGCTTTGTGATTTCCCTTTACCTTCCATTGAGCCACAATGCTCAGAAAATGGTACAGGCAGCGCTTTGGTGAGCTGATCGGAAACCCCTCAGATGTAAACACTCTCATAGAGAATCATTGCACAAGCGCATTTAGGGCGATTTCTGAAATCGCCAGCGCTTAAAAAAAATCCCCAAAACGCCCTAGGTGTGAACAAGCCCTGAAAGAGTTAAATTGAATCAGGGTTCGATTTGTGAGTCTACTAAGGTTTAATGGCGAACAGCTTCCTATAAAAACCTATAAAGATTTCCAGCATATTTTTGATATTTGATTCAACCCTTCCTAATTTATTGGTGACATTTTTGTATGGGGAGGAATTATACATTTTTTTTAAACTAAGTTTGATAACAAAGTATTTAAGTATCTTCTTGCTCATTAATCTCATAAACTGTACATTAACCATGTGAGCCATTATGTTATTTATATGATCATTTTAAGTTATTGCACAGTGTTTTTGTGTATTTATATCCAGTATATATATATATATATATATATATATATATATATATATATACAGTATATATATATATATATATATATATATATATATATATATATATATATATATATATACTGCATATACAGTGGGTTGCAAAAGTATTCGGCCCCCTTGAAGTTTTCCACATTTTGTCACATCACTGCCACAAACATGCATCAATTTTATTGGCATTCCACGTGAAAGACCAATACAGAGTGGTGTACACGTGAGAAGTGGATCGAAAATCATACATCATTCCAAACATTTTTTACAAATCAATAACTGCAAAGTGGGGTGTGCGTAATTATTCGGCCCCCCTAGTCAATACTTTGTAGAAACACCTTTTGCTGCAATTACAGCTGCCAGTCTTTTAGGGTATGTCTCTACCAGCTTTGCACATCTAGAGACTGAAATCCTTGCCCATTCTTTTTTGCAAAACAGCTCCAGCTCAGTCAGATTAGATGGCCAGCGTTTGTGAACAGCAGTTTTCAGATCTTGCCACAGATTCTCAATTGGTTTCAGATCTGGACTTTGACTGGGCCATTCTAACACATGGATATGTTTTGTTTTAAACCATTCCATTGTTGCCCTGGTTTTATGCTTAGGGTCGTTGTCCTGCTGGAAGGTGAACCTCAGCCCCAGTCTCAAGTCTTTTGCAGACTCCAAGAAGTTTTTTTCCAAGATTGCCCTGTATTTGGCTCCATCCATCTTCCCATCAACTCTGACCAGCTTCCCTGTCCCTGCTGAAGAGAAGCACCCCCAGAGCATGATGCTGCCACCACCATATTTGACAGTGGGGATGGTGTGTTCAGAGTGATGTGCATTGTTAGTTTTCCGCCACACATAGCGCTTTGCATTTTGGCCAAAAAGTTCCATTTTGGTCTCATCTGACCAGAGCACCTTCTTCCACATGTTTGCTGTGTCCCCCACATGGCTTGTGGCAAACTGCAAGACTTCTTATGCTTTTCTGTTAACAATGGCTTTCTTCTTGCCACTCTTCCATAAAGGCCAACTTAGTGCAGTGCACGACTAATAGTTGTCCTATGGACAGATTCCCCCACCTGAGCTGTAGATCTCTGCAGCTCATCCAGAGTCACCATGGGCCTCTTGACTGCATTTCTGATCAGCGCTCTCCTTGTTCAGCCTGTGAGTTTAGGTGGACGGCCTTGTCTTGGTAGGTTTACAGTTGTGCCATACTCTTTCCATTTCTGAATGATCGCTTGAACAGTGTTCCGTGGGCTGTTCAAGGCTTTGGAAATCTTTTTGCAGCCTAAGCCTGCTTTAAATTTCTCAATAACTTTATCCCTGACCTGTCTGGTGTGTTCTTTTTGGACTTCATGTTGTTGTTGCTTCCATTATTCTCTTAGACAACCTCTGAGGCCGTTACAGAGCAGCTGTATTTGTACTGACATTAGATTACACACAGGTGTACTCTATTTAGTCATTAGCACTCATCAGGCAATGTCTATGGGCAACTGACTGCACTCAGACCAAACGGGGCTGAATAATTATGCACACCCCACTTTGCAGTTATTTATTTGTAAAAAAATGTTTGTAATCATGTGTGATTTTCGTTCCACTTCTCACGTGTACACCACTTTGTGTTGGTCTTTCACGTGGAATTCCAATAAAATTGTTTCATGTTTGTAGCAGTAATGTGACAAAATGTGGAAAACTTCAAGGGGGCCGAATACTTTTGCAAGCCACTGTGTATGTATATATATATATATATATATATATATATATATATATATATTTGATTCTAGTTGGTAATTTAATAACTTTCCCTCTAATAACAGCCCTTAAATATGCGCTTAAGATATCTGGCCTAAAATATTTTACTAGAGTAAAGGTTGGCTGTAGAGTTGGGCCGAACGGTTCGCCTGCGAACGGTTCCATGCGAACTTCAGTGGTTCGCGTTCGCGTCCCGCAGGCGAACCTTTGCGGAAGTTCGGTTCGCCCCATAATGCACATGGAGGGTCAACTTTGACCCTCTACATCACAGTCAGCAGGCCCAGTGTAGCCAATTAGGCTACACTAGCCCCTGGAGCCCCACCCCCCCTTATATAAGGCAGGCAGCGGCGGCCATTACGGCCACTCGTGTGCCTGCATTAGTCAGAGTAGGGCGAGCTGCTGCAGACTGTCTCTCAGGGAAAGATTAGTTAGGCTTAGCTTGTTCCTGTCTGGCTGCATACCTGTTCTGTGAACCCACCACTGCATACCTGTGCTGTGAACCCACCACTGCATACCTGTGCTGTGAACCCACCACTGCATACCTGTTCTGTTCAGTGGACCCGCCACTGTATACCTGTTCATTGAACCCACCACTGCATACCTGTGCTGTGAACCCACCACTGCATACCTGTGCTGTGAACCCACCACTGCATACCTGTGCTGTGAACCCACCACTGCATACCTGTTCTGTTCAGTGGACCCGCCACTGTATACCTGTTCATTGAACCCACCACTGCATACCTGTGCTGTGAACCCACCACTGCATACCTGTGCTGTGAACCCACCACTGCATACCTGTGCTGTGAACCCACCACTGCATACCTGTTCTGTTCAGTGGACCCGCCACTGCATACCTGTTCTGTTTAGTGAACCGCCACTGTATACCTGTTCTGTTTAGTGAACCCGCCACTGCATACCTGTTCTGTTCAGTGAACCCACCGCATCAGTGCGCATACCTGTGCAGTTAAGTGAACCCGCCACTGCATACCTGTTCTGTTCAGTGAACCGCCACTGTATACCTGTTCTGTTTAGTGAACCCGCCACTGCATACCTGTTCTGTTCAGTGGACCCGCCACTGCATACCTGTTCTGTTCAGTGAACCCACCGCATCAGTGCGCATACCTGTGCAGTTAAGTGAACCCGCCACTGCATACCTGTTCTGTTCAGTGGACCCGCCACTGCATACCTGTTCTGTTTAGTGAACCGCCACTGTATACCTGTTCTGTTTAGTGAACCCGCCACTGCATACCTGTTCTGTTCAGTGAACCCACCGCATCAGTGCGCATACCTGTGCAGTTAAGTGAACCCGCCACTGCATACCTGTTCTGTTCAGTGGACCCGCCACTGCATACCTGTTCTGTTTAGTGAACCGCCACTGTATACCTGTTCTGTTTAGTGAACCCGCCACTGCATACCTGTTCTGTTCAGTGAACCCACCGCATCAGTGCGCATACCTGTGCAGTTAAGTGAACCCGCCACTGCATACCTGTTCTGTTCAGTGGACCCGCCACTGCATACCTGTTCTGTTTAGTGAACCGCCACTGTATACCTGTTCTGTTTAGTGAACCCGCCACTGCATACCTGTTCTGTTCAGTGGACCCGCCACTGCATACCTGTTCTGTTTAGTGAACCCGCCACTGCATACCTGTTCTGTTCAGTGGACCCGCCACTGTATACCTGTTCTGTTCAGTGAACCCACCGCATCAGTGCGCATACCTGTGCAGTTAAGTGAACCCGCCACTGCATACCTGTTCTGTTCAGTGAACCCACCGCATCAGTGCGCATACCTGTGCAGTTAAGTGAACCCGCCACTGCATACCTGTTCTGTTCAGTGGACCCGCCACTGCATACCTGTTCTGTTTAGTGAACCGCCACTGTATACCTGTTCTGTTTAGTGAACCCGCCACTGCATACCTGTTCTGTTCAGTGGACCCGCCACTGCATACCTGTTCTGTGAACCCGCCACTGTATACCTGTTCTGTTCAGTGAACCCACAGCATCAGTGCGCATACCTGTGCAGTTAAGTGAACCCACCTACCTACGTGAGTGCACGCAGTGTGATATACCACTCCGTGCATACCCGATATGGACAAAACAGGTAGAGGAAGAGGTAGTGGCAGAGCCAGAGGAAGGCCACCCGGCAGGTCTGCGCGAGGTCGTGTTCTTTAGTCCAACGCCTCGCCGTAGCCCTTCCGGATCCACCCTCCACCAACGCCTGGAACGGCAGGTAGCCGACTACCTGGCCTTAAGTGTGGATGTAGACACTGCTGTGAACAGCGATGAGGAACCCTTGAACTACTGGGTGCGCAGGCTTGACCTGTGGCCAGAGCTGTCCCAATTTGCCATCCAACTTCTCTCCTGCCCTGCCGCAAGCGTCCTCTCAGAAAGGACCTTCAGCGCAGCTGGAGGCATTGTCACAGAGAAGAGAAGTCGCCTAAGTCACAAAAGTGTTAAGTACCTCACCTTTATCAAAATGAATGAGGCATGGATCCCGGAGGGCTGCTGCCCGCCCCAAGACTAAGTCAGTCCCCGCACATACAGCATCTCTGCCTGCACGCCGTGTGACTGGCTGCCTGGCCTGCCCCAAGAAGACTAAGTCGCTCCCAGTCCCTCCACACAGCATGTCTGCCTGCAGGCCGCTTGACTACCTTCTCCGCCACCACCAACAGGGTCCGGGACTCCAGGCGGATTGCTGAATTTTTTAGGCCGCTGCTAGCAGCGGCCGCTGTAATAATTTTTCGGGTGCGTGTACATGACTGCCTAATTTTTCTGGCTGCACTGCGGGCAGCTGCAACAACAAAAGAAAAGGCATGTACATGCGCCCATTCCCCTTCGTGATCATTACCTTGCCGTGGTGAAGGGGCTTGCATATCACAATGGAGCAATGACCGGCGCCTAGATGAGTGTCTCGGGGGGCACACCCACGATAATAAGGTCGTTGCCTCATTGTGGTCAGACCAAATTTGATCAGCTGGACAGTCACTGTTCTGTCATTCAGCTACATCAGCCAGGTGACCATATGGGCTGTAAAGCCACCAAAACCTGCACTCTCGCCATGGTGCGCACCAGTAAAGCACGGCCGTCACTACACAAACAGCTGTTTGCGGTGCGTTACACGATGAGTTTGGTGTGTCAGTGTGAAGCAGTACCTTAATTACACTACCTGATTGATGTAAACACATGCAAGATGTTTGAAAGCACTTTAGGCCTGTCATTTAGCATTCAATGTGATTTCTGCCCTTAAAACGCTGCTTTGCGTCAAATCCAGATTTTTCCCGGGGACTTTTGGCATGTATCCCACTCCGCCATCCCCCCCTCCAGGTGTTAGACCCCTTGAAACATCTTTTCCATCACTTTTGTGGCCAGCATAATTATTTTTTTTTTTCAAAGTTCGCATCCCCATTGAAGTCTATTGCGGTTCGCAAACTTTAACGCGAACCGAACCTTTCGCGAAAGTTCGCGAACCCGGTTCGCGAACCGAAAATCGGAGGTTCGGCCCAACTCTAGTTGGCTGTACATTTGACTATTCGATACGATCATTTTATAAAATCGAGAGAGAATCGAGTGTGTTCCAGAATTCCCAATCGATGAAAAGTGACTGATTTCATGTCCAATTGACCAGCTTAGTTGATCCAGTAAGATGCAAGACATTGGTCAATCGCATAGGAATTGACTACTGTTAACATGTCATTTGATCCACTAGGATATCACTTGTTGTGTATGGGTTACTAGTCAATTGACTTTTGATCAACCGTACTGAAGTTGATTCCTTAATAAAGTTGATCGCTTTGTCGATTGAATCAGAATCACTATATGTATGGCCACCTTAAGAAATCTTTTGAGTAAATTCAAGATTAAGTAAAAAGGAATCAAGGTAGTGCACCCTGTAAAACCTCACCTTAATTTTGTGACAGTGCCTGCTAGACAATAGTAGTTTTCAGGCAAAACTGAGAGCTATTGCACTCTCAAACCATGCACTGCTGTCATTACAAAGTTCCCTGCACACGGGTTGTAGTGAGGAGGAAAGTAAGCGCACCGCTACCAGCTTCCTCCACCAGCTACCTCCACAGAGCAGACTGAGCCTAAGAAGAAACATGGAAGACTGCCAGCTGCAGCAATCATCTGACAGCCGCCGGCCATGGCTGACGAGATCGAGCCTCAATGCAGTACAGTGAACCATAAGTTCCCCCCTTCCCAGCCTCCCTGAAATCAACTTTTTGCTTAAAGCCATAGTTGATAACAGAGCCGGCTCTACGCAGGGGCAAGAGGGGGCAGGGCCCCCTCAAATAAATCTTGTGCCCCCTCAAGCTGGTGGGGTGGCAGCTGAGAGAGAAGAGGAAGCGATGGGCACAGTGGTGGGGAAGGGGGGACGTCTCCCCCCCCGCTTCCCTCACCTTGGGGCTCCCCCTCTCTCTCACTCCCCCCTCCAGATATGAGCGGCTGGCAGTGGCGGCAGAACACTTCCTCTCTTCCCAGCGCAGGACAGAGATCTGTGCGCCACTACTCAGTGCCTCACCCCCTTCCCTCAGAGCCTCAAGGTGAGGGAAGGGGGGGAGACGTCCCCCCTTCCCCACCGCTGTGCCCATCGCTCCCTTTTTTCTCCGCTGCCACTCCACCTGGGGGCATCTATACACCTGGCTATACTGGGCCCTGGGGACACGGTAAGTCCTGGTCACATATATTGGGGACACCTATAGACCTGGCTACATATACTGGGGACACCTATACACCTAGCTACATATACTGGGGACACCTATACACCTGAATACGTATACTGGGGACACCTATAGACCTGGCTACCTATACTGCAGACAACTATACAACTGACTACATATACTGGGGACAGCTATACGCCTGGCTACCTATACTGGGGACACCTATACACCTGACTACATATACTGGGGACACCTATAGACCTGGCTACATATACTAGGGACATCTATACACCTGACTACATATACTAGGGACACCTGTAGACCTGGATACATATACTAGGGACATCTATACACCTGACTACATATACTGGGGACACCTATAGACCTGGCTACCAGGGATGCTCACAAATTCAAATTCGGATGAAATTCGAATAGGGTTATTCGAATTTCATCCTACTAATTGCATCAGGTGTGTGGGTGGGCGAGGAGGGGTTAATCTTACCCATCAGCCATCTTCTTGCTCTGTCCCTCGGCGCCTCCCACATTGCGTTCCAATCCGGCGGTCACGAGATTACATACCCTTCCTCCTTCCGGGTTGAAGGAGGAAGTGTATAGTCACGTGAGCGCTGGACTGGAATGCAGCGTGGGAGGCGCCGAGGGACGGAGCAAGAAGACGGCTGATTGGTAAGATTAACCCTTCCTCACCCACCCGCACAGCTGATGTAATTAGTAGGATGAAATTTGAATAACCCTATTCGAATTTCATCCGAATTCAAATTTGTGAGCATCCCTGCTGGCTACACACACTGGGGACAGCTATACACCTGGCTACATATACTGGGGACACCTATATGCCTGGTTACCTATACTGGGGATACTGAGTGTCTGTCATTATGTGCATATACTGGTGAAATGCTGTCAGTCATTATGTGCATTAACAGGTGAAACGATGTCTCTCATTACATGCATTTACTGGTGAAAGGCTGTCTGTCACTACCTGCATTTACTGGTGAAACGCTGTCTCTTATGTGCATTTAGTTGTGAAACGCTGTCTCTCATTACGTGCATTTACTGGTGAAAGGCTGTCTCTCATTACATGCATTACTGGGGAAAAGCTGTCTGTCATTACATGAATTTACTGGTGAAAGGCAGTCTGTCACTACTTGCATTTACTGGTGAAACGCTGTCTCCTATGTGCATTTACTGGTGAAACGCTGTCTGTCATTATGTGCATTTACTGGTGAAAGGCTGTCTCTCGTTACATGCATTTACTGGTGAAAGGTTGTCTGTCATTACGTGCATTTACTGGTGAAACGCTGTCTCCTATGTGCATTTACTGGTGAAACGCTGTCTGTCATTATGTGCATTTACTGGTGAAAGGCTGTCTCTCGTTACATGCATTTACTGGTGAAAGGTTGTCTCTCATTACGTGCATTTACTGGTGAAATGCTGCCTGTCATTATGTGCATTTACTTCATATTTTTTTATGTAATGACATTAGCTGGTATAACTACATTACAGTTAGCCCTGCACACACAATGTCCTGAGCACGCCCTTTTTGCCACAAATTTCCTCGAAGATGATGCCCCCTACCCATTTTTGACTGCCCCCTCATATGTGCCTGTCTAGAACCATCTCTGGTTGATAACACTTGACACAACAAACTATGGTTATCAGCAAGAGTTATATCACCCACAGGATTGTCCCTATCAGGGAGCAGGTTGAAGCCGAACTTGCAAAATATTGTCTATAACGATGAAAACGAAGAAATATTTACACTCCTAATGAGGAGAGTAAAACATTGGTAAATATTACTGATTATTATACTACAACTACACCTAAAACCTAACCTCTCTACCTATGCCTAACCCTAACCCTCCCTGGTAGTGCCTAACCCTAAGAACACCCCCTAGTGGTGCCTAACCCTAAGGCCCCCCTGGTGGTGCCAAACCCTAAAACCCCCCTTCCTGACGCCTAACCCTAAGGCCCCCCTGGTGGTACTTAACCTTAAGACCCACTAGTGATGCCTAACCCTAAAACCCCCTTCCTGACACCTAACCCTAAGACCCCTCCTTCCTAACGCCTAACCCTAAATCCCCCCTTCTTGATGCCTAAGCTTAAAACTCCCTCCCTCAATCACAAATAATGTTAAAAAAAAATTATCAGACAATAAATTTCAAAACGCTAATTTACAAAATGATAAATCTCAAAATGAATTTTAGAATGATAAAAAAACCTGAATACGATAATTTAGAAAATGATTATTCTCAAAATGAATTTCAAAATGATAATTTTCAAAATGATAATTCTCAAAACGAAAAAATTTGGTTGAATGGGCCTGGCATTTGCTATTTATTGGGTGCCCAAATTTCTGTTTTTTGGCACCCATTAGCCGATAATTTGAATTAGCGCCATGGGGCTCACAAATAGTCCATTAGCCGCAGGCGTCCAAATCTCCTGCTTCCATGCGTGTGGCTGGTTTTTGCTTTGTAAATGTACGTACTCCAGTCTTCTTTATTTTTCAACTTACTTTTGTAGTTTATCAATTAAAATTCTTGTGGGAAAATCTCTGCAGGAGGGTTGAGAGGCAGGAGCATGGAGGATTGATTGCCCATAGCGATGCACTTCCCCAAACAGTACAATGCTTGTGGTTTAATCATTGCTTGATAGAATGCTGCTGAAATCTATCTAAATTGATCTTGCAGTATAGGCTAGAAATCGAACACGGTTCAACAGAATTACAGTTAAGTAGGGATTGGTCGGCTTGACATACTAAGGGCATTATCCACTCCTGTGTGGCTATCTTAAGTATAATACATTTTTTTTAAAGATTGTATTATAATGGTGAAATAATGTTTTATCTGCTTTTTTGAACAATCATGAAATGAGTTTCTTTTACAAGAGGATGATTTTAGCTGTTAATTGCTTATAATGCTTGAAGGCATTTTCCTCACTATCGAAGAGTTCAGTTCCTTAAAAAAGAAGATTAAAGAACAGAGAGCCTGTAATGTGTTCAAAGCACAGGGACAAAGATAACCTGGGGTCTCGATACCCGCCCCAGCAAGGTCAGCCCCCAGAATCCCTGAACTGCTATCTGCATCCACCGCAGTGATCCCCCAACTGCTCTCTAGGGGCCCCTGCATGATGCGTGGCTGCATTACAACAACAATAACAACAAATAACATTTATAAGGCGCATTTCTCCCATAGGGCTCGAAGCGCACAAGCATGGCTCAGACCAATAATTGGTTGATTGGTAAATCGTGGCACAGAGGAAGAATTCTATAAGCCCGGAAATGCCAGGATAAACAGTTGGCTTTCCAGTCTGGATTTGAATAACTCCAGGAAAGGGCTGTCTTTACTGGGTATGTAGAGAGTTCAAAAGAGTAGGGGCAGCATGACAGAAAGCTCTGTCTCCAAAGGTTTTGAGGTGCGCTCTGGGAGTGACCAAGTTTATGGAACCTGCTGATCTGAGGTTGTGAGAGGTGTAGTGTAGCTTCAGCAAGTCCTCAATGTATCCAGGGCCCAAATTGTGCAGTGATCAGTGATTTGAATACAATAACTCACCAGTCCCGGCATGCTGCTCCCTCCAGTCTCTGCCTTCAGCCCCGCTGCCTACCTTTTATCCATGCAGTGCATGTTATGGAAGCATAACCTGCGTTAAGTCATGGAGAAGAGGCAGGTAGAGGGGATAAAGATGGAGCACGGACGCAGCAGCCGCTGGGACAGGTGAATTATTATAATGCAGCCACACTGTGCAGGGGCCCTAGGGAGTCGGGTGCCGACCACCTGGGGGTCTGGCGGTGTGGGGGGGGGGGGGGGGGGGGGCAGAAGCGGTCATGACTTCATTTTTTAAAAGTCTTCCAAAGCTGTGGCCACCCCCACCTGTGTCACCTTGGCTTGCCCCAGCTTGTCAGCTGCGGCTTTATAGATAGCTGCCGAGCTGGAAGTGGGATGAAGTGACACAGGTGGGGATGGCTTCAGCTTCTGAAGATTTCATGTAAAATTGGCCTGTGCAGTCTTGCTAGTAGAGGAGGTGGAGTTTCAGATCTCTAATGATTTATGGGCCAACATGTGAGTTATTGCCGCTGATACCCACCGATCCTTGCAGCTGTAACACAGAGCTTTACAGTCAGGGATCTTTCCCCCTTATATTTACAATCTTGTTCATCTTTAATATTACATGAGTATAATGCATAATATCATGGATAGTTGCTACATGCAGTCGGAGGGAGTGTTGTAGAACTGAGAGACAGTTCGTCTCGACATAGGCTCGCAGCTGCGTAGCGCCTTACTTGTGCGCTGCCATAGACGTAATGCTATTGCTTCTACAGTGGTGCAGCTAAATTATCAGTGTAATTCGGGTGTCGGCAATAGCCGTACCTCAAATTACGCGTCCCTCCGAGTTGCTACAACTGGTATTAAATGCCACCAAGAATTTCAGCGGCAGCAGGGTGAGCCATCATTTGACTCATCCTGCGCCCAACTGTCCAGGCGATGTAATAATACGTGCGCATATAACTGACAGTGAAGAATGAGAGAGTGATGGGAACTGACTTTCAACCTGAACCAAGAAATGTTAAACATAAAAAGAAAATTCCAATTTAAGTAACAAGTATTGACAAAAGTCTAACACATCAAAAGAACAATAAACTGTAAAGTAAAATCCAGTGACTAAACACTTGATTGATCTGTCAGCAACTGTGCTAGACAGGCATTACAACCTTAAATATGAAGGATGGGATCTTCAAGCTCATCAAATCTAGAATATTAACAGTTCTGCTAAGCATCAGAAAGAAATTGTCTTGAAATAGAACAAGTGTTCCACTGCAGAACAAAAACAAAGCTGTAATCTCTTTTGAGGAGTGAAGGGCACATTTATGCTGATTGAACAGAACTGTGATCAGGACACTATAGTCTCAGTTTACACATAAAATGTTATTAGATGTGCTTTACTTCCTCGTGTGTGTGTGTGTGTGTGTGTGCGTGCGTGCGTGCGTGCGTGCGTGTGTGTTCACCTGCTGCTTTATTTTAAAGACCAATTCCTCCTTCTAAGAATCTATGTGATATTTTATTGTTTCTTTTAAGAGTCCTTGTGCATTTATTTCTTTAGTTTTAGTAGCAGTAGAGTATTGTACCATTTTAGCCATAAGTGAAGGCAAGAAGTTTTGAATCAGGACAATACCATTTGTTGGCTAACTTAAGCGAAACAGAGTAAAGCCTGGTATGCACCTTTAATTTTAATTGGCCAATTGTACCACCTTCAGGTAATATGAGGATCAACAGATTTTGAATACTATGAACAGGTTGTGTAGGTAAACTCTCATATTACATGGAGGTGGTAAAATTGGTCAGTGCTTGGCCAATCAAAATTGGAGTATGTACCAGGCTTAAGCTTTTGGCTAATAAATCGTCTTCATGGAGTCTAAAAAAAGACTTATTAGCCGAATGCTTACCCTTTTTTATGCTAGCCAATAAATCGTATATATTTATTTCTTTATTTTAAAGAGGAACTCCAGTGAAAATAATGTAATAAAAAAAGTGCTTCATTTTTACAATAATTATGTATAAATGATTTAGTCAGTGTTTGCTCATTGTAAAATCTTTCCTCTCCCAGATTCACATTCTGACATGTATTACATGGTGACATTGTTACTGTGGGCATGTTATGTAGCTGTTTCTAGCTGTTCTGGCTGTTAGACAGCTCTAAACAGCCATTTCCTGTCTGTGAACATTGTTACATTCTGGCAGTTTGCCAGGAGTACCGCGGTATTCAGAGCCTCTAGTGGGAGTGGTTTCAGCACAAAATCAGTCACACAGCGCCCCCTGATGGTCTGTTTGTGAAAATCATTCTATTTCTCATGTAAAAGGGGGTATCAGCTACTGATTGGGATAAAGTTCAATTCTTGGTTGGAGTTTCTCTTTAAAGAGGAACTGTAACGACAAAACGGCCCCTGGGGGGTACTCACCTCGGGTGGGGGAAGCCTCAGGATCCTAATGAGGCTTCCCACGCCGTCCTGCGTCCCTCGGGGGTCTCGCTGTAGCCCTCCGTACAGCCGTGACGCAATATTTACCTTCCTGGCTCCTGCGCAGGCGCTCTGATGCCTCTCGGCGCCGAAGTAGGCGGAAATACCCGATCGCCGTCGGGTCTGCTCTACTGCGCAGGCGCAAGTTTCCGGCGCCTGCGCAGTAGAGCGGACCCGACGGAGATCGGGTATTTCCGTCTATTTCCGTGCCGAAAGTCGCCACAGCGCCCCCGCTGGAGCCAGCAAAGGTAAATATTGAACTGACAGTCGGCACAGTCGCCGGCTGTTCGGAGGGCTGCGGCGAGACCCCCGTGGGACAGAGGACGGCGTGGGAAGCCTCATTAGGATCCGGAGGCTTCCCCCACCCGAGGTGAGTACCCCCCAGGGGAGGTTTTTGTTGTTACAGAGTCTCTTTAAGGATTCATGCCGTACTGCATCCTTGTTGCACATGTACATGAAAAATGGAAGCCAGCTTTGACACAATTAGCATTTGTTATAACATTGACATGTAAAAAGCACGTTGTTATCAATGTCGAAAAAACATGTCTAAAAAAAGTGTGAGTATAAGAAATAACTTTATTTTAAAAGCCTGAAAATAAAATGATTTGTGGTTAGTATCAAACCATCCCACTGCCAGATCAATTTATACCCAATAATCATGAAGATTTGTGCTATATACAGCATGGATGAGCTTTGGAAAATGTTTGCATAAACTTTTTCATTTTCCTTAGTGGTTTAATTAGCTTTATTATTTGCCCTTCTCTCTGTTTCCTCCTTTCTAAAGTATCTTCAAAATAAAAAAGATGAATAATGAAAGGTAGATAGTGGAGGTATAGATATTTGTTCACTTTTATTTTTCTCTATTCAGTGTAGGTGTACTTTAATACTCACTCTTTGATGGGTAGTCACTGGCAGGTTAACTCCTGGGACGGGCCTTTCAAATGCAGACCTCTTCAGATATGTGAGTAAGGCAGGAAGTGAAGTTAAAAAGTTGTGTTTAACCCCTCTAGCTTGGCCTCAGGAATGGTAAATCTGCCCTTGGTCTAAAAGTTTGAAGGCCTGTGATGTAATAAGTAGCACATGATCATGACCAGCAAATCAGAGTCAACAAATCTACCACCTGTTCAAACTGCTGACATGCTTCTTATGAGTTCTATTACACACTAGTAGACTCAGCCCGTTTAAAAACGGGCTCTAGTTCTACGGGCGCCGCCGCCAGTTTGCATGCGCGCGCATGCTGCGCACGCAACCGCCGCGGGCGCACGCCTGCACCCACCCACCTCGCTCACCCGCACCCGCCCACCTAGCTCACCCGTCCAGCTCCCTGGTCCCAGCTGTCCGTTACTGCGCACATGCGTAGTAACAAGAATCCTGGGACACAGGGACAAAACTGCTGGACGCAGTGACACTTAGCTTTTATTAGGTAGGATAAGGACCATTAGTAGTGACTTTGATTGACAGAGCTTCTGCCCTTTTACCTATTCCAGAAATCCTATGAGGGAAAGTAGAAAAACAAAACCGCCAATTGAAGAGGCATTTTCCTGCAGGGTTACTCACGCTGCTGGCACCAAAGGATGATGAAGAAGATTACTAAAGCTTGAAAATGTGAAGTGGAGTCCAGTGGGGCTGTGGAGGTGAGGTGAGTATAAATTCTTCTCAGGTAGCGAGGCGAGCACATTGGAAAGATGTAACAAGAACTAACACCTTATTTACCATTTCTTCTAAATGCTATAGCTGTGCTGTGACACTGGCAGGGGCTGTGGTGGACTGCTAGAGGCTAATACTGCACAGTACTAACTGAAAACTGACTGTCTCAACTGCACCACTCTGCACTGGTCCTTTTTGAATTTTACAAGAATTAAAGTGGACCTGAACTCTTACACAGGACAGAAGGGAAAACATATACAAATGCATCCTGTATCTATTTAGAGAGTTTAGCCTGTCTAGATCCCCCTCATCTGTAACTAAGCATAATTTGTAATTTGATTCCTTCAGCTATGTTAGTTGACTGCCTTGGCAGAGAGGTAATTTGCAAAGACAGGATGTTAACGATATGTCTGCTTAAATGAAAATACTGCAGATACAGAATTTGTGTCAGCGGTAACAAAGAAATGTTTTTATTTAAAATGTAATTATGCTATTGCTTATCTTTTTAGAGCAAAAGGGAAGTTTTGAGTTTAGGTCCACTTTAATGAGTGCAGCTGCTCCTGTGCTTCCCCCTCCTTTACATAGCCACTGTTCAATTAATAAGTATCTCACTGGAACTTTAACAATTCAACTGGATTGGGAGGCATGGTTGGAGAAAGGCAGTGCTATGTGGTGATGGTGATATGTCTTTGGTGATGTTCAAGAAAGCAAAAGAACAATATGCAGACTGATCTAAATAGTATTTACCAGATTTCAGGTGTGAAGCAGATGAGGCATTTGGGCTGTGGACGTAGTGGGACATTGAAAAGACATGGCCCAGCTGTGTGGTTTATTGTGTCTAATTTGTATGCCTTGCACAACTGTGTACAAGGAACAACAACAACACATTGGGTGGGCCAGGGTGCTTATTTGATCTAAATTACTTTGGGACAGATAACATCATAAACCCTGCCATTTTGTTTTATTATTAGGCACCTCACAGGGCCATGGGGTGTATAATAAGCTCCTGGGCCCATCAATAGTGTGGGTGCTGCTGTGCTAGGAGGTGGCGAGTATGATGCCCTACATTACAATGGCTATAGGAACTTGTAAAAAGAGTTGTGGGGTTGTATGCTTCCTACCAGCTCCTATAGCTTTAAAGGAGTGCAAGGCTGGCCTAGCTCATGCCAGACCTATGATGCTGTTTTGCCCTTGCTTTCCCTTAAAGATAATTATATTTAGCACCTCCTCAGTCTTTCTGTGCTGTGATATCTGAGCCAAAAAACTCATCTCTAGCAGCGGTGACGCAAAATGCACTGACCGGCTCAGCAAAGTATGGTCCAGTGTCAGTCGTGGTGCAGAAATGCATCAATCCAACAAACTTTGATTCGGATATTACCTTTAGGTGTCATTCACAGTGCCACGTTGTGGAGCCACGTTATAAAGTCTTATAACACAGCTTACCGCATTGCAATGCTAATCCTATGGGTCATTTACAGTGCGACATTAAAGGGAACCTGAAGCGAGTAAAATTATTTTAAATAAACCCATGACGTAGCTGCAAATGTATATTACATACTAACCTCGCCACCAGTTTCTCTCAGAAGCACACCATTTTCTTCTTACAGTGATCCCTTCCAGTTCTGACAATATTTTGTCAGAACTGAAATATACCAGTTGCTGCCAGTTATATATCAGCAGCTGTCAGTTACAACTGAATGTACAAGGTAATGTCCATGTTTCTCTATTGCTCATGTGGGTAATATTACAGTTTGACAGTGTGCTGACCAGGAAGCTGTTATGGGGTAATGGCTATTTTTAAAATGGAGGATGGAGAATTGATCACAGTGGACAAATGGGACACAGGCGAGGAGAAAGAGATTGAGTAGTAGACTACACAGGAGATAAGTATGACCTGTGTATCGTTATTTTGACTTTTTATTTTCAGTTCAGGTTCTCTTTAAAGTCACGTTGAAAATGTTGCATTGTGGTAACTCACTGCTTGCAGTGCGTTACCTCTTAATGCAGACACGTTGCGACTTTAACGTCCCATTAATCCGCAATATCCCACTGTGAATGCGACCTAAATGACAAATTGCACCTGGTTGCAAGCTTTTCAAATGTTACGTTTCTTCTTCAGGCATTACACAGAACTGGATCAAAACTGTGCAACAGTGAATATAACACACAGAAACTTCTAAATGATTCAGAATTTGTTTATTTCACCAAGTACAATGGAAGTTGTGCCTGGAATTGTTTCTAGCACATACAGGGTCGGTGATGGTACAGTGCAAATAAAGCAAAACATACAGTTGAGGTATAGTAGAATATACACAGTACCCACAAGCACAACATGTAGAAATATAGCTGAGAAGGACCAGAGGGATAGCTGCAGGGCAGCCATCAGGGGGGAACAACTGACACTGCAGTGAGGGGCCCAGGGCTTCTGGGAGCCCTGCCCCCCCCCCCCCAAAGTGCTGGAAGGGCCGCATGTGCTGGCTGAGGGCAAGTGGCTCACTGAGGGCCTGTGTCGGAGCCATGCACCTTTTTGCGCCGCAGAGCACTTCGTGCACAGACACAGGGGTGGGGTGGCTAGTGGGCGGGCACAGCAACCAGTAGGTGCACCCAGGGAGGGGGGCCCAGGCCTGATGATGTGTGAGAGGCCCCAAAATTTCTGATGGTGGTCCTAAGCCTGAGTGTTATGTTGAGCGAAGCTGCCATAAGATCACTGGTGCTCGACAGCTATTTAGATGCCCCCAGAAAGTCCATGAAAAAGAGAGAGAAGAGAGAGAGGTAGAGATAGAAATATAGAACTATGACATGATGTCACACAGTTTTACTTCCTTTGAAATGTAAAAAGACCTCGTCAGTGTTCAGATCTATTGAGCCCTGGCAGCATTTGTCAATACAGGAGGTAAACACAAACAATAATCAACTTCAGGCTCATTCACACAACAGAACACGATTTTGTGCATGAGTTGCCATCTCACAGCCATCACAGAATGCATGTTGTGGTACGCTATAGCGCAGACGTCCCCATCGGGAAATGTGTGCGTCGTGCGATAAAATGTTCCCAGACACGTTACGTCATAACGCATGGGAACACACACCTGTAATGTGAATAGTAACATGAAAGTCTATGGGCTTTCATGTTGGCATATGGATCGCACACTATGTGCGTTGTGTTAAAACTGAGAGCGCAGCACATAGTGGGAATGAGCCTTAGCCCTCAGCCAGAGAGCAGCACCAAAGCTAAGTGTTAAAGTCAGGCAGTCTCTCTTTGTAAGTCTCCAAGGACACAGGCCCAATTGTGTAAAGACAGTATAGGTAGGTCGATATGCCTTTAATATAGGTAGCCAGATGTTCCTAGTCAGTTATGCCACTGACTGCGCCCCTAGAAACGGGGCTGATTAAGGTCTGCACTCCTATACAAAAGAAAACAAGTAACTTGGGGGGTTGATTCACTATAACCTGCTGTAACGCTTGCTATCTCCTTTTGCTCCCCTTACTGCACGCATATCTTGCCTTATCGGCGTTAACATGCCTTATCAGAGTTAGTGGGCTTGATTCACAAAAGCGTGCTAAGTGTTAGCACGCCAGTGAAAAGCCATTTAGCACAGGCAAACCGTGCAAAAAATTTAAAAATAGCACGCGAACAGTAACAGCTTTGCCGTGTAAACTACTTAGCACCCTAGTTTGCACGTGCAAAGCTTTTAGGCGTGCTAACTGTGTTAGCACCCTTTAGTGAATCAAGCCCAATGTGTCTTATCAGAATTTGTGTGCCTTATCAGAGTAGCATAGTGAGCACTATGAACTTATGCCTGCTAATTGGCAATGAAAAGAGCTCCACTCGTCCTGCCCTGAGCCCCTGCAGGTCCAATCACTTTAACCTCCCTGGCGGTAAGCCCGAGCTGAGCTCGGGCTATGCCGCGCAGGGGGAGATCTCAGCCCCTGGTGGGGCGATTTTCATTTTGTAAATTGCTGTGCGCGCAGCCAGCACTTTGCTAGCCGCGTGCACAGCTTGATCGCCGCCGCTCTGCGGCGATTGGCCGCATGCAGCGGCTGAAGAGGGCCCCCCCCCCGCCAGAGCCCTGCGCTGCCCGGATCAATGAGTTCCGGGCAGCGCTATGGGCTGGATCGTGTGTCCCTGACGTCAGGACGTCGGCTGACGTCCATGACGTCATCCCGATCGTCGCCATGGCGACAGGAGAAGCCAAACAGGGGAACGCGTTGTATACGCGTTCCCCTGTTTGCTATTGTTGCCGGCGGCGATCGGACTAGAGGGCCACATGCGCCCTCTAGTGGTGTTTCATGTAGCTACCACTCTGGTAGCTTTACATGAAACTTTAAAAAAAAAAAAAAAAAAAATTGGAATTCTGCAATTTTTGCAGAAAAAATTAACCGCCAAGGAGGTTAAAGGACATTATCTCCGCACTTTGATTGGCCCAATAGGCTGCCTGTCACTTGACAGGAGACTTGACAGGCAGCCTATTGGGCCAATGAAAGTGTGGGGATAATGCTCTAAGGGACAGTTAATGACATGACCGTATACTCCATGGAAAGCACTACTGAAGATGCCAGCACTATGTAAATACAAAGCAATTATAATAGTACAAATATATGCAAATACAGCACATCACAAAAACTAAACACACTTAACATGTGAACGTAAAGCGAAGCAGGTTATTTCAGCGTGCAGCCCTGAGCGCCGTAACTGAGCGCCATCATAGCAGCAGTGCTATATTGTGCACCCCGCATAGCAATAATTTGGGCTCTGGCGGCTGCCAGACCCTGAATTACATCACACTCCGAGTTGCGACAACTCGGAGGGGGAATAGTAATTAAAGCCACCTCCGAGTTTAGAGGCAGCAGGGAGAGCCGTCATTCAACTCTCCTTGCGCCAAACTGAGCAGCGCCAACAGAATATGTACTCAACGTAAAGAGCCTGTATTCATTTCTGCCTTGATGCTCTTCTGTTTACAGAGGAATAGGTGAGAGAGGGAGGAAAAGATTGCTAAAAAGGCTGAGCATGATTTAAATATTGGGCTATAAGCCGCTTCTGAGCTGAGCTGAACCAATGGATGGGGTGAGTCAGTCATACCTTTGGCTGGCCCAACCTGTGCTTTCCAAAGCTCACTGAAAACCATGGTACCTGGCCCTGGCTGGCTGAGTGAGAATCAAACAATGTATACTGTACTGTATATTACTGTATAGTCGACTTTCTAGTTTATTATATATTTACTGGCATGGTTTCTTCATTTTAATGAAAAATCAGTCAGTACAATTGATAATGACCTTGCATGGGACATTTTTTCCTGGTTCATTTTCCAGTTTATTTCATATATTAAACTGTGGGCCATATTTACATCCATCTACTATTGTTTGTGTTTTTTTTTCAAGCCTTAGTCACACTTGGTTACAGTTGCTGGGTTGCTGGGCTATATCTGTCTTTATTATCCAAGCTCTGCATGGTGATTTGATTTACATTTCTTTTCATTGTGACACTAGTGCTATTTCAGCATGTTGGTGCTTTTTATTTCACATTTTCATTCTGTGTTTCAATTATGAATAATTGACTTTTCAACAGACTAGCCTAGTTTTCTTGTGGTTTATTTTACGTTTTCAGTTATTTCTTGCTTATTGCTCATACTTTGATAGAGAAAGTCAGGTGTTCATGAAACATTGGCTATTACATTTATTAGTGGGTTTGGAGTTCAATGTGAAACAGCCATTGTGAGCAACTCCTTGTAACCCTTCTCCATGGCTCCCTCAAGAGCTGCTGAATGAGTCAACGGAGCCTTCGAATCTGAATACAGCCCAGCACGCATCTTTCACTGCTTTAGGGAATACACATTATTTGCTTCAAGTGTACATCTTTTTATACATACAATAAGGATTTCTGCTCCTCTCCTCCAGAGGAGGCCTCCTCCATGTCATGGACCATGCAAGCTGGTATAGCTTAATAGGTGGCTCTATGCTGTCCAGCTCAGCCATCCTGCCCTTATCAGCCAACATGAGGGACAAACAAACAAGCTTTAACTCTCTGCACTCAAACACTCAAAACAAGCTGGAACTCTGGTAATGATAAAAACAACTTGCATGAACGTTGCATTCAGTTGCACTAAAGGAGGATAGTCGCTTCCAAAAATTGTTTGCATTCAAAGGCATTCTGTACTAGACCAGCATTGAGCTTCCTCCAAGTCAAAAGGTTCCCTACTCTACCCTCATCAGTCAGCAAGCAAGCAAACATTTCTTGGTTTCAAACCTGAAATTACTGCTGAGGCCTGTCTGGTTCTACCATTCAAGGGACCACAGGAAACACCTGTTTTAGCATTTGCCAGCAAATAGGGTAATTGCTTAAACATTACTTAAAGAGACTCTGAAGCGAGAATAAATCTCGCTTCAGAGCTCATACTTAGCAGGGGCATGTGTGCCCCTGCTAAACCGCCGCTATCGCGCAGCTAAACGGGGTCCCTTTACCCCCAAACCCACCCCCGCAAGACTTGGTCGTAGTCTTGGTCGTAAATCTTCCCATCCTGGAGGCAGGGCTAACGGCTGCAGACCTGCCTCCAGTCGCGTCTATCAGCGGCGCATCGCCTCCTCTCCCCCGCCCCTCTCAGTGAAGGAAGACTGAGAGGGGCAGGGGAGAGGCGGAGATACGCGTCTGACAGACGCGCCTGGGGCAGGGCTGAGGCGGTTAGCCCTGCCCCAATGCGGAAGCACTCCCCCGCTTTATGGAGGGGATTTGGGGGTGAAGGTACCCCCGTTAACCACCCTGGCGTTCTGATTAAATCGCCAGGGTGGCTGCGGGAGGGTTTTTTTTAAATTAAAAAAAAACTATTTCATGCAGCCAACTGAAAGTTGGCTGCATGAAAGCCCACTAGAGGGCGCTCCGGAGGCGATCTTCCGATCGCCTCCGGCGCCCAGAATAAACAAGGAAGGCCGCAATGAGCGGCCTTCCTTGTTTTGCTTATATCGTCGCCATAGCGACGAGCGGAGTGACGTCATCGACGTCAGCCGACGTCGTGACGTCAGCCGCCTCCGATCCAGCCCTTAGCGCTGGCCGGAACTTTTTGTTCCGGCTACGCTGGGCTCAGGCGGCTGGGGGGACCCTCTTTCGCCGCTGCTCGCGGCGAATCGCCGCAGAGCGGCGGCGATCAGGCAGCACACGCGGCTGGCAAAGTGCCGGCTGCGTGTGCTGCTTTTTATTTCATTAAAATCGGCCCAGCAGGGCCTGAGCGGCAGCCGCTGGCGGTGTTGGACGAGCTGAGCTCGTCCAGACCGCTCAGCTGGTTAAGCCGCGGGATGGCGGCGGTTTAACAGGGGCACACATGCCCCTGCTATCTATGAGGTCTGAAGCGAGATTTATTCTCGCTTCAGACTCTCTTTAACCTATTTTGGTTCCTGGACGTAGTTTCTACGTCCAGGAACCATGCGCGCTACCGCGCGCTCCCGCGGCCGATCGCGCGCGTGCACACGCACTCCCGGCCACGGATTCAGTAGCCAGGGAATCAATGTATCGGGCTACGGTGCCCGATCATTGATTCCTCTCCCCCGCTGAAAAAGCGACAGCTTCTCTCAGAAGCTGCGCCTTTTCTGGCCGTTCCCTGCCCAATGCGCCACTCTAAGCGTGTGTTACGCTTAGAGTGACGTCATGTAAACAAACTCATGGCCGCCATCTTGTGGCCAAAAAGTAATACTACACCTGTAAAAAAAAATAATTTAAAATTAACACACATTTACATTATAAATCTATTGTTTACCTCCCACCCTCCCAAAACTACCCAAATAAAATGTTTACAATAAAAAAAAAACCATTACAATAAAAAAAAAAAAAATGTAAATATTTACCTAAGGGTCTAAACTTTTTAAATATCAATGTAAAGATGAAATATTTGTATATTTTTTTTATTTTAAACTTGTAAATAGTGATAGATGCAAAACGGAAAAAATGCACCTTTATTTCCAAATAAAATATTGTCGCCATACATTGTGATAGGAACATAATTTTAACAGTGTTATAACCGGGACATATGGGCAAATACAATACGTGAGTTTTAATTATGGAGGCATGTATTATTTTAAAACTATAATGGCTGAAAACTGAGAAATAATGAATTTTTTCAGTTTTTTCTTATTCTTCCTGTTAAAATGCATTTACAGTAAAGTGGCTCTTAGCAAAATGTACCCCCCAAAGAAAGCCTAATTGGTGGCGGAAAAAACAAGATATAGATCAGTGCATTGTGATAAGTAGTGATAAAGTTATAGGCTAACGAATGGGAGGTGAACATTTCTCATGTGAAAACGACGGAACCTGAATGGGTTAAAGGGACTGTTAACCTTTAAGCAGCCCCACCCAAGTTGTCTCGATTTAGCCCAATCGTGCACAGCGGTGCTTCTGCTACAAGACGTATACAGTATATACTGACTTAGATGAAGTCACAGAGGACGTAGATATACTGTAGTGGTGTATAAAATGATTAAGGCTTTGTCTCTGCTACTTCTCTTTCCCCTCTTAGCCATCTCTTGACATCTCCCAAATATGTTTTGCATATTTTTTCAGTAAAAAACATAAACCTAATGCTATTTTTTTTAACTTAACCTGTCTCCAAATGAATATGCATTTGCTAGTAGTGATATTTCACCACCTATGTGTGACTCCAGAACCATATCATGAATATATGCAGGTGGATGCATGTCTCGGTGTATCACAAGATTGTTCAGACTTTTCTCTCACCAACTAGCAAGACTGTCCCATCTTACTGTGTACTACAAGCAAAATGAAATTAGCTGGATGTATATTGCATTTGGGATTTAATTAAAAAAAGCCCTATCGCTCATAAGAGTTGGTCAGATGCCATATTGTCTTGCACAGTGCAAGTTAGTAAATGAAAGTACAAAAGTAAAAATATTGTACATATTTGTTGGAAATACCCTTTTTTCCATTGTTGTATTTTCATAAATCAGTTTCAGTGACTCTGCTGGCATAATTTTAAGCTGCTGCGTATAAGTGATGTAAAGAAGATCCATAAAACTATAACTATGTTAGCCATCCACAGAAAGCAATAATGTGCATCATGCACAGAAATGCCTTGTGCATTTTCATACAGCAGCTCTTTGAATACACAAAATACACATCAAACAGCTGCATTGTATGAAATTATGACCCACACCATTTGTAATTGTCATTTCAGACAGCAGAATTCTCACAATGGACACTAACAATATGCAATGCCGCAAACGCAGATAGCTGACTGATACATTAAACATAGTACAGATATGATGCATGTGTATGTATAAGGCTGAGGTGTATTTCTGTATGTATTTATTCACTAAAGATACTATCCTATATGAATAACACAACTGATAGTATATGACAAAGGACCATGTTTAGTAAATATCTGTAAAGTTGCTATGCGCAGGGAGCACACAGCAATTTTACTGTCACTTATGCTGACTACATAGCACAACCCATGTTTCTGGGGTATCACAAGCATTGCAAATGTAGCATGAGCTAATATTTACGTTACCTTGGTAATGCTGGTAGCACTAGCGGCAAAACCCATGCTATGTAGTCGGCGTAAGTAATGGTCAAATTGAAGTTCGCTCTCTGTACACAGAATCTTTACTAATATTTAGTGAATACGTTCCAAAGTCGTTTATGATGGTGTGACGAAAATGCGCCATCCATGCAATCACAGTAAAATTGCGCACAAAAATATGAATTGGAGTGGCCCGTTAATTCATTAGCCTGATCATTTTTCCCATTCCAAGAAGAAGACAATGGCGCTCACTTATGCCTGGTAATTTTGGCCCTCCACAGACAATGTTATGATATTTCCAGACGCCAGCTGTATAATTATAATGCATGGACAGAAATAGTGGTTTCAAATAACGCCACATGTTAGTGGCTACAACTTTTTAATTAGGGGTGCCAAATAGAAATAGCTGCTTCAAATAATGGTAAGGGTTTAATTTGCGTTTACAACAATTTAATTAGGGACGGATCATTGATACAGCGGTTTCATGGGCCAAAATAGTGTTTTTGGCACCTCATAGAGCATTAGCGGCTACTATTATCTATATATATATAATAGAGTAAGTGCCTCAACCTTCAAGCAAGAAGAAGAAGTAGTGCCCTGCCCCCAGGGCCGGTCCAAGCAAGAAGAAGGGGCTGGTCCAAGCAAGAAGAAGAAGTAGTGTCAAATCAAACCAAGGGCAAAGAGGGATAATTTGCATATTCAGTAGCAGTGCATTGTGGGTAACCACAAATGTTCACTTATAGCTGAATTATTGCAGATTTGCTTCTGTTTTAAGAAGGAAAATTACACCAAGCTTTGATTTTTTTAGTAGAAGGTCTTTTTGGTTCCTTTTAGCCACATATATATTCCGAGTGGTTTGGGTCACCCTGATCTGCTTGGTTACTCTGTTGTACTGATCCAAGCCCTATCTCATACAGCCATATCAATCCTTGCCATGTACAGATGAGGACCAAAAGTCTGAAACAGGCTGTCACATGTGGGTTTGATATGGCTGTGTAAAATTTAAAGCTATAGGCTTGCTATACACCAGTGGTTCTGGATGCTTGCTTGGCTTAGTAAGGGTGAAAAGGAATTATTTGCATATTTAGTAGCAGTGCATTGTGGGTAACCACAAATGTTCACTTATAGCTGAATTATTGCATATTTCCTTCTGTTTTAAGAAGGCAAATTACACCAAGCTTTGCTTTATTTTAGTAGGAGGTCTTTTTGGTCCCTTTTATCCCCCTATACATTCCGAGTGGTTTGGGTCACCCTGAGCTGCTTGGTTACTCTGTTGTACTGGTCCAACCCCTATCTCATACAGCCATATCAATCCTTGCCATGTACAGATGAGGACCAAAAGTCTGAAGCAGGCTTTCACATGTGGGTTTGATATGGCTGTGGAAAATGTAAAGGTATAGGCTTGCTATACACCAGTGGTTCTGGATGCTTGCTTGGCTTACTAAGGGTAAAAAGGAATTATTTGCATATTTAGTAGCAGTGCATTGTGGGTAACCACAAATGTTCACTTATAGATGGATTATTGCATATTTCCTTCTGTTTTAGGAAGGCAAATTACACCAAGCTTTGCTTTTTTAGTAGGAGGGCTTTTTGGTTCCTTTTATCCCCCTATACATTCCGAGTGGTTTGGGTCACCCTGAGCTGCTTGGTTACTCTGTTGTACTGGTCCAAGCCCTATCTCATACAGCCGTATCAATTCCTGCTATGTACTGATGAGGACAAAAAGTCTGAAACAGGCTGTCTACATGTGGGTTTGATATGACTGTGTAAAATTTAATGTTATATGCTTGCTATACACCAGCGCCTCTGGATGCTTGCTTGGCTTACCAAGGGGGAAAAGGAGTAATTTGCATATTTAGTAGCAGTGCATTGTGGGTAACCACAAATGTTCACTTATAGCTGAATTATTGCAGATTTCCTTCTGTTGTAAAAAGGCAAATTACACCAATACAGTGTGCGGCATTGCAGGAAGTGACGACAGTGGAATGCACAATGGAACACGGAAGAGGTGAGTCATCCCCGCCCGCTTCCTCTTACTAATAGTGGCGGCTGCTACTGTGCTTAAGCAGGAGGGGAGCGCACATGGGGGACCCAGGTGAGGGGGGGTCCAACCCCCCTCCCCGCCGCTGTGCCCAATACCCCCTTCCTGCCCTCTACCCTCTTATGCGGCGTATGCTACGCCACGGGTCAGCTAGTTCTTATTATTATTGTTATTGAGTTATAAAGTGCCAACATATACTACTGTACATTTTCATGATAAACACAACAATAATGCATTAGCCTCACCACAGACATTTTTTTTGTATTAGTCAACCTAGTAATGTATTTACATTGCCACGGTTTTCTTATTATCATTTATAGTCTACCACCAGACACTTTTTGTAGATGGTGTGTGTGTGTGTGTGTTAGTTAGCCATAGGTATGGGAGGATTAGTGAGAGATAGGATAGGGAATTGAATATTGCCCCTAGGACAGATGGGCCACTGACATGATGAGTCTTGATTAAGCAGACTGCACAAAAATCAGAAATGATGTAAGCATGGCTCCTAACATTCTCTATGTTTAGGAAACAGTCCCTATTTTGGAGTTACCCTTTCTTCTTAATTTGCCCCTATTATAGGTCAATGTACAGATCAATAAATTGTGCCAAACAATGTATAGAACCTGTACATTATCGGATAGTTTATCTTCAAATACTAACATAAGGAAAAACATAATTATAATAATTACCGGAAATCAATTGAAATATTTATTCAAGCCAAAAGGAAAATCTCAATCAATTGGGCATGGGCCCATCGGTGGTAGATCAACAGCCTATAGGGTTGCACTGCATCAAAATCTGTTGCACATCTCTGTGCAGTGTGTGGAAGGATTTAATCCCTCACTGATCAAATTCTGATCACACAATGGGTGGCAATCTGTGTGTATGGCAGCCTTTACACGGAATGAAAGCAGACAATGCTATTTTTCTATCTGCTCAGTTTTTCTGAGCTGGATATTAAATTATCATGGAAGACAGTTGCTTAAAGTACTGGCTTAATGTTATAATCAGGATCATTATGTTATTCCTTTGAGCTAAAGGCAGGCCAGGTAGTATAACTATTTGTGATAGCACTTTACAGAGTACATGGATAAGTCCGTGTCAACAAAAACTGTTAGCACATATAAGGAAAAGCCAGGCACTTATCAAACATTGCTGCTTTATTTCATACAGATTGTACAGTCACACATTTATGCTACTTCCCATTGAATGTGACTCAGAAGGTAGGTTGCAAGGGGGTAGTAGGACACACTGTCCACATTGAGTGTGGCCTTCTTCCCCTTACACTCAGACCCCACCTCCTAAGTCACCTTCACTAAGATTTTACCTAACTTTGTGACTGTACAAGGTGAGAGAGATATGGAGGCTGCCATATTTATTTCCTTGTAAAAAATGCCAGTTGCCTGGTGGTCCTGTTGATCTTCTGGAATACGTAATGTCTGAGTCAAAACCCTGGACCAAGCATATGGCTAATCCATTGAAACCTAAGTCGGGTTACCTGATCTACTGCTTGCTTGTTCAGGGTCTATGGCTAAAAGTATTAGAGACACAGGATAATGAGGACTGCCTGGCAACTGGTATTGTTTAAAAGGAAATAAATATGGCAGCCTCCAGGCCATGTCCCTCTCACCTGGGGTTCCCTTTAAATTAATGCATCCATGCCTTATCACATTTTCATTGCATATATCAAGCGTTAAGTATAGTTAAATCCTTTCTAACCCCAGCCATGGCATATTTACTAGATTACATATAGTCTCATCACTTTCTTTATATGATTAGTAGAAGCTGTGCTATTTCTTTTCACCTGTGTACAGAGATGCCTGTCCCAGCTGTGCTCCTGCTTATTTGATAGCAAGAGACAATTCTCAGCCTGAGTTGAGATTTTCTTGCACTATCAATCTCCATCCACCCTCCCTCCCTCTCCCACTCTGTATCTCCATTTTCTGCCTTTTCAATCCAAACACCGAGAATTGATACTAGTACATGAAAGGTTTGTTTCATATCTGGTTAACTGCTCGCCTCTATTCAGGCAGACCTTGTTTTCAATGCAGAAATCAAAATGTAAAAGCAGCGCAAACAAGAGGGACATAATACTGTGCCCCAAACAGTTATAGCTCGCTTTTTTATGTTGGGGGAAAAAAAAGAAAACACATTCAATTTTCTCCAGTAGAACGCAGGGAAGGTTTCATTCTGAAATTGCAAAAGCTGGGATTCTCGTACATAAATCCTTTTATTAACCATGCTGAGAAAAAGGATTTTCGTTCATTGTTTCCTTTATTTAGTCTTATTAAAAGTCATTGCTGTGCATTTGTATGGCAGGGATCCTGAATGCCTGTCTGCTTCCTCTAAACATACCGGATGAAACCTTTGAAACTGTGGGAATAAATATAAGAGTCTTTATTCTATTGCAAACACTAAGAAGAAAACTCTAACAGCCCAGGGGAAATTACTGGATATCTGACATAAAAGCCATGTTGCTATTTATATAACCTTTATTTTATATCAATCACGTATTAGTAGGCTGAAACACCTTTTCCTTACCTGCACTGCTAATGAATCTTAATGACAGTGGGCTATGATATTAATACTAATTAGTACATAATGTAGGTGACGTGATCATTCATCAGATCGCTCCAATCAGCTGAACACCACAAGGTATCTTTATAAAAACACTATTCTAAGCAAGAGATTATTGTTCGATATACTGATAGCTATATGGAGGGGTTAATTATTGGCCATTAACAGCTGTTTTTTATCCAGTGCTTATGAGCATCTCTGTTCTTTGCAATATAAAATCAGTTCAAGTAAATGTAATTTTACTCTCTGTTGCCACCCAGAGGAACTAAATGGAACTCTTTTCATAAGGCTGTATAAAACAATACAATTTGAAACAAGAACAGGGGGTACATTCATCAAATGTTATTTCATCGTACATGCAAGAATATAGTTATTGTATTGTGTTGATTAATTAACGGCTGCCTTGCTTTTGACAATGCAATGAATCAGTCCTAGGCCGAAACACAATAAGATAAAATAATGGTGTCTGAGTGAGCCACGTAAATTGGGTATTGTACATAACCAGTCTTTATAAAATGTTAGGGTTCATTTTGACCAAGAAAAAAAAAAAGATGTAGCCTAGTTTATGTTCCATTAGGATGTACTTTGAAACAGATGCATTCTTCATTGTCATTTAGGCTCTCTCACTAATATTAGGTGACATTTGGAAAGGAAATGCATCTGTTTCCAAAAACGTGCTGTGCTTAAAAAATTCAGCAGTCTGTAACTAGTTACGGTATGCTAAACACCAAGATATATGCAGCTTGTGCAGTATGTTATATATAATAGTATCCTATCTCAACATGTTGGTGCACTTAAAGAGAACCCGAGGCGGGGTTCTTCCATCGCAATCCATATACAGAGGCTGGGTCTGTCTATAGAGCCCAGACTCTGTTGCTAGTTAGTTTCCTTCAAAACCCCCCTGCGCGCTGTCAGACCCCATATAGACAGACCCAGCCTCTGTATATGGATTGCGATGGAAGAACCCCACCTCGGGTTCTCTTTAAAGGATACTTCCGAAAAAACAAAGCAAATAACAAGATCTACTTACCTGGGGCTTCCACCTGGCAGCCTATCTGTCCCTCGCCGCTGCTCCAGTGTCCCCGGATCACCTCCATTGCAGATGCTGACCTCTCCAGGTAGGCATCTACTGCACCTGCTCCTGTAGCCAGAGCGTTCTGCGCCGGCCCAGGAATACATATGAATTGGCCGCTGAGAGACTCGGGCGCAGGATACAGCCGAAAAATGGATTATCTTGCTGCTGCACAAGTTCCCGGTGGTGTTAAATACTATTCCCTCTCTAGGTCCACGTGGATAGTGGGGAATAATGTAATTCGGCTTTCAGTTATTGCTGGAAGCTGAATTACAGTGTTTTAACCCTCCTGGTGGTACGCAGTTTCTGAGGCTGCGTCCGCGGGAGGGAATTTTTGAATTAAAATTGTTGTATCCTTTGTAGTTAGCACTAGGCTAGCTACCCTTGTCCCCCAAGTCCCCCCGCACCCTTCTGATCCCCCCAATCGCCACCGCTATACGTTACCTAGCCACGATCCAGAGAGAGCCGCAGCCTCCCCAATGAGCTTCAGACGTCGCTATGGCGACGATCGGACTTGACATCTGATGTCATCGACGCCATGACTTCATGCGCAATCCCGATTCTCCCCATAGCTAAGCCCGGAGCTGATTGGAGAGGCTGCGCCATCGCGGGATCCAGGGGAGGTACGTATTATGGCGGCGATTGGGGGAGATAAAATAAGAGCGGAGGGACTTGGATGACAATGGTAGCTAGCGAAGCGCTAGCTACAAAGGATACAACAAGTTTTATACGAAAAATCCCTCCTGGGGCAGAGAAATCCTCTGCGGTGGCTACCCCGAGTGTAGGTCGGGGTTACCACCAGGAGAGTTAAAAGCAATTTCAGCCCCGTCTTCTGACGGCGCCAAAGTTAGTGACTGTGCGCTGCTATAGCCGTAATTACTATTATGGCCTATGGTGGCACTGGCTGTGCCTAAATCTCCTGCACTATAGTTACACCGCTCGCAGCCCAGTACTTCTGCGCCTGCACTCCAGGTTACACGATCACATGCATAGCTGCCGCACGGGTCAGGCAGGCACAGTAGATGCCTACGTGGTGAGGTCAGCATCTGCAGTGGAGGTGATCCGGGGAAACCGGAGCTGCGGCGAGGGACAGATAGGCTGACAGGGGCTGGAGGAAGCCCCAGGTAAGTAGATCTTGTTTTTTTTTCCTCAGATGTATTCTTTAAAAGCACATAACAGTTATTAAAATGTGACTGTCATCATTAATGCATTACACTTGCATTGCTGATTTTAGAGTAATTTCATAAGACTGGCAGGTCGCATTTAGCATATACAGTACATATACTCTTTATATATACTGATAATAAGTTAGCTGCAGTGGGTGATTTTGCTGCTACATAACTCCCAGGGCAAGGTGTAAAAATGTGCCCCCTTTCTCCGTAGACTTAAGCACACTGTTGTAATGCATTAGCCTGAGGTTCCCTCCAGTATTAGGTAGCCCCCAGAATAGGTCGCCAGAGGTAGTCCCCAGTAATAGGTACCCAAATGTAGCCCCCAGTATGAGTAGCCTTTTGTGATACTCTGTATAGGTAGCCAGGAGAGCCCCCAGTATTAGCCTAGCCTGCCTGGCTACCCATACTGGTAGTGCAAATCAAAGCCAGTGTGCCTACGTTTCCTCCCAAAACACATTAAGTCAAAGTGACCCTAAAGGTAAGAAGACAAAGTTAGCTGATTGAATTGACACTGGCTGGCCCTGATTGCTACGGAGAACTTCCACCTGGACCAATCCACTTGTTTCCTCTCCAATCATTCAGTGCACAGCAGTGCCACTGGTCTCGCTTGTCCTCACAGACCTCAGCTCCCCCTCCCTAGACTGCACAGGCAGCCCGGTGGTGGGGAGGGGCGGGACTTAAAATAATTGCATGCCAAACTATGTAGGTGAAGGAGCTGTTGGAGGAATCCTCCCTGGCATGCCATGCGGGCAGCTGACTGGTGGCAGATCTAGATGTGGCGCCCGTTACCCAACCACCTTTGTGCATATGGCACCTGTAGACTTGAGCCTACAGTAACTAGTGCAAAACCTGGCTCTGATCTGTAGCCAGAGGAGCTCCCAATAATAGGTAGCTAGATGCAGTCCCACTTAGTGTAGGTAGCCAGAGGAGCCCCCAGTATAGGTAACAAGATGTAGTCCCCCTTCCAATATAGGTAATCAAAAGAGCTCCCAGTATTAAGTAGTGAGATGCAGTGCCACCCCCCCCCCTCCCCCCCCCCCATCCTCAGCCTCAGTATAGGTAACCACAAAAGCCTCCAGGATTAGGTAGCTAAGAACTCCCCCTTAGTATTGGTAGCCAGAAAGTACCCCAGTATAGGTAGCCAGACCCCCTCCCACCCAGTATAGGTAGTCTCTCAAGTATAGGTAGACAGAGACGCCCCTCCGTATAGGGAGTCAGAGAGCCTCCCTATACAGAATAATAAGAACAATAATGCCATATTACCGTATTGTATTATTATCATTTAATAAGCAACTAAATGACACTCATGTTAGGTAACATGTAAGCACAATAATGCTTTAACAGGTAAAAAAAAGTTTCTAATTTATTATTGTTCATTGTTTTGAACGAAAGGTAATATTTTATATCTTAAACTATGTGTTTAAGAGCACTCTCCATGTACCTGTAGTAGGTGTTCACTGAGCTCCATACTCACTCATTCTTCTGCTCTCTGGTCAGAGTTCACCATACATAATTACAAGTATAATGAATTTGCTCTTTGCTAAGTGTTCACCTACTACATGACCAGCATGACTAATGTGTCTTTATAGAAGTTAGTCTAGTTTAGGCATAATGATTAATGATCTCAGATTGTGTATTGGTGAATGAAATTTACCACAAAGATGCTTTAGCTTTAGGATATTGTCATTCCATTTAATTAAAGAATATATATATATGTGTATATTTTATGAACACTTATATACCATGAGGCATTTGAGGGCAAAGAGAGTGTGTGTGTGTGTGTGTGTGTGTGTGTGTGTGTGTGTGTGTGTGTGTGTGTGTGTGTGTGTGTGTGTGTGTGCGCCTAACTTCTAAGAACTGTGCAGTGCCAGCAGGATTGTGGGATGTTTTTTTTTCTTAGTTACAGTATCAAGCTTGCAAACACAGACAGACAGTTTTCTATCAATAAGATTATTATTACTATTATTTTTTATTATTATTTAGAATTTATATAGCACTGGCATCTTCCACAGTGCTCGAACTATATGCGAGTTCGACCCGCCACCTATACTACGTCATTAGGGTCAACTTTGACCCTCTACATCACAGTCAGCAGACACAGGGTAGCCAATCAGGCTACACTTCCTCCTGGACCACCCCCCCCCCCCTTATAAAACGCAGGCAGCGTCAGCCTTTTCACTCACTCATGTGGCTGCAGTAATTAGAGAAGGGAGAGAACCTGCTGACATAGGAAAAGCTTAGTTAGGCTCTTGTGTTAGGCTTGTTAGGTTGCTCCTTCTTGCTGATACTTATTGCTTAACCTCCTTGGCGGTAACCCCGTGTGTGACACGGGGTAAGCCGCCGGAGGGTGCCGCTCAGGCCCTGCTGGGCCGATTTTCATAATTTTTTTTTGCTGGACGCAGCTAGCACTTTGCTAGCTGCGCCAGCACTCTGATCGCCGCCGGCCCCTGCCCGATCGCCGCTATCTGCTGCGGCGCGGCCCCCCCCCCCCCCCCCCAGACCCCAGCGCTGCCTGGCCAATCAGTGCCAGGCAGCGCCGAGGGGTGGCCCGGGACTCCCAATGACGTCCCGACGTCAGTGACGTCGGTGACGTCATCCCGCCCCGTCGCCATGGCGACGGGGGAAGCCCTCCAGGAAATCCCGTTCTATGAACGGGATTTCCTGATCGGAGATCGCCGAAGGCGATCGAAGCGGGCGGGGGGATGCCGCTCAGCAGCGGCTATCATGTAGCGAGCCCTCGGCTCGCTACATGATTAAAAAAAAAAAAAATTTTAAAAAAACTGCTGCGCTCCCTCCTGGCGGTATTTTTCATACCGCCAAGGAGGTTAAAAGCACTCCTCATCCTCAACAGCTCTTTTGAGAGCTAATGTTGTTCTTTTGATCTATTTGTTTTTGTGTGTGTCCCACAGACACTTGTGTTGCATATACAGCGCTGTCAGTCAGTCGCAGCTGCTGGACCTTGGCCCCTTGGTAATTCCTAATGTGCCTCTGCCAGGCCCAGCACATTCAGTGACTACCTGTGTGTGTGACAGCTGCACATTTGTGTAATACCAATCACTGCATACCCACCTGTTCAATGCACCTACCTACGTGAGCACACGCAGTGTTATATACCACCAGTCACTGCACCTGTTCACGGTACCTGTGTGTGTGACAGCCAGGGCCGGGCCGAGGCAGAGGCTAGCGAGGCTCCAGCCTCTGAGCGCTGATCAGGATGAGCGCAGTATGCCGACCTGCTGTTCCCCCGCTGCTGTTTTCACCTGCTGTTGTGCCATGTGTGCGCTATATTTCTGGGAGGCAGGAGGGCCCGTGAAACAAAGTACTGTGGTTGAGAACAGTCGCCCGCCCGCACAGCTTTATATGCTGCTACTGTATTGTTAGACGGCTAGTGTCCGCCCCTCCTCCTGATTCCTCTCCAGAACACCGTGTCACGGTGTACGTCACTGGCCAGCGCTAAAATTGAATAGAAGGCAGAGGACAGTCTGTAAGTGCTGGAGCATGTCTGCAGTGAGCAGTGAACCGTACGCTGAGAAGAGGGGGGAGAGACTAGACCCAGACCCACAGGAGCCAGGTCAGCATGTCCCGGAGGGAGTCAGAGTGACACATGGAGGACAGAGCCAGCCCACAGCCCAGCAGTGTGTTTCAGAGAGCAGCAGGACAATCACCAAAAAGTAGGAGGTAATATACCCTGTCATGTAATGTTTTTCCCATTCTCTCTTTCTTTTATCACCTTCTGTCACTCTCTCTCTGTCAGTCTCTCCTCCTCAACTGTCCCCTGTCCTTCCACCTCGCTGCCCACCCTGTCACACTCACCTCCTGGTCACTCTAATATTGGTCATAGTTCTGTCGGTCAGTACAGTCCACCAGCCTGTCCTGTAATACTATAGCTATAGTCTAATGTCCTACCATATACGTATTATATATTTATATAGCACTGACATCTCCTGCAGCACTTTATAGAGTACATAGTCATGCCACTGACTGTCCTCAGAGGAGCTCACAATCTAATCCTACCATAGTCCTAGTCTAATGTCTTACCATATTATTATTATTATGTATTTATATAGCATTGACATCTTCTGCAGCACATTACAGAGTACATAGTCATGTCACTGACTGTCCCTCAGAGGAGCTCACAATCTAATCCTTCCACAGTCATAGTTTAATGTCCTACCATATTATTATTATTATGTATTTATATAGCACTGACATCTTCTGCAGCACATTACAGAGTACATAGTCATGTCACTCACTGTCCTCAGAGGAACTCACATGCTAATCCTTACCATAGTTCTAGTCTAACAGCCACTGATTGTACGAACATAACTGATTGCATTATTATTATTATTTTTTTTTTTGGGGGGGGGGGGGGGGCGCACGTGGGCAGCTCAGCCTCTGTTAGTGGTGGACCTTGTCCCGGCCCTGGTGACAGCTGCACATTTGTAATACCAATCACTGCATATCCACCTGTTCAGTGCACTTACCTACCTACGTGAGTGCACGCAGTGTTATATACCAATCAGTCGCTGCACCTGTTCACGGTACCTGTATGTGTGACAGCTGCACATTTGTAATACCAATCACTGCATAACCACCTGTTCAGTGCACCTACCTACCTATGTGAGCGCACACAGTGTTATATACCAGGCAGTATGGGTAACACCGCGCACTCTGTATTCCAACTAATATGTCCACAGTTCAGGCAGTGCGCTGGGATTTCAAAAGTTGTAGACAGTTTATCAGCAACCCCTAGCGCAGCACAGTCCTTCTTGCTTCCTAATATTCCTTGTTGTTATACACAGCAAGCAAGATCACCACCACCACACCCGATTAGAATACGACTCACCCTCTTGGAAGACCAACAGTATGGTCTAATGGCACCTTGGGGTTATTCCCTGGTCACCCCCGACCAATCGATCTAGATTGCTTCCTGCAGATACTGGGACCTCCGTAGCAGGCTCAATAATTTTCCAATGTTCCCACTCTACGTTATTCCTCTTCATATATTCTTATATACAACCTCCAATAAAGAGGCACAACATAGCGTAATACTGCTAGTAAAATTTTAATACTAAAAATTATTGCACTTACACTTTTAAAAGAATGACAGCACATGAGTTTTTAGACGGGCTCTCCCCCGTATATGTGGGCCACCGAGGGCTTTCCGAGGCTGGTATCAGCTGCCGCGCGCACAGCCGTCCACTCCTCACCGCACGCTCAGGTCCTCGCGCTCTGCCACTTCCGGGTACCGCCCTACCGGTTTCGTCAATTGACTCATCAGGAGCTGGCACCCGGAGTGGCTGTGAGCGCTTAAGATCCGTTCAATCCCTCCCCTCCGCATCCGCCCATCCCACTCTAACTACACCCAAGCTCCATTGGAGCCAATCATATTGCCACGCGTCATCCACTCCGCTGGCCCAATCCGAGCGGGCATAGCTCGTACAGATCAAGACTGCAATGTGTCCGCTTACAAAGCGACACCTGCCGCCCTCAAATCGCCATACAAGCGGCCCAAAACCACACGTGCGGCGCGTGCATATCAGTTTCAATGCCGCTCCTTCTATATAATCCCCTCCTACTCATCCCCACACTCATATATACCATTGGAGCGGCATTATCAATACCCACACGCCGCAAGCTCCACAGATTGCAGTGAGAGCCCGTTTCACATAATGTTACAACTTTAAAAACCAGCAAAATTACAATCATACATATACAGTATTCTCATAACAATGATATTACCCCTAATTATCCCTAATCACCCAAAACTTTAAAAACAGCAATATTACAATCATACATATACAGTATTCTCATAGCCATGTTATTAATCTCATAGCAATGTTGTTATTATCCCTAATCACCCAAGAAACACACCAGATCGATATCAATGTTTAGTCCTCCTGGTCTTAGTGTTCCCATTTCATAAATAAGTTTTGTTTCTTCCTGTGATATCTTTCTGGTCATATCGGTTCCCCTCCACATTGGTTTAATTTTCTTTAGTGCACAGAATGATAGAAGTTTGGAAGTAAGATATTATATGAATAGAAAGGGGGATGTACCTGGGGATCAAATTGAATATATTATCAGAATTTTGGAGTTTGCACTGGAAAAAAATTATTTTTGGTATCAAGGGGTATATTACAAGCAGCATAGAGGATGCGCCATGGGGGCAAGCTATGCACCAAGTTTGGCGAACCTATTTATGGGGAAGTGGGAGGAGTCAATAATTAGAGGGAGGAGGGATGGAAATATTAACACATGGGTGAGATTTATAGATGACTTGTTTATGGTGTGGAGGGGGGGTAAGGAGGGATTAAGCACATTTATTAATGAACTTAATTGTAATGATCAAAATATTACGCTCACAGTTGAAAGTGACCCTAGGGAGATCCACTTTTTGGATTTGAGTCTGATGATAAGGGGGGATGAATTGGTTTCGAAAAGCTTCTTTAAACCAACAGACCGGAACGGTTATATACCGACAAATAGTAACCATCATCCAAATTGGATTAGAAATGTACCTAGAGGGCAGTTCCTGCGCATGCGCAGAAACTGTACAACACAAGAGGACTATAGGGATCAGAGTAACATACTGAAGAATAGATTTATGGAGAGAGGATACAGTGAGGAAGTTTTGGATCAAGAAATTGAGAAAGTAGCACTAAGGGAAAGAAAGGAATTGGTCTATGGAGAAGGTAGAGGTGGGAATAATGGGGAATCAAAATTATCGATGATCACTAATTATAGTTCTCAGTATAGAAATTTTCAAAGGATAGTAAAAAAACATTGGGGCATATTGGGCACGGATAGAATACTAAGGGGTATCATACCTGAGCAGCCTAATTTTATATATCGCAGGGCTCCTAATCTGCGAGATATTATGGTCCCCAGCTGTGTAGAGCCCCCTAGGAGACCTAGGGATAGACAGGGATGGCAGGAGGATGGATTTTTCCCATGTAGAAAATGTAAGGCCTGTCGAGAGAGTAACCCGATTAGAACTAGGTCAGTTACATCATTCTCAAATGGAAAAACGTATAATATCAAGCAGTTTATAACATGTAATGACAAATTTGTCATTTACATGTTATGGTGTCCGTGTGGGTACCAATATATTGGCAGAACCACCAGACAGATGAAAGAAAGGATAGGGGAACATACCAGGAATGTGGAAAAAGGGAAACATAATCATAGTGTGCCCGTGCATTTTGCCCAGGCACATGCATGTGATCCCAAACTTCTATCATTCTGTGCACTAAAGAAAATTAAACCAATGTGGAGGGGAACCGATATGACCAGAAAGATATCACAGGAAGAAACAAAACTTATTTATGAAATGGGAACACTAAGACCAGGAGGACTAAACATTGATATCGATCTGGTGTGTTTCTTGGGTGATTAGGGATAATAACAACATTGCTATGAGATTAATAACATGGCTATGAGAATACTGTATATGTATGATTGTAATATTGCTGTTTTTAAAGTTTTGGGTGATTAGGGATAATTAGGGGTAATATCATTGTTATGAGAATACTGTATATGTATGATTGTAATTTTGCTGGTTTTTAAAGTTGTAACATTATGTGAAACGGGCTCTCACTGCAATCTGTGGAGCTTGCGGCGTGCGGGTATTGATAATGCCGCTCCAATGGTATATATGAGTGTGGGGATGAGTAGGAGGGGATTATATAGAAGGAGCGGCATTGAAACTGATATGCACGCGCCGCACGTGTGGTTTTGGGCCGCTTGTATGGCGATTTGAGGGCGGCAGGTGTCGCTTTGTAAGCGGACACATTGCAGTCTTGATCTGTACGAGCTATGCCCGCTCGGATTGGGCCAGCGGAGTGGATGACGCGTGGCAATATGATTGGCTCCAATGGAGCTTGGGTGTAGTTAGAGTGGGATGGGCGGATGCGGAGGGGAGGGATTGAACGGATCTTAAGCGCTCACAGCCACTCCGGGTGCCAGCTCCTGATGAGTCAATTGACGAAACCGGTAGGGCGGTACCCGGAAGTGGCAGAGCGCGAGGACCTGAGCGTGCGGTGAGGAGTGGACGGCTGTGCGCGCGGCAGCTGATACCAGCCTCGGAAAGCCCTCGGTGGCCCACATATACGGGGGAGAGCCCGTCTAAAAACTCATGTGCTGTCATTCTTTTAAAAGTGTAAGTGCAATAATTTTTAGTATTAAAATTTTACTAGCAGTATTACGCTATGTTGTGCCTCTTTATTGGAGGTTGTATATAAGAATATATGAAGAGGAATAACGTAGAGTGGGAACATTGGAAAATTATTGAGCCTGCTACGGAGGTCCCAGTATCTGCAGGAAGCAATCTAGATCGATTGGTCGGGGGTGACCAGGGAATAACCCCAAGGTGCCATTAGACCATACTGTTGGTCTTCCAAGAGGGTGAGTCGTATTCTAATCGGGTGTGGTGGTGGTGATCTTGCTTGCTGTGTATAACAACAAGGAATATTAGGAAGCAAGAAGGACTGTGCTGCGCTAGGGGTTACTGATAAATTATATACCAGGCAGTCGCTGCACCTGTTCATGGTACCTGTGTGTGTGACAGCTGCATATTTGTAATACCAATCACTGCATACCCAACTGTTCAGTGCACCTACCCACCTACGTGAGCGCATGCAGTGTTATATACCAGTCAGTCGCTGCACCTGTCCATGGTACCTGTTTGTGGGACAGCTGCACATTTGTAATACCAATCACTGCATACCCAACTGTTCAGTGCACCTACCTACCTACGTGAGCGCGTGCAGTGTTATATGCCAGTCAGTCGCTGCACCTGTCCACTGTGCCTGTGTGTGTGACATCTGCACATTTGTAATACCAATCACTGCATACCCACCTGTTCAGTGCACCTACCTACCTACATGAGCGCACGCAGTGTTATATACCAGTCAGTCGCTGCACCTGTTCACAGTACCTGTGTGTGTGACAGCTTCACATTTGTAATACCAACCACTGCATACCCACCTGTTCAGTGCACCTACCTACTTATGTACGTGAGCGCACACAGTGTTATCACTGCATACCTGTTCAGTAGTGTACCTACCTACTTGACCACAAGCAGTGTTATATTATATACCAGTCACTTCACCTGTTCACGGTACCTGTGTTGTGTATGACAGCTGCTCATTTGTAATACTAGTCATTGCATAATTGTTCACAGTACCTGTGTGACTGCACGCTGTGTAATATACCATATGTTAACTGCACCTGTGTGACAGCTGCACATTGTATTGTAATACCAGTCACTGCATACCTTTCACTGCACCTGTGTGACTGCACATTGTATCAGTCAAGTCAGTGCATACCTTTCACTTCACCCCCCCTGATATGGACAAAACAACAGGCAGAGGCAGAGCCAGAGGCAGGCCACCCGGCAGGTCTGTTCGAGGTCGTGCTGACGTGATTTAGTGCGGCCCTGGCCCAAAGTATAGTGCTCAGAAGAAGGCATGTCCCATCAACTCCCAAGATTGTCAGGACGTGGTTGACTATTTAACACAAAACACTTCATCTTCCACAGCCAAGAGCGCTACTACAAGCACCACCCAGCCACGAACAATACCACGGGAAAGTTGAGCAGCACAAGCCCTCTTTGATGCCTGCTGCGGTTGTTCTTCCACCTCCTCCTCCTCAAAAAAACCCACCTTCCTCATCTGACTCCTCTTCCCCACAATACTCTTCCTCCTCCTCCTCCCCCCTCTGTGCTGCTGCAGGTGTTGAGGAAACATCTGGTTCTGTTAAGAATTGATCCCACAACTCTTCCTCTTGTTCCTGTTCACACTCCTCCACAGCTTGATCCACCACTCTACACACAGCATTCTCCAGGAAGAAAGCATATGGGATCAAGTCGCTGCTGGCGCCTTCACTGCGACTCACCATGTTTATCACCTCCTCAAATGGTCGCATGAGCCTGTAGGCATTTCGCATGAGTGTCCAGTACTTTGGCCAGAACATCCCCATCTCCCCAGAGCATGTCCTTTGACTGTAGTTGTAGAGATACTGGTTGACGGCTTTCTCCTGTTGTAGCAGGCAGTTAAACATCAGGAGCGTTGAATTCCAGCGAATCGAGCTATCGCAAATCAAGCGCCTCTGGCAAGTTGTTTCTCTGCTGAATATCTGCCAAGCGTGCCATGGCCTTGTAAGACCACCTGAAATGCCCACACACCTTCCTGGACTGCTTCAGGGCGTCCTGTAAGCCTGGGTACTTAGTCACAAATCTCTGAATTATTAGATTCAGCACATGTGCCATGGAAGGTATATGTGCCAACTTTCCCAAATTCAAAGCCGAAATGAGATTGCTACCATTGTCACACACCACGTTGCCACCACGTTACCGATCTCCAGTTGGTGCGGGGTCAGCCACTGATCCACCTGTTTGTTAAGATCAGCCAGGAGAGCTGTTCCAGTGTGACTCTCCGCTTTGAGGCAAGACATGTCTAAGATGGTGTGATACCATCGTACCTGGCATGCAGCATAGGCCCTGGGGAGCTGGGGCTGTGTAGCTGGAGAGGAGATCGCAGCACCAGTAGAGTTGCACTGCCACTCAGCCAAGAAGGATGACAGTGAACAGGATGTAGCAGGAGGAGAAGGAGAGGAAGTGGCAGCAGGCCTGGTTGCAAGCTGTGGAGGTGTCACAACTAGGTGCGATGCACAGCCACGTACCCCCTGCTTGCCAGCGGTCACCACGTTGACCCAATGGGCTGTGTAAGTAATGTACCAGCCCTGACCGTGCTTTGCAGACCAGGCATCCGTGGTCAGATGGACCCTTGACCCAATGCTGTGTTCCAGAGATGACACCACTTGCCTTGCAACTTCATGGTACAGTTTGGGTATCCTCTTTTTTGAGAAATAATTGCAACCTGGTATCTTCCAATGGCCACAAATTTTCGGAAGGCCTCAGAGTCAACCAGCTGGTATGGTAACAGCTGGTGAGCTAACAGTTCCGCCAAACCAGCTGTCAGACGCCGGGCAAGGGGGTGACTGGCAAACATTGGCTTCTTCTCCTCACGGACACCTGGCTGCTGCAGTGGGCAGAGGAGCAGGAACCGCTCAAGGTGAGAGGCGGAGATGAGGAGGGTGGCTGTGAAGGTGCAAGGGAGAAAGCGGCTGAAGATGATGCACCTGAAGGAGGAAGAGGAGAAGGAGGGTGGCTTTTCTTTTGTGTGCTGCTTTTTCTCAGGTGGTCTTCCCATTGCAGTTTGTGCCTTTTCTGCATGTGTTTTCATAAGGAAGTTTTCCCTACGCGGGGGTTGGCCTTTCCACGGCTCAATTTTTGGTGGCAGAGATGGCATTGCTCTCATCTGAGACAGACACACCAAAAAATTTCCATACCACCGAGCCCTTGGGTGATGGCACTATGGGGGTGTCAGCAGCTGACATTGAAGGTCATGTTGGCTGGCTGTCCATAGGTGGCAATACATGGCGCCGGACACTGCCACCAGCTGTTTCTGATGATGAGCTCCCCCTGCTTCTTTCAGCAACTTGTCTCCTCCTACTTCTCTCTGACTCCCCCTCTGAACTGTCCCTTTGGTCATCTTGTCTGTTAGGATCCCATGTGGCATCCATGGCAGTATCATTATGATCATCATCATAATCATCCTCCCCAGCTTTACTTGTATCAGACACCTCCAAAACTGCACCAACAGCAGGTACTTCATCATCCTCCTCCTCACACCTTACGTCCATAGTGCCGCCTAACTCAGACATATGAGATGGTGTAACTTGCTTAGTGCCTTCATCTTGTAACAATAATGGCTGTGAATAAGTTAATTCCCCAAAAATAACTCCTGCGAAGTGTCAAATGAAGATGAGGTGTTCTGTTTTAAATAGTCAACTACGTCCTGACAATCTTGGGAGTTGATGGCACATGTCTTCTTCTGAGCACTGTACTTTGGTCCAGAGCAGCACAAAATCACATCAGTACAACCTCGAACAGACCTGCTGGGTGGCCTGCCTCTGGGTCTGCCTCTGCCTGTTGTTTTTTCCATATCGGGGGGGGGATGAAGTGAAAGGTATGTACTTACTTGACTAATACAATGTGCAGTCACACAGGTGCAGTGAAAGGTATGCATTGACTGGTATTACATTACAATGTGCAGCTGTCACACAGGTGCAGTTAACAGGTATGCACGGACTGGTATATAAAACAGTGTGTGGTTACAGAGGTGTAGGGAACAGGTATGCAGTGACTGGTATTACAAATGTGCAGCTGTCACACAAACACACACACAGGTGCAGTTAACAGTTATGCAGAGATTGGTATATAATATAACACTGAGTGCGGTCACATAGGTGCACTGAACAGGTATGCAGTGACTGGTATCAATACAATGTGCAGCTGTCACACACACAGGTACCCTGAACAGGTATGCAGTGACTAGTATTACAAATGTGCAGCTGTCACACACACAGGTACCCTGAACAGGTATGCAGTGACTAGTATTACAAACTGTTCAAATATGTTCACAATTTCCTTTAGAATCTTTGCATTTTGATATTGAATTTTCTAATTCATGTCACTTGAGCAAGCTCAGTAGCTATATTTCACCATTTAGGAGAAAAAAAGTTTGTGCATCACATATATGTACTTTATGTAATGTAGGGAATTAAAGTGTCAGAATTCTGGCAAATTCCATATCTGACTTGACTTTAAACTCAAAATCCCAAATTTCTCAATGCAAAAGTCGCAATTCTATAAAATCCGTGTGCTTGTCCCTAATATTCTGTACATTTCATAGATGCTGCTCTATGCAACAATTCTGGACAATACAGGCAGCACAGTGGTGTAGTGGTTAGCGCTATTGCCTTGCAGCACTGCACTATCTTCACTGAGTTTGTATGTTCTAGCCTTGTATGTTTGGGGTTCCTCCAGGCACTCTGGTTTCCTCCCACATCCCTAAAACATTTAGGTCTTCCCCTAAAAATGGGCCCTAGACTACAATACACACACTACAAGTTGCATACATATGACTATGGTAGTGATTCGATTGTGAGCTCCTCTGAACGGACAGTTAAGTGACAAGACAACATACTCTGTAAAGCACTGCGGAAGATGTCGGCGCCATATAAATACTAAATAATAATAATAATATAGAAATGTGTGAGTCAGAGGTTACTGCTGTACACTCCATATACACTCTGTTTTCCAAGCAGTCATTGTTCTTCCATGAAGTACTTCCATTAGGACAGAACAGAGACTGAGCATTCTCTCACTCTCTCCACTAGAATAAGTCTGATCAAACAATATTTTATAAACATTTTCATGCTATCTAAACAGGTGCGGTGCTAGTTTGCTGGAAGGCTTTTGTTCATCTGTAAGACTGACAGGGCTGTACATGCAAGTGTCAGTGGGCCATTAAAAAAAAAAAAAAAAAACATCACAAGAACAACATTAGCTCTCAAAAGAGCTGTTGAGGGGTGCTTTTTAGCAATAAGAATCAGCAAGGAGCAAGCTAACAAGCCTAACAAGAGCCTAACTAAGCTTTCCCTATGTCTACAGCAGGTTGCTCTCCCTTCTCTAATTACTGCATCCAGACCGAGTGAAGGAAATGGCCGCTGGAGCTGCCTTATATAAAGGGGGGGGGACTCCAGAAGGGACTGTAGCCTTATTGGCTGCCCGGGGTCTGGTGACTGATGTAGAGGGTCAAAGTTGAGCCTAATGATGTAGTATAGGGGGCGGGTCGGACTTGTATATAGTTAGCGGTTCACCCCGAACGAGAAAAAGCGATGTTTGCGCATTCGCGTTCGCATGCGAACCATTTGGGACATCTCTACCCAAGATAAGGGCACTATGGCCAGAAGAAGGCAACTGAATCCACCTAACCATTTGAAGAGTGATGTAAGCCTGTTGTCTACGTGATATTTGCTGCTGTGGGAGGGACAGTAAGTTGTGGCAGTAGGGAAGGAATAGGCAGAAAGGATGTCACTTTTTCATCACAGAGAAACCGTAAAGATTGAAATCAGCAGAAGTATTCTTTCCTTTTCCTTTTCTTTATATTACATTTCTCCTAAATCTAACAGGGAACACTAAAAACAACAGTATGGGTGGGCTATATAAGTCATTTTTCATTGGATTATTTTTAGTTCATTTTTTAAGCTAATAGGGAGTTACATCCCACTTTAAAAATTTTTTTTTTTTTATTTGCAGCATTCACTGTTTGCCATCGTATGACAAAAGCTGGCCTTATCTCTTGACGTGTCTTTGTCAGGCAGCCCAATATCCATGCATGATAATATTAGTGATAATATGGTTACATTGAAGGGCTAACATTCACCACATAAGCCAGGAAAGTGCAACATTGTCAAGAGAATGAAAAGGAAGCGTATTTAGGCAGCTTTGGGAAATCACATTGCCTCCATGAAAAGCCACTTTGGCATTTTTATTATACATTCTAACAAAACATTAAGCTAAATTGCCTAACAAGAGGAAACATGAGGCATTTCAAATTTTGATAATGACAAAAATGGATGTCCTTCTCCTGTGCCTGAATGACTATATTTACCTTGTGTTATCAAGGTCACAAATTCATTTCATACCTCTCTGGACCTGTGAAAATCCAATGTAACATCCAGATTTTGTTCCAATAACTGGACACACAATCTCTGCAATCTGCATGACAAAGGACTGCAGTATTTACATGTTTCCTGTTGCCTGCCATCTGGGAATCCATAACCTGTGACCATGGCTCTTTACCTATAACCCTGGCACAGGACTCACAGTCTTCTAGTAATGTAGAGTTCGCAGTGCATAGTGTTTGGCTCCCGCTCAGCATTTTTTTGGCTGGAGTAAATGTTTGGAGTACTCAGTAAATTGTTATGCAAATTATTTTTGCTGTACAGTATTAGAAAACAAGGGGTTATAATTAATATGTTATATGCATGTTTTGTGTGGTTTTCTTTACAGAAATCAGAAACCGTGAATGTTTTAGATTGGTTATTATTATGTGCTCATGCTGAGTTTTAAAAATCTACAATTATTATTATTATTTTCTTTGTTATATAAGTGCTTACAAATTGCACAGCATTGTACAATACAGTAAGTAGATGATGCAAATCAGAAACCTGCATACAAAATTCTACAAACTGTGTCATGAAAAAATGAGTGAGTATCTTATCCAGTTAAAGAAGTGAGAAAATGTAGTATACAATAGGTGAATTGCTTGTAGTTAGTAATAAAGCATTAGATCAGAGAGAGGACGATTAGTAGGTGAGTTTAATACGTTACGTGGAAATCACTGGAGGAGCAGGAAGGGAAGAAAGAGGTGTATTTATGTAAAATGTAGAGTGGATTAGGAAGTGGGAAGCATTTAAAGTGGGTCCATCTGAACTCTTGCACAGGACAGAAGGAAAACATTGAGAAATGCACCCTGTATGTATTTAGAGAGTTTATCCTGCTTAATCCCCCCTCATCTGTGTCTAATCACAACTGTAATTTGATCTCTCATCTGTGTCACTGGCTGCTGCCAGAGCAGCTAATTTGTAAACACAGGATGTTAACTTTATACCTGCTTCCATGAAAGCATGAAGTAGACACACTGCAGATTTGTTGCAGGATTTGTATCAGCTGTAGCAAGGAAATGTTTTTTTCTTTAAAGGTTATTATGCTGTTGCTTATCTTTTAGAGCAGAGAAGAAGTTCTGAGTTCAGGTCCGCTTTAAAGAGGAAAACATGGAAGCTAATGGTAGCTTGAATTTTATTGCGTTGAGTTCTATCACTCAGGTGATATGGAAGCCAGTGTGAATATTGACAGAGGAGCAGAAGATGGGGAGTAGTAAGAAATATGGATGCGTTTCACTGCAGCATTCATAATGGTTTGCAGAGGTGAGACTCTACTTAGAGGAATACCAGATAAAAGGATGTTTCAGGATTAAAAAAAAAATAAGAGGAAATGGTACACAGAAAAGGAGTTTGGTGCTCTTTGGAGATAGGAAGGGTTGCATTTGGAAATGTTGCAGGTGAAAATTGCAGACCCAAAAAGATGTTATGGAAGTGTTAAAGGGAATGTCCAAGCAAAATAAAAAAATGAGTTTCACTTACCTGGGGCTTCTACCTGTCCCATGCAGCCATCCTGTGCCCTCGTAGTCACTCACTGCTGCTCCAGTCCCCCGCTGGCAGCTTGCTGACCTTGGAGGTCGGCGGGACGCATTGCGTACATTTTTACGCATTCCCGCTAGTGCAGGAACATTAACACATAGATTTTTACGCGTTACTGGTTCAATGCGTAAATTTTTACGCATTGAACCAGTAATGCGTAAAAATGTATGTGTTAATGTATGCAAATGAGAGTACAAAATACAGGTGAAACTCGAAAAATTTGAATATCCTGCAAACGTCCATTTATTTCAGTAATTCAATCTAAAAGGAGAAACTAATATATGAAATGGACTCATTACATGCAAAGTGAGATATTTCATTCCATCGGTCTCGATTCATAAAGGACTGCGCAATAAAAAAATCAGGTAGTTAAAATACAGCATTCGGTATTTTAGACTTTTGTCTGCTAATTTATAAAAATTTTCACAGGTGCAGTAGAAGTTCAGTAATTTACCAAAACCCCTTGACAAAGCAGAGCAGTGTGGAGCTGTCTCTATGTTGTTACATGCTGTTCCTGCAGTGAGGGTATTACAATTGTAAGAAGCATCCCAACATCCCCTTAGAATGTACATGTTGTTTATACTGCCTTTGTTCACTCTAAATCTGTCTATTAGTCTTTCTTAACATTTAATTTAATTTCAACAGCTTAGATAAACTCCAAGAAACGTTAAACATGCCCAGCTTAGGTGATTTCCCCACTAGCTCCTCTGCATCTTCACACAGGCACCTAAAGGGTTAAACGGCTGAAGGGCCTCAGGGCCTTTCTCTCTGCTCACTGTCTGGGGGTGAGAAAAGTTTATTCCTCCCGAGAAGCCTTCACAATCTATCAACATCCGATCAGCAGGACTTGCAGGAGACAGGGGCTCTATTGGCTTTCTGCTCCTCTCAGTCATAAATTATCCCTCTCTGTTTCTGTAAGTCATGACTCCACACAGTCTCTGCACTGTTTATGTCACATCAGAGCTGCCAGTAATGTTTCTGGGCTTTACTGCATGTTCTAGTCTTTATGAATTGACATTTGCTGACATTTGTTGAGGTATTTACTGCACAAGTCGGTAATTTACCTCACTGCTTGGTAATTTCAGCTTTCCATGCAATAACAGCCTTTATGAATTGAAATTGTCCTAAGTGCTTGGTAAAGTCAGCTGATTTCTTCATTACCGAATGCGGTAATGATTTATGAATCAAGGTCATTGTTTGTTATAATTTTGATGATTATGGTTTAAAGCTTATAAAAAACCCAGTAATCAATATCTCAGACCATTAGAATATTGTGAAAATGTTCAATATTCTAGGCTCAAAGTGTCAGACTCTAATCTGCTATCCAGATTGGATCTTCAAGATCCCCACAAAGTACTATGATTGCTTGAACTCTCATTTGCGCCCGTCGTGTGCCCTTGAATGACATTGCGTATACCCACTGGGAGGAACATGGATCCGGGAACGCTTGTCATCGTGAGATGTCACTGGGATCCATCTTCCTGCCTCATGAGATAAGTATTCACCACAACTCCTTCACCATATGTTGGGCTATGTTTGGGAAAGCTAAACTTGGATGTTGACTACAGGCTCCCTACATCATAAAGGGCTTGTACATAATTTCACCTATAGCTCCATAACCATAGACTCATTGCATAGGTCCTAGACAGTAATGAGCTGCACCTGGTGTGAGCAGCAGAGACACAGTGGCAGTTAGACTGCTTCTCCACTTGTGATCCACTTCAAAAAGTGGATCACAGCCGTTTTGCCGATTGCAACAGCACTGCTATTAACTTATAAATACTGGTGCTCTTTTTCCATTTGCACGATTCATTTTTCCCAAATCACAATCGCCAGCCTGCATGATGTTTAGTGGCGATTACACTGTGTTCCCGATGGCTGCATGCAGGGGCGTAGCAATAGGAGGTGCAGAGTATTAGCTCTCTATTGGCCCTGTGCTTATAATGATCACTTCTATAGATACTTTGAATAGTGGTAATCATTAACAAACTGTTCCCCATCCCCTTCTTACACCTCAGATACTGTAGTTGCCATTGGCAGGTTTTGGTATGCCGTATCAGTTATTATGCATAGAGTGCTTGGGGGGCCCCATTGTAAAACTTGCATCAGGGCCCACAGCTCCTTAGCTACGCCACTGGCTGCACGTTGCAATTGCAGTGAGTGAAAATAGTAGGTTGACCTTGAGTCCTCCTCCTTGTTAGAAGAGGAAAGGGAACATAAATGTTTGTAGATAAGTTATGGTGTTCATGTGCAGTATTTCTCAAAAACACAGGGGGAACAAGTCATTAGGGGATACCTCTCATAAGGCTGTGGAAGCCCCTGAAGCCCAGGGTTTATTTGTTTAATTTTCATGTGGCAAATGCAAATGGTTCAGTTAACATCTGTTAACGTCTTGTCTTCCCTGGCATGGTTGCTGGGGAATACTTGTCCTTACTGACCTATGGCAGATTTGTTTTGTCTAGCGAATAAGGCTAACATCTGTCATTATATGAGCTGATGCAGTTTCATCTCACTCTTCAAAAAGAGCTTGCTTCCTGTTGCCTTAATGTATATCACAAAGGATATGAGGTGAAGAAATCCCCACAGGGACATTTTTTTTCTTTTAGAGGGGAGAATTAGAATGAGCATTAGAATTAGGAATTTGTTGCTATCTGTGTCCCTGTTTGGGAAATGTAACTCTTTTACTTTGCTGAGTGCAAATCTGAAATAAAGAGGAACTTTGGCAAAAAGGGGAAAACAAAAATCAATACATTTCAAAGTGAGAAGTTAAAACATAGAGGAGATATCAGGAAATAATTGATAATCGACATATAATTTGTTCATATTGTTTGATCTACACTCAACCTGCACGCAATCATCTTTACTACTGGCAGACATGAAAAAACACAGACAGCACCAAGTGCTCTTATCTATAACCACACCCCCTAACAATGCGATAGGATAAAAGGTGTATATATATATATATATATATGTATATATATATATATATATATATATATATATATATATATATATGTATGTATATGTGTGTGTGTGTATATGTATGTATATGTGTAAGCCCATCGCTGATATTTTCTGGATGACCTATGTACAGTATAGATAAAATAACATGAGGTCATCCAGTGCAATGCCGGGTAAATATAAAGAAATGGTGCACCCATGGTTTATAAAGGGTACTTGGGTATTTCTTAGCAATTTTTGTTGTAAAAAAAAGAAGCCTTTCCCACAAATGCTTTGTTAACTCTTTAACTATCTTAGGACCGCCTAACGCCAATGGGCGTGGCCGTGGTGGCAGCCCCAGGACCACCTAACGCCAATGGGCATCAAGTCCTGGGGCTGGGATTTGCAGGAGATCGCGCGCAGGCTGTGCACGCATCTCCTGCTCGGCGAGCAGAACTCTGCCCCGCCTTCAGTCTCCGAGCAGCGATTGCCGCTCGGGTGACTGTTAGACGGCGAAACCGCCCTCTTTTCACTAAGTACAGCGCTGTGATCAGCAGCAGCGTTGTACTGGAGATAGCCATGTGACACAGCTGTCACCCTGGGGGACAAGAGAGCGATCGGCTGTCATAGGCAGAAGGCTGGGGGGAAGGAGGGGTTTGTTAAAAAAAAGACAAAGTAAAAATACACACAAATATTTATTTAATAATAAATAAATAACTGGGGGGCGATCAGACCCTCACCAACAGAGAGCTCTGTTGGTGGGGGAAAAGGGGGGGGGGGGGGTTCACTCGTGTCCTGTGTTGTGCAGCCCTGCAGCTTGGCCTTAAAGCTGCAGTGGCCATTTTATTAAAAATGTGCCTGGTCTTTAGAGGGGTTTACCACTGTGGTCCTCAAGTAGTTAATTCAACATGAAGGTTAGGTGACCATGAGGCAAGAATACCTACCTACATTGCTTTTAGCATGGAAGGTGTGAGGAGGGAAACAACCTATCCTAGCAAAGCATCACTCTTCCAGTGTAAAGCCAGAAACCCACTAGGAGGAGAGATTTTCTGAGCGCTTTGAAAGCTCTTGCTAATGTAATCTATGGGTGTGATCCCACTTGTGCGATGTGATTTTATAAAAAAATAACCATAGCATTGCATTAGCAAGAGCTTTTTCAAATCACTAGCGATTAGAAATTGCTCCTATTGGGTTTCTGGCCTAAAGGTCTTTCCCAGCCCTGGTCCTCAGGAGATGAGGTAACATTTTGAGGGAGCTTACGATAGCTAATAAAAGGGCAACTAAATTGTCACCCCTCCCAGGGAAAGCTTTGTTAACACTTTAATCCAACATGAAGGTTAGGTTGCCAACAGACGAGCTAATACCAACCTACATGGCTTTTACCATCTAAGGTGTGAGAGGGGAACCACCTATCCTAGCAAAGCACCATTGTTCAAGTGTAAAAGGCTTTCGCAGCCCTGGTGCCCAGAAGGAGATGGGGTCATATTTTAGGGGAGCTTATGATGGCAATTTTTTATTAATTTATAAAGCACCAACAAATTCCGTGGCACTGTACAAAGTAGGAAACAAACATGGGGTACATATTAATACAGAAAACGGTATACACCAATATACAAAATACAGAGCTGGTAACAGAATACAGAATCAATACAAAATACAGAATTGGTAGTTACAGTGACAAAAGTAACATGATTAATAAAATGTATAGCGTATTCCAAGACACAATGGATATTTCTGACTCCCTAACTATTTAGAACAAATGGTTAAAAATAAAATACACCAGAGAATGAGGCCTCATTCACAGTGGGAAGTTGCGGAGCTCCATTATAAAGTCTTATAATGCAGCTTACCGCACTGCAATGGTAAGCCTATGGGACATTCACAGTGCAACGTTAGTGTTGCGCTGTAACGTGCAGTGTTATGGTAACTCACTGCTGCAGTTACCAGGTGCAGGAAAGCCTACTTTGTATTTCCTGTATGCTACTGTACCTACTGTATGTGGCGGTAATGCAGCATTAAAGTGCGTTACCAACTTTTTTGCGTTTCGTTGTATGCTGCGTTGTGACTTTAATTTTGCATTACAACGCAACGTCCCACTGTGAATAAGGCCTGACAAAATACTTGAAATCAACACAACCTAGTTGTGTTGATTTTGAATGCAGTAATACATTTTTATTTTCCAATATTCATTTTTATGTGAGATCATCAACAAGATGCAAATCATTAGCTTACATGCTAACTTAATGCAAATCGTAGAGAAAGGATCCGCAAACCAGACTTGGCTCAGTGAAAAAATGTCCGTTCTTTATTAGAAATATCCACATGACAGAAAAATGTGCAATAAAATCACAGGATCGACTGACGCGTGTCGGGCTTACAATCTGCCCTTAATCATAGTCAAAGTGAACCTGTCAAGGAAGCGACTTATAAATGGCTGTGAGGGATGACTCCACCCCTCTCAAGCCAACAGCCAGGTCCTTGAAGGGAAACATTACATACAATTAATAAAAACAAGCTTACAGTTTGTAAAATATTACAAAAATGTATAAAAAGGTAAAAGTAATGTAAAAAGAGATGACCACTGGAACTATAATGTTATTATGGGAAATATCAAAAAGAGAAAGCAGATACAGAAACAAAAGGATACTATGTCAGTCAGTAATCATACACTAAGTTCAAATCCCACCTTTTATTTAGGCCTAGGGGTGTACGAGTACCTAACCTATGAATCCAGAAATAATAAATCTCCCATACCATATGATATGGGAGGCATAAGGGTTAGAGTCCCCAAAGATGCGGAGCTCCTCCCACCACCCCATATAGAGGTTGGCGAGAGAGGGGGAAAATTTAGCCCCCATAGAAGCTCCGCATCTCTGGAGAAAATGTCATATCTTGCCTAGAGTGCAAGATTCAATATGTGGGTTGCACTACTCGCAACCTAAGAGCACGAATAGCTGAGCACTACTGTGGCACACATTGGAACACATTTCAAAAATCAGCAGTTTCTAAACATTTTGAAACTGTACATAAAGGAAACCTAAAATCGTTTAGCTTCCAGGGAGTGGAACGAGTCACCTGTCCCACCAGAGGAGGTGACATCCAGAGACTCCTGTTAAAACGAGAGGCTTACTGGATTCATAGGTTAGGTACTCGTACACCCCTAGGCCTAAATAAAAGGTGGGATTTGAACTTAGTGTATGATTACTGACTGACATAGTATCCTTTTGTTTCTGTATCTGCTTTCTCTTTTTGATATTTCCCATAATAACATTATAGTTCCAGTGGTCATCTCTTTTTACATTACTTTTACCTTTTTATACATTTTTGTAATATTTTACAAACTGTAAGCTTGTTTTTTATTAATTGTATGTAATGTTTCCCTTCAAGGACCTGGCTGTTGGCTTGAGAGGGGTGGAGTCATCCCTCACAGCCATTTATAAGTCGCTTCCTTGACAGGTTCACTTTGACTATGATTAAGGGCAGATTGTAAGCCCGACACGCGTCAGTCGATCCTGTGATTTTATTGCACATTTTTCTGTCATGTGGATATTTCTAATAAAGAACGGACATTTTTTCACTGAGCCAAGTCTGGTTTGCGGATCCTTTCTCTACGATTTGTGCTAAAGGACTGGCTCTCTAGATCCTGCACTGACTGGTATGTGTTATCACGGGGGTAGAGCGTTTATGAACTTGTTCCTAACTTAATGCAAATTGTATGCTGCTTGGAATTGGGCCAGTCAAAATCACTTTCTAAGTTTTTAATTGGGCCAATTTCAAGTTGCATACAATTTGCATTAAATAGGCATGCAAGTCAGAATAATTACTTGCATCTCATTGACCATATGAAATCTTCTTCACCTGCATTCTTCTGCCTTGATTGGGAATTACCACATCACTGTCCCCTTTCACTGCAAACCACATCTGATGATGAGGAATATTTTCAGGATACTTAGATTTCCCACCAAAGTTTTCCATTTTGCCGGAACCAATGGAATCCACCCCCCAGAAAGAACCTATTTTACCCATTTACCTAAGTGGACCAGGTCTATCTGATAAATCCATGGCATCAATCCTATATTAAGAGGTTGACCAGATACTATCATAAGCCTAAAAGCATATCAGTGTTTTATTTTACCCTTGCCTCTTTCTGGACATCTGAGCTGAAGCAGTGCCCCCCCTTCTATTTAACATCTGATGAGGGGTCCTCTGCAAGTAGGCAGAGAATTGACTACTCCCTCTCTTTAAAAGGTACTTCCTTCCTCAATAGAAACAAGCTGTGTGTTTAGCTAGTGGTCAAGGGGCAGAGTCACACACTCTAACAATTACCTCTTGGTCAGCCAATCTGTATTTAAAAAGGATTGCTACCGTACTTGAGCAATAAAATATGACCTGCACACAGTTCTGTTCATTTGTTAGGTTCATGAACATATCGTACATCAGTCTAATTGCAACCAGTTGTTCATAAACATAGCACATATCCATGACTGTGTAATTTAGTTAGTAAATAGAGTTGTTGGATCCAAATTCACAGCATACCGGTACATCAATTCTGTGTTACATATAATTGTGCTCAGTGGCGTAGCTAAGGAGCTGTGGGCCCCGATGCAAGTTTTACAATGGGGCCCCCCAAGCACTCTATACATAACAATTGATACGGTACACCAAAATCTGCCAATGGCAACTACAGTGTCAGAGATGCAAGAAGGGGATGGGGAACAGTTTGTTAATATGTACCACTATTCAAAGTATCTATAGAAGTGATTATTATGAGCATAGAACCAATAGAGAGCTAATACTGTAGTTAAAGGGGGGCCCTCTTGCCCTAGGGCCCCGATGCGGTCGCTACCTCTGCACCCCCTATTGCTATGCCCCTGATTGTGCTTTAACAGCAAAGTTCTCTTATTTTTCTCTCAACTCATCTTCTCACTGTAAAGGTGCTCATTAACAGTACAATTCTTAGTGAACGATTATATTTTCAATCAGATTTTTGCATGAAAACAGAAAAACTTTTTTCATAAATCAGTTAGCAACTAGTTTAGATATGATCACAAGTTGCATTCTTTAATGGTGTGAATCGATTAACCACTTAAGGACCACAGTCTTTTCGCCCCTTAAGGACCAGAGCCTTTTTTTTCCATTCAGACCACTGCAGCATTCACGGTTTATTGCTCGGTCATACAACCTACCACCTAAATGAATTTTACCTCCTTTTCTTGTCACTTGTCACAGATTTCTTTTGGTGCTATTTGATTGCTGCTGCGAGTTTTAGTTTTTATTATATTCATCAAAAAAGACATGAATTTTGTCAAAAAAATGACTTTTTTACCTTTCTATGCTGACATTTTTCAAATAAAGTAAAATTTCCTATACATTTGAGCTTGAAAGTTATTCTGCTACATGTCTTTGATAAAAAAAAAACATTCAGTGTATATTTATTGGATTGGGTAAAAGTTATAGCGTTTCCAAACTATGGTGCCAAAAGTGAATGTTCCCATTTTGAAGTATCTATGACTTTTCTGACCACCTGTCATGTTTCATGAGGTGCTAAAATTCCAGGATAGTATAAATACCCCCCAAATGACCCCATTTTGGAAGGAAGACATCCCAAAGTATTCACTGAGAGGCATGGTGAGTTCATAGATTTTATTTTTTGTCACAAGGTTGCGGAAAATCACACTTTGTGACAAAAAAAAAGTTTCCATTTCTTCTAACTTGCGACGAAAAAAAAATGAAATCTGCCACGGACTCACTATGCTCCTCTCTGAATGCCTTGAAGTGTCTATTTTCCAAAATGGGGTCATTTGTGGGGTGTGTTCACTGTCCTGGCATTTTGGGGGTGCCTAATTGTAAGCACCCCTGTAAAGCCTAAAGATGCTCATTGGACTTTGGGCCCATTAACCACTTGAGGACCCACCCTTTACCCCCCCTTAAGGACCAGCGCTGTTTGTTTGGATCTGTGCTGGGTGGGCTCTGCAGCCCCCAGCACAGATCCGCGGCCACACAGAGCGATCAGATCGCCCCCCTTTTTTCCCCCCTATGGGGATGATGTGCAGGGGGGGTCTGATCGCTCCTACTTGCAGGCATTTTGCGGGGGGGGCACCTCAAAGCCCCCCTCCGCGGCGACATTCTCCCCCCTCCCTCTCCTACCTTCTCCCCCGGGAGATCTGGGCTGCACAGGACGCTATCCGTCCTGTGCAGCCAGTGACAGGACGTCCCCTGTCACATGGCGGCGATCCCCGGCCGCTGATTGGCCGGGGATCGCCGATCTGCCTTACAGCGCTGCTGCGCAGCAGCGCCGTGCAAATGTAAACAAAGCGGATTATTTCCGCTTGTGTTTACATTTAGCTTGCGAGCCGCCATCGGCGGCCCGCAGGCTATTCACGGAGCCCCCCGCCGTGATTTGACAGGAAGCAGCCGCTCGCACGAGCGGCTGCTTCCTGATTAATCAGCCTGCAGCTGGCGACGCAGTACTGCGTCGCTGGTCCTGCAGCTGCCACTTTGCCGACGCACGGTATAAGCGTGCGGTCGGCAAGTGGTTAATGCAGTTAGGCTGCAAAAAAGTGCCACACACGTGGTATTTCCCTACTCAGGAGAAGTAGTATAATGTGTTTTGGGGTGTATTTTTACACATACCCATGCTGGGTGGGAGAAATATCTCCGTAAATGACAATATTTTGATTTTTTTTTACACACAATTGTCCATTTACAGAGATATTTCTCCCACTCAGCATGGGTATGTGTAAAAATACACCCCAAAACACATTATACTACTTCTCCTGAGTACGGCGATACCACATGTGTGGCACTTTTTTGCACCCTAACTGCGCTAAGAGGCCCAAAGTCCAATGAGTACCTTTAGGATTTCACAGGTCATTTTGCGACATTTGGTTTCAAGACTACTCCTCATGGTTTAGGGCTAGTGTTGGGCCGAACGGTTCGCCTGCGAACGGTTCCATGCGAACTTCAGTGGTTCGCGTTCGCGTCCCGCAGGCGAACCTTTGCGGAAGTTCGGTTCGCCCCATAATGCACATGGAGGGTCAACTTTGACCCTCTACATCACAGTCAGCAGGCCCAGTGTAGCCAATTAGGCTACACTAGCCCCTGGAGCCCCACCCCCCCTTATATAAGGCAGGCAGCGGCGGCCATTACGGTCACTCGTGTGCTGCCTGCGTTAGTGAGAGTAGGGCGAGCTGCTGCAGACTGTCTCTCAGGGAAAGATTAGTTAGGCTTAACTTGTTCCTGTCTGGCTGCATACCTGTGCTGTGAACCCACCACTGCATACCTGTGCTGTGAACCCACCACTGCATACCTGTGCTGTGAACCCACCACTGCATACCTGTGCTGTGAACCCACCACTGCATACCTGTGCTGTGAACCCACCACTGCATACCTGTGCTGTGAACCCACCACTGCATACCTGTGCTGTGAACCCACCACTGCATACCTGTTCTGTTCAGTGGACCCGCCACTGTATACCTGTTCATTGAACCCACCACTGCATACCTGTGCTGTGAACCCACCACTGCATATCTGTTCTGTGAACCCACCACTGCATACCTGTTCAGTGAACCCGCCACTGCATACCTGTTCTGTTCAGTGAACCCGCCACTGCATACCTGTTCTGTTCAGTGGACCCGCCACTGTATACCTGTGCTGTGAACCCACCACTGCATACCTGTTCTGTTCAGTGGACCCGCCACTGTATACCTGTTCATTGAACCCACCACTGCATACCTGTGCTGTGAACCCACCACTGCATACCTGTTCTGTGAACCCACCACTGCATACTTGTTCTGTTTAGTGAACCCGCCACTGCATACCTGTTCTGTTCAGTGGACCCGCCACTGTATACCTGTTCAGTGAACCCGCCACTGCATACCTGTTGTGTTCAGTGGACCCGCCACTGCATACCTGTTCTGTGAACCCGCCACTGTATACCTGTATTGTTTAGTGAACCCGCCACTGCATACCTGTTCTGTTCAGTGGACCCGCCACTGTATACCTGTTTAGTGAACCCGCCACTGCATACCTGTTCTGTTCAGTGGACCTGCCACTGCATACCTGTTCAGTGAACCCGCCACTCCATACCTGTTGTGTTCAGTGAACCTGCCACTGCATACCTGTTCTGTTCAGTGGACCCGCCACTGTATACCTGTGCTGTGAACCCACCACTGCATACCTGTTCTGTTCAGTGGACCCGCCACTGTATACCTGTTCAGTGAACCCGCCACTGCATACCTGTTGTGTTCAGTGAACCTGCCACTGCATACCTGTTCTGTTCAGTGGACCCGCCACTGTATACCTGTGCTGTGAACCCACCACTGTATACCTGTTCTGTTTAGTGAACCCGCCACTGCATACCTGTTCTGTTCAGTGGACCTGCCACTGCATACCTGTTCTGTGAACCCGCCACTGTATACCTGTTCTGTTCAGTGGACCTGCCACTGCATACCTGTTCAGTGAACCCGCCACTGCATACCTGTTGTGTTCAGTGAACCTGCCACTGCATACCTGTTCTGTTCAGTGGACCCGCCACTGTATACCTGTGCTGTGAACCCACCACTGCATACCTGTTCTGTTCAGTGGACCCGCCACTGTATACCTGTTCAGTGAACCCGCCACTGCATACCTGTTGTGTTCAGTGAACCTGCCACTGCATACCTGTTTTGTTCAGTGGACCCGCCACTGTATACCTGTGCTGTGAACCCACCACTGTATACCTGTTCTGTTTAGTGAACCCGCCACTGCATACCTGTTCTGTTCAGTGGACCTGCCACTGCATACCTGTTCTGTGAACCCGCCACTGTATACCTGTTCTGTTTAGTGAACCCACCACTGCATACCTGTGCTGTGAACCCACCACTGGATACCTGTTCTGTTCAGTGGACCCGCCACTGTATACCTGTTCAGTGAACCCGCCACTGCATACCTGTTGTGTTCAGTGAACCTGCCACTGCATACCTGTTCTGTTCAGTGGACCCGCCATTGTATACCTGTGCTGTGAACCCACCACTGTATACCTGTTCTGTTTAGTGAACCCGCCACTGCATACCTGTTCTGTTCAGTGGACCTGCCACTGCATACCTGTTCTGTGAACCCGCCACTGTATACCTGTTCTGTTCAGTGGACCTGCCACTGCATACCTGTTCTGTGAACCCGCCACTGTATACCTGTTCTGTTCAGTGGACCTGCCACTGCATACCTGTTCAGTGAACCCGCCACTGCATACCTGTTGTGTTCAGTGAACCTGCCACTGCATACCTGTTCTGTTCAGTGGACTCGCCACTGTATACCTGTGCTGTGAACCCACCACTGCATACCTGTTCTGTTCAGTGGACCCGCCACTGTATACCTGTTCAGTGAACCCGCCACTGCATACCTGTTGTGTTCAGTGAACCTGCCACTGCATACCTGTTCTGTTCAGTGGACCCGCCACTGTATACCTGTGCTGTGAACCCACCACTGTATACCTGTTCTGTTTAGTGAACCCGCCACTGCATACCTGTTCTGTTCAGTGGACCTGCCACTGCATACCTGTTCTGTGAACCCGCCACTGTATACCTGTTCTGTTTAGTGAACCCACCACTGCATACCTGTGCTGTGAACCCACCACTGCATACCTGTTCTGTTCAGTGGACCCGCCACTGTATACCTGTTCAGTGAACCCGCCACTGCATACCTGTTGTGTTCAGTGAACCTGCCACTGCATACCTGTTGTGTTTAGTGGACCCGCCACTGCATACCTGTTCAGTGAACCCACCGCATCAGTGCGCATACCTGTGCAGTTAAGTGAACCCACCGACCTACGTGAGTGCACACAGTGTGATATACCACTCCGTGCATACCCGATATGGACAAAACAGGTAGAGGAAGAGGTAGTGCCAGAGCCAGAGGAAGGCCACCCGGCAGGTCTGCGCGAGGTCGTGTAAATGTAATTTCGTGTGGACCTGGCCCACAGTACAGTGCTCGGAAGAAGGCACGTCCCATCACCTCCCAAGATTGTCAGGACGTGGTTGAGTATTTAGCGACACAGAACACCTCATCTTGCTCAGCCACCAGCGCTACTACTAGCACCACTTCCGCTGCATTTGACACTTCGCAAGAATTATTTAGTGGTGAAATCACTGATGCACAGCCATTGTTGTTACAGCCAGATGAATTTTCACCAGCTCATATGTCTGAGTTACGCGGCAACATTATGGATGTAACGTGTAAGGAGGATGAAGGACCTACTGATGGTGCAAGTTTGGATTTGTCTGAGGCAAGCGAAGCTGGGCAGGATGATTACGATGATGACGATAATAAGGATACTCTGTATGTTCCCAGAGGAGATGAAGAGGGGGACAGTTCAGAGGGGGAGTCAGAGAGTAGTAGGAGGAGAGAAGTTGCTGAAAGAAGCTGGGGCAGCTCTTCGTCAGAAACAGCTGGTGGCAGTGTCCGGCACCATGTATCGCCACCTATGTACAGCCAGCCGACTTGCCCTTCAGCATCAGCTGCTGAGGTCCCCATAGTGCCCACATCCCAGGGTGGCTCAGCGGTGTGGAAATTTTTTAATGTGTGTGCCTCAGATCGGACCAAAGCCATCTGTTCGCTCTGCCAAAAAAAATTGAGCCGTGGAAAGGCCAACACTCACGTAGGGACAAGTGCCTTACGAAGGCACCTGGAGAAAAGGCACAAACAGCAATGGGATGGCCACCTGAGCAAAAGCAGCAGCAGCACACAAAAGCAAAGCCACCCTCCTTCTCCTCTTCCTCCTCCATCAGGTGCATTATCTGCTTCTGCCGCTTTCTCCCTTGCACCTTCACAGGCACCCTCCTCCACTCCGCCTCTGCCCTTGAGCGGTTCCTGCTCCTCTGCCCACAGCAGCAGTCAGGTGTCCGTGAAGGAAATGTTTGAGCGGAAGAAGCCAATTTCGGCTAGTCACCCCCTTGCCCGGCGTCTGACAGCTGGCGTGGCGGAACTGTTAGCTCGGCAGCTGTTACCATACCGGCTGGTGGACTCTGAGGCCTTCCGTAAATTTGTGGCCATCGGAACACCGCAGTGGAAGATGCCAGGCCGCACTTATTTTTCGAGAAAGGCCATACCCCAACTGCACCGTGAAGTTGAGAGGCAAGTGGTGTCATCTCTTGCGAAGAGCGTTGGGTCAAGGGTACACCTGACCACGGATGCCTGGTCTGCCAAGCACGGGCAGGGCCGCTACATTACCTACACAGCCCATTGGGTGAACCTGGTGGTGAACGATGGCAAGCAGGGCGCAGCGGACCAAATTGTGACACCTCCACGGCTTGCAGGCAGGCCTCCTGCCACCTCCTCTCCTCCTGCTACATGCTCTTCGCTGTCCTCCTCCTCCTTGGCTGAGTGGCAGTTCTCCTCTCCAGCTACACAGCCCCAGCTCCGCAGGGCCTATGCTGCATGCCAGGTACGACGCTGTCACGCCATCTTAGACATGTCTTGTCTCAAAGCGGAGAGTCACACTGGAGCAGCTCTCCTGGCTGCTCTTAAGAAACAGGTGGATGAGTGGCTGACCCCGCACCACCTGGAGATAGGCAACGTGGTGTGCGACAACGGCAGCAATCTGCTTGCCGCTTTGCATATGGGGAAGCTGACACACATACCCTGCATGGCACATGTCATGAATCTAGTGGTTCAAAGATTTGTGGCAAAGTACCCTGGCTTAGCGAATGTCCTGAAGCAGGCCAGGAAGTTCTGTGGGCATTTGAGGCGGTCTTACACAGCCATGGCACGCTTTGCGGAAATTCAGCGCAAAAACAACATGCCGGTGAGACGCCTCATTTGCGATAGCCCGACTCGCTGGAACTCGACCCTGCTCATGTTCTCCCGCCTGCTAGAACAGAAGAAAGCCGTGACCCACTACCTCTACAACTACAGTAGAATGAAACAGTCTGGGAAGATGGGGATGTTCTGGCCCGACAACTGGACACTGATGGAAAATGCATGCAGGCTCATGCGGCCGTTTGAGGAGGTGACCAACCTGGTGAGCCGCAGTGAGGGCACCATCAGCGACTTAATTCCCTACGCTTACTTCTTGGAGCGTGCTGTGCGTAGAGTGGCGGATGAAGCTGTGAATGAGCGTGACCAGGAACCGTTACGGCAGGAACAGGCATGGGACCAATTTTCATCAGACCCAGCTGTTTCCTCAACACCTGCGGCAGCACAGAGGGGGGAGGAGGAGGAAGAAGAGAAGTCGTGTGCAGAAGATGAGTCAGACTCAGAGGATGATGAGCAAGGTGTTTCTTTGGGGGAGGAGGAGGAGGAGGGGACAGCGGCAGGAGAACAACCTCAGCAGGCATCGCAAGGGGCTTGTGCTGCTCAACCTTCCCGTGGTATTCTTCGCGGCTGGGGGGAGGAGGTTGACTTACCTGACGTCACTGAGGAAGAGCAAGAGGAGATGGAGGGTACTGGATCCGACTTTGTGCAGATGTCGTCTTTTATGCTGTCCTGCCTGTTGAGGGACCCCCGTATAAAAAACCTCAAGGGGAATGAGCTGTACTGGGTGGCCACACTACTAGACCCTCGGTACAGGCACAAAGTGGCGGACCTGTTACCAACTCACCGGAAGGTGGAAAGGATGCAGCACATGCAGAACCAGCTGTCAACTATGCTTTACAATGCCTTTAAGGGTGATGTGACGGCACAACGCCAGCAAGGTACCACTGCCACTAATCCTCCTCCCGTGTCCACGCAGTCAAAGACAGGACGCTCCAGCGATCTCATGGTGATGTCGGACATGCGGACCTTCTTTAGTCCAACGCCTCGCCGTAGCCCTTCCGGATCCACCCTCCACCAACGCCTGGAACGGCAGGTAGCCGACTACCTGGCCTTAAGTGTGGATGTAGACACTGCTGTGAACAGCGATGAGGAACCCTTGAACTACTGGGTGCGCAGGCTTGACCTGTGGCCAGAGCTGTCCCAATTTGCCATCCAACTTCTCTCCTGCCCTGCCGCAAGCGTCCTGTCAGAAAGGACCTTCAGCGCAGCTGGAGGCATTGTCACAGAGAAGAGAAGTCGCCTAAGTCACAAAAGTGTTAAGTACCTCACCTTTATCAAAATGAATTAGGCATGGATCCCGGAGGGCTGCTGCCCGCCCCAAGACTAAGTCAGTCCCCGCACACACAGCATCTCTGCCTGCACGCCGTGTGACTGGCTGCCTGGCCTGCCCCAAGAAGACTAAGTCGCTCCCAGTCCCTCCACACAGCATGTCTGCCTGCAGGCCGCTTGACTACCTTCTCCGCCACCACCAACAGGGTCCGGGACTCCAGGCGGATTGCTGAATTTTTTAGGCCGCTGCTAGCAGCGGCCGCTGTAATAATTTTTTGGGTGCGTGTACATGACTGCCTAATTTTTCTGGCTGCACTGCGGGCAGCTGCAACAACAAAAGAAAAGGCATGTACATGCGCCCATTCCCCTTCGTGATCATTACCTTGCCGTGGTGAAGGGGCTTGCGTATCACAATGAAGCAATGACCGGCGCCTAGATGAGTGTCTCGGGGGGCACACCCACGATAATAAGGTCGTTGCCTCATTGTGGTCAGACCAAATTTGATCAGCTGGACAGTTACTGTTCTGTCATTCAGCTACATCAGCCAGGCGACCATATGGGCTGTAAAGCCACCAAAACCTGCACTCTCGCCATGGTGCGCACCAGTCCAGCACGGCCGTCACTACACAAACAGCTGTTTGCGGTGCGTTACACGGTGAGTTTGGTGTGTCAGTGTGAAGCAGTACCTTAATTACACTACCTGATTGATGTATACACATGCAAGATGTTTGAAAGCACTTTAGGCCTGTCATTTAGCATTCAATGTGATTTCTGCCCTTAAAACGCTGCTTTGCGTCAAATCCAGATTTTTCCCGGGGACTTTTGGCATGTATCCCACTCCGCCATGCCCCCCTCCAGGTGTTAGACCCCTTGAAACATCTTTTCCATCACTTTTGTGGCCAGCATAATTATTTTTTTTTTCAAAGTTCGCATCCCCATTGAAGTCTATTGCGGTTCGCGAACTTTAACGCGAACCGAACCTTCCGCGGAAGTTCGCGAACCAGGTTCGCGAACCTAAAATCGGAGGTTCGGCCCAACTCTATTTAGGGCCCCTAAAATGCCGGGGCAGTATAGGAACCCCACAAATAGAAAGACACCCCAGGGTATTCCGTTGGTGAGTTCATAGAAGATTTTTTTTTTGTCACAAGTTAGCGGAAATTGATTTTAATTGTTTTTTTTCACAAAGTGTTTTTCACAAAGGTACTCATTGGACTTTGGGCCCCTTAGCGCACTTAGGGTGCAAAAAAGTGCCACACATGTGGTACCGCCGTACTCAGGAGAAGTAGTATAATGTGTTTTGTGGTGTATTTTTACACATACAGATGCTGGGTGGGAGAAATATCTCTGTAAATGACAATTTTTTGATTTTTTTTTACACACAATTGTCCATTTACAGAGAGATTTCTCCCACCCAGCATGGGTATGTATAAAAATACACCCCAAAACACATTATACTACTTCTTCTGAGTACGGCGATACCACATGTGTGACACTTTTTTGCAACCTAGGTGCGCTAAGGGGCCTAACGTCCTATTCACAGGTCATTTTGAGGCATTTGGATTCTAGACTACTCATCGCGGTTTAGGGCCCCTAAAATGCCAGGGCAGTATAGGAACCCCACAAGTGACCCCATTTTAGAAAGAAGACACCCCAAGGTATTCTGTTAGGAGTATGGTGAGTTCATAAAAGATTTTATTTTTTGTCACAAGTTAGCGGAAAATGACACTTTGTGAAAAAAAAACAATACAAATCAATTCCGCTAACTTGTGACAAAAAATAAAATCTTCTATGAACTCATCATACACCTAACAGAATACCTTGGGGTGTCTTCTTTCTAAAATGGGGTCACTTGTGGGGTTCCTATACTGCCCTGGCATTTTAGGGGCCCTAAACTGTGAAGAGTAGTCTTGAACCCAAATATCTCAAAATGACTTGTGAAATCCTAAAGGTACTCATTGGACTTTGGGCCCCTTAGCACAGTTAGGCTGCAAAAAAAGTGTCACACATGTGGTATCGCCATACTCAGGAGAAGTAGTATAATGTGTTTTGTGGTGTATTTTTACATATAACCATGCTGGGTGGGAGAAATATCTCTGTAAATGACACATTTTTGATTTTTTTTACACACAATTGTCCATTTACAGAGAGATTTCTCCCACCCAGCATGGGTATGTGTAAAAATACACCACAAAACACATTATACTACTTCTCCTGAGTACGGCAATACCACATGTGTGACACTTTTTTGCAGCCTAGGTGCGCTAAGGGGCCAAACGTCCTATTCACAGGTCATTTTGAGGCATTTGTTTTCTAGACTACTCCTCATGGTTTAGGGCCCCTAAAATGCCAGGGCAGTATAGGAACCCCACAAGTGAACCCCTTTTTAGAAAAAAGACACCCCAAGGTATTCTGTTAGGTGTATGACAAGTTCATAGAACATTTTATTTTTTGTCAAAAGTTAGCGGAAATTGATTTTTATTGTTTTTTTCACAAAGTGTCATTTTTCACTAACTTGTGACAAAAAATAAAATCTTCTATGAACTCACCATACACCTAACAGAATACCTTGGGGTGTCTTCTTTCTAAAATAAGGTCACTTGTGGGGTTCCTATACTGCCCTGGCATTTTACAGGCCCAAAACCGTGAGTAGTCTGGATTATCTATTATAGGGAAGAACAGATGTAAATATTGCACTGGCTAATTGATAAGGGGGGGTCTGAGGGTAATCTGAGCGTGTAGGCGGGTGATTGGGTGCCCGCAAGGGGCAGATTAGGGTCTGATCTGATGGGTAACAGTGACAGGTGGTGATAGGGGGTGATTGATGGGTGATTGATGGGTAATTAGTGGGTGTTTAGGGTAGAGAACAGATGTAAACACTGCACTTGGGAGGTGATCAGATGTCGGATCTGCGGGCGATCTATTGGTGTGGGTGGGTGATCAGATTGCCCGCAAGGGGCAGGTTAGGGGCTGATTGATGGGTGGCAGTGACAGGGGGTGATTGATGGGTGGCAGTGAAAGGGGGAGATTGATGGGTGGCAGTGACAGGGGGTGATTGATGGGTGAGTTACAGGTGATCAGTGGGTTATTACAGGGAAGAACAGATGTAAATATTGCACTGGCGAATTGATAAGGGGGGGGTCTGAGGGCAATCTGAGCATGTAGGCGGGTGATTGGGTGCCCGCAAGGGGCAGATTAGGGTCTAATCTGATGGGTAACAGTGACAGGTGGTGATAGGGGGTGATTGATGGGTAATCAGTGGGTGTTTAGAGGAGAGAACAGATGTAAACACTGCACTTGGGAGGTGATCTGATGTCGGATCTGCAGGCGATCTATTGGTGTGGGTGGGTGATCAGATTGCCCGCAAGGGGCAGGTTAGGGGCTGATTGATGGGTGCCAGTGACAGGGGGTGATTGATGGGTGATTGACAGGTGATTGACAGGTGATCAGTGGGTTATTACAGGGGGGATAGAGGCATACAGTACACAGGGGGGGGGGGGGTCTGGGGAGAATCTGAGGGGTGGGAAGGTGATCAGGAGGGAGCAGGGGGCAGTTTAGGGTTAAAAAAAAATAGCGTTGACAGATAGTGACAGGGAGTGATTGATGGGTGATTAGGGGGGTGACTGGGTGCAAACAGTGGTCTGGGGGGTGGGCAGGGGGGGGGTCTGAGGGGTGCTGTGGCCGATCAGGGGGCAGGGGGGGGGATCAGTGTGCTTGGGTGCAGACTAGGGTGGCTGCAGCCTGCCCTGGTTGTCCCTCGGACACTGGGACCACCAGGGCAGGCGGCAGCCTGTATAATAGGCTTTGTATACATTACAAAGCCTATATTATACGCGTGTCATGCGGCGACCCGGGTGCTAGTAACCTGCCGGCGCTTCCGAACGGCCGGCGGGTTACAGCGTGAGGGGGGGGGGGCCAGTCGCCGGCGGCTGGGGGCGGTCCTCAAGTGGTTAAATATTATCTTTTCTTCCAACCTGAATGACCTTATCGATAATATGATTGTTTACTAAACACATAACACCAATAATAAATCACACCATTAATAAAGGGCACCTTAAGAAGTAAAATCTGAAGGTGGCCACTAATGATACAACATTGTTTTGTCAGATCTTAACAAATCCATATAGAAGAGTAAACTGAGTACGTATACTTTGAATATTAATATATATTAACTTTTAATAGGTTCTCTTCTCCATCAAAACACATAGAGGCGGTAAGAATGGACAAAAAGTGATTGTATCATTAGTGGGCACCTATAGGGGGAATACACTTGCTGGGCTGTTTTCCCCTGCAATTCCCAGGTTCCCATTGGCTTTTGTGACTGCATTTTTTGCTAATGTTTTGCCTCAAGTATTCTGCGGTTTTTAGTTTGCGGTGGTATATACTGTAATTGTAAACGTGCACATCGTATAGAAAAAGAAATGGAAAGCTATGCGTTTTAAAAGCGCGTGGAAAATTGTGAACGTAAAACGCGAACAAATGGTCACAACGAGTATTTCCTGAGTGAGGCTATTGACTTCCATAGCCTGTGGAATCGTGCCATTTTAAAAAAACGCGCACAATCGGAGCTAGCCTGCCTATAGGTTTGCCTGCACTGTGCACTGCTAGACATCTGTTTGTCAGGAGACAGTTGCACTAGTGACAGTTGAGCAAACTGCTGTTTTATAACTACCAGCGTGGAGAGAAAAGTGGGAAACCAAGACTCTTCAGCAGTAGAGCTGGGATTTTTTGCCAAAATGAAAAAGAATGAAGCAAACGTTACTAAACTGATGCCACCTCTAGGCCCTTTTCCTAGATACATTTGGATTCATAAGGATGCACCACCAGATGACTTTGATCAAGTATGCTATAGGATCTGGAAAAGGACTCAGAGTTTGCCAGATGGACTGAAACCAAACAGATCCGAAGAAAGGTAAGTTTTGCTGTAAAAACTTAAAGGACAATTGTAAGAAGGTGGATATGGAGGCTGCCATATTTATTTTTAAGCAACACCAATTGCCTGGCAGACCTGTGCTGATGTATTTGGCTGCAGTAGTGTCTAAGTCACACATCTGAAACAAGTATGAAGCTTATCTTGTCAGAACTGAAAATAATGTCAGAAACACCTGATCTGCTGCATGTTTGTTCAGGGACTATGGCTAAAAGTATTAGAGGTGGAGGATCAGGAGCAGGCAACTGGTATTATTTAAAAGGAAATAAATATAGCAATCTCCATATCCCTCTCATTACAGTTGTCCTTTAAAGCCATAGGAGGGGAAATACAAAAAGGTTGTTACAAATGATCCCTTTGTGCAGTTTAGTTTATGCATTTACCAGTATTTGCTACAGTATCACTGAATGCTAGCTCTGTTCATTTTATGAGCTCTTGAAGATTTAATTTGTACCGTAGCGAGATATAATTATAGATGTAGTGCAGCTATTTTAACAACGAAGACTATTTGATAAGCAGCGTTACTGGGCATACATTTAATCTGCAAGAACTAATACAAGATGTAGATGGCTACCTTCAGCTCTATTTATTTAAGTACTGCCTCCATATATCAGAGCACCTCAATGTATTCTAAACAATTGTTTTTCCAACTAAAGCAGTATTGCAGTACATAGTCAAATATGTTTTTGTATGTTTAAATGACTCTGGACTTGAATTACTAAAGCATTTTCAGAGAAGTATAATGGTCTGTTATTAAGTGGTTGGAATTTGCACTCCTCCCCTTGGTAATATCACATTATAGCCAGAGTTGTTGAATGGGTTCTCATGACATGAGGAGTCTTGTATGGGGTGACCTGCTCCTACATCTCTTGGAAGGAAAAACATTTCTGTTCTGGGTCGGAGGGTGGAGGAATAAGCAAAAGTGGGTAAGCTGCCACTACTAGGGATAGATGCTTGCAATCAAGAGATGACACTATTATAAGGGACTGTGAAGTATGCGGGGGGGGGGGGGGGGGGCGTAATCAGGAGCTGTCACTGCTGTGTTTATGGCAGGTTGATGCAGGGATATGATCCATGAGTAAAGGTGGTTAGGATAGGAGCAAGTACCCCAGTACCTGTACATCCCCTTCTAAAGGTCTGAGAAATTCCCTTCTCCATTGACCTGGGGTATGCAGAGTAAAGTGGGAAGTTGGAAAGGAGTAAGTGGTGTACAGTAAGAGTGGGCCCAGGTATGCATAGTGAGAGGGAGTCCTTGAGAGTAAGGCGCATGTTCATGCATGCCATGAAGGAAAGGGTAGAGAGATGTATATTGCAAGTGGGAATTGGGGAATGGGGGCAATAAGAAGATGAGATGCATATTGTAAGTGGCCTTTGGAAGATGAGGGAGGGGTAGGGGAATATATAATGTGCTTGGGGCCTAGCAGGGATGTCAGTAGTGATTAAAGCGGACCTGAACTCAGAACTTCCTCTCTGCTCAAAACGATAAGCAACTGCATAATAACCTTTAAAGAGAACATTTCTTTGTTACAGCTGATACAAATCCTACAATAAATCTGCAGTTCGACTACTTCCTGCTTTCATGGAAGCAGACATATTGTTAACATCCTAGGTTTACCCATTAACTCTCTGCCGTGGCTGACACAGCTGAGGGATCAAATTACAACTTGTGCTTAGTCACACATGGGCGGGAATTAGACAGGCTAGACACTCCAATTACATACAGGGTGCATTTATCTATGCTTTCCTTCTGTCTTGTGCAAGAGTTCATGTCCACTTTAAGAAGGGAGATGCCTAATATAAGTGGGGTTTTGCGAGGTAAGAAATGTTAAATGTGTACAGGGTGATGATGAGGGTAGGACACACATAATGCAAGTGCTACCAGCAGTGAGTAGAGAATGTACAGTATGGGAGAAGCCTGGCGCTAGTAGAGGAGTCAAAGTCGTTTCTAGGAAAAGGTTATGTTAGAACCTGGATTATTTTATTGTAATGATTATGGTAAGTATTAGATATATTAAAGGCTAAGGATATTTTAAATGAATATTGCTTGTGTTCATTGATGTGGCATCAAAACTGACTTGTAGTTGTACCCCTGTTCTTTCCTCTCAGCACAGCAATCGTTCCAATCTAGCACACATTGCAAGCAACATGGGGCTGGATTCACAAAAGCGTGCTAAGTGTTAGCACGCCAGTGAAAAGCCGCTTATCACATACAAACTGCCTCTTTGCACGCGTAAGAGTTTGCGCACGTAAAGTTTAGCGTGCATAAAGTTTTGCGCGCGTAAAGTTTTATGCGCACTACTTTGCATGCAAAATCAGCCGCTTCGCGTGCTAAGTAGTGTGATAAGCATACTTTGCACGCGAAGCAGCTGATTTTGCACGTGAAGTAGTGCGCTAAAATAGCACGTGAACAGTAACAACTTTGATGTGCAAACTACTTAGCACCCTAGTTTGCACGTGCAAAGCTTTTAGGCGTGCTAACTGTGTTAGCACCCTTTAGTGAATCAAGCCCGATGTGTTAGTTGGGAATCAAACTGAACCTGTAGACAAGACAAGACACCCAGGCCCATATGCAATTCGCTTTTTCACCTGAGTTATCTTCTAGGAGATACTTTTTATGAACTCTTGCAAATAACAATAGCATTTTACAATTGGAAAAGTACTTAAACATTAGTGAAAAAGTTCTATCAAAATTATTTTGAGTATTTTCCTCCTTGTTGGTGGTCTAAAAATCATTTTATGACAAGGTGAGAAAATATCACCTAGGAGAAAACTCAGGAGAAAAAGTGAATTGCATATGGGCCAGAATATTGCACTTTTCTCCAGGCGGACTCTAAGGCTTTGTTCACATTATAAATCGCCAGCGCTGAGCAATTTATACTGTGATTTTGAAGAGCTTTTACCAGCGATTTGAGCTTAGAAAAGTTGCAGCCACTAGGATGCACTCTATAGGCAGTAACAGTGTTATGGAGTCTAGCCCAAAGACCCTTTACTTAAAAGGTGCAGGCTTACTGAACAGAAAGAGCTGAGATTTGACCCCTGGTCACGTGTCAAAGGAATAGCCCTTAAATAGGAACTCCAGCCTAAACATACTGTCATTAAGTTACATTAGTTATGTTAATTAAAATAGATAGGTAATATAATCTCTTATCCACCCTGTTTTAAAAGAACAGGCAAATGTTTGATTTCATGAGGGCAGACATCTTTTTGGTTGAAAGGAGGTCACAGGGAGCATGAGACACAGTTCCAACTGTACTGTGTCCTGATCACCCCTCCCAGTTGCTAGGCAACATGAATAACAACATAGGAAATCCCATTATGATTTGCACAGCATCAGGGAAAAAAAGCCCGGGCAGTTTTCTTTGATGGGTGGAGCTTAGCTAAAAATGCAGCTAAAAATGATGCTTTGGTAAGAAAAACAAAGTTCTGATGCTGTGAAACTGTTAAAGAAACACCAAGCCTTTTCAGTTCTGCTGAGTAGATTTTTAGTCCGGAGTTTCACTTTAACCAGTACACTATCCAGCCACTGCACACTATGCAGCGACTGTAGACACAATGTTGCTCATGCAGCAATACTGCTTTTAAATATCTGTATATTTAATGTGCTTCTGGTGCTAAAACTATAATCTGAATAAGAGACATTTTGCTGAGCATGAAAGTAACCTTGCTATAGAGAGACTCCTCCTAGCTTGCTCTGCTGCCCACGGCAGGATTCCCTTTATAGCAGGGGAACTTTTAAGATGCTTGTTATTCAGTTGTTTTATTAGTAACACTTTCCGCAGATAAATAACAGGTTAAAAAGAACTCTAACCCTTCTATCAGTATTTAAATAAACGGGTGTGTATTGCAGAGATTTTCCTAACGTTACAATAGATGTGTGCGGTGATAAACAGAGTATAATAGATGAGGAGAACATAACGAGGAGAAATGTTTGCTAGCACCGTTGTTTTTCTGCTCAGGAATCCCATATAACAAAGCTATCAACTGTGATATTATTGCTACCTCTGGATTAACTGAGCAGCTTTACACTGAGCAGGAGGCTGATAGCGAATGTCAAACATTGCAGCTTCTCTGCCGCTTAGGAAATGTTTTCATATCATTTATTGATAGTAAAAGATTGTTCACACCTTGTATACTGTATAAAGTATGTGTATGAAAATTCTCTTTTATCCAGAGAATAGTATATTTGAAATATACAGTATGGAATTAAGAAATAACAGAAATGTCACTAGAGTACTGGAATCGTTTAGAATATTCTAGAAAACATTTCACCGCTAATTTAAAGAGGAACTGTAACCAAGGATTGAACTTCATCCCAATTAGTAGCTGTTACCCCCTTTCTCATGTGAAATCTTTACCTGTTCTCAAACAGATCATTGGGGGGAGGGGGGAAAGGTTGGGGATCTGTATGGCTGATATTGGAACCCCTCCCACAGTGTGGTGTAAGGTCTTATGTCCCAACTGTTTCCTGTCTGTGAACCTTGTTGCATTGTGGGAAATATCAGCTGTTTCCAACTTCCAAGCCACCAGTATCTCCCTCTGTGCATATGTATATCTATAAAAAAGAAAAACGACCTTTTAGCCTATCACATTGTTATGGGTTGTGGTTATAGATAATTGCAGTTGGTGATGTCTGTTTTTTTCATGTCTGCCAGTAGTAAAGATGATTACATGCAGGCTGATTGTGGATCAAACAATATGAACAAATTACATGGTGAATATCGATCATTTCTTGATCTCTCTTCTGTTTTTTAACTTCTCACTTTACAATGTATCGATTCATTTTTCCCCCATTTTGCTGAAGTTCCTCTTTAAGTGGCTTCCTTACCTCAAAGGATATAGACAAAAAAATCCCCAGCACTATGTTCATATTGGTTATTATATGCCTCCCGATATCTTATACACTAACCAAAGGTAGTAAATGTGCATGGACACAGAAGGACCTATGGGTGGCGGCTTTGTGTGGGTGGTGGCTAGTTGTGGCCAGGGCAGTTGAGGTAGGGAAGGATATAGGTGGTTGGGTTATACAGTCCATTAGGGTGTGGGGGATTCACTTTTCTAAATTTTGGTTGAATGGGCTGGGGGTGGAGTGGTGGAGGATTAATAACTTTGTATTGCATTGAACGGTACAAAGCTAGCAGGGGTATCCTAATCAAATTTTAACAGATCAAGTTGTAAATGGAGGTAAGGGAATTACAACTGCATTTCTGACTGGAGAGTAGTTAATTGCTTGCAAGATCAAACCATGTATGGTCGCCTTAAGAATATTTGCTCTTACAGTGTATCTGAGACAAGCAAAATAAACAAAATTATGCATACCTGGGGCTTTCTACAGCCCCCTTCAGGCCGATTGGTCCCTTGCCATTTTCCCAGGCCGCATGGATCCTCCGATAGGCAGGCATGCAATGGGAGTGTGATGGGGCTCCCGCACGCCCGCGCTGTGCATGTGCAGAATGCCCCATCCACCAGAAATTACTGGGCCACCTAGCAGAGGATCCAGGCGGCCTGGGGAGATGGCGAGGGACCAATCAGCCTGAAGCGGGCTGGAGAAAACCCCAGGGATGTATACATTTTTTCTTTTAGGTAGTCTTTGGTTTCCTTTAAATTGATAAAGGTGTCAAAAATTAAACTGCAGAAAGTGCTCATTACTATCTTATCTCCTTTTTATAACTTACGTATAAACTGCTGAAATGAAGGAAAATTGATCAGAAGGCAGCGATGTAGCTAATAGCGATAGTGGTTTATAAATCTTGTAATCATTCACGTTTGTTTTCATTTTCTACTTTACTTAAAAAATAATAATAAATGATTTATTGCTGTAGGCATCACACCTTCTGTCCTCATCATCTTTAATTATCTCACATTAGTTTGAACATTGTTTTTTACAGTCTAGCCTTCAAAGTGTGATTCCCGTGATGGACACTTCCCTGGGAATCACTTTGCCAGCAATATGCAATAAGCACAATTCTTCTAAAATTGTAAATCGCAGATTAGATGTAGTCGTTGCTGCAAATAGGAACACAAAAGGTGAATGCTGATCTTGCAAAGCAGAGGGAAATTGGCAGGTATGGTTCACTGGTCTGTAATTTCATTTTACCCACTGATTTGATTCTACCTAAAGAGCATTTTATAAGCCTAACCAGCATTTTAGAAAGTATAAAATGCATACCCAGATTTCATTGATATGCAGAATGAAGCCATTTAAAAGTAAAAAAAAGTGGATAGGACTAAGTATAATGGAAAATAAAACTATTTTCTGCAATTTAGTTCATTTACCTTTTTCTACTAAAAACATATATTTTGCTATGCAAAACAGATTTTTGAAGTGAAACAAAAGGTCATTCAATCTCCTGCAACTTATCTAAAAGCACTTCAGTCCTGATGGCGGACCTACTGTAATTCTCGCTTGTAAACTGGCACTGCGTTTTAGGACACCCTTTATTTTTTAGGGGTTTAAGTGCACTTAATCTGTTGGGCTACCATTTATCTGAGCAGCAGGACTACATTGGCAACACAACAGCATCGATCAAACCTCCGGTTTATTGCCAAAATAATAGAAACATTAAAGGACCAGTTTAAATTTGTATGTTTGCATATGTGTAAAATGTACATTAGCCTCAGAGAAAAATGAACTATGAATTAATTTTCTCCTATGTTTCTGTCACTTACAGTACATAGTAAAATTCTGACAGGACTGACAGATTTGGACCAGTCCATCTCCTCATGGGGGAGCCTCAGGGTTTTCTTTGTTTTCAAAAGGACTTCCTGAGCGGCAGTTGCTCTGTCCAACTGCCAAAATAGTGGGCAAAGAGGTGAGGGGAGGGGGGGGCAGCCTGCATCTTTGTATAGATCCCTTCCAGGGAGTATTTTTGCAAAGAATGAAGTAAATACTGAGACTCTCCCATGAGGGATTGGACTAGTCCAAAATCTGTCAGTTCTGTCAGATTTTTACTGCCTACTGTATATGACAACAACATAGCAGAAAAATAATTTATAGCTCACTTTACTTTAGGAGAAATGTCCTTCTTATATTTATGTGTACAAATGTATTTTAAATTTTACATGTTTCGCGAAAGTGGTCCTTTAAAGCCCAATACTAGTTGCTTTTTGTTTCTTGAATGTGGATAGATTTTAGAAATAATTGAGCGGGTTTAATGATGTCTGTGTCCCAATTGTATACAGTATAGTCTCTCCCAGTTTCTGTCCCTGGCAACATCATGGCTTTTTTTGATTTAATATAAACACTAGCTGGAGATTCTTTACTCTCTATAACGAGACAAAAAAGCAAATCCAGGGAGCCATACCTGGTATTAACCACTTGATGACCCACCCTTTACCCCCCCTTAAGGACCAGCGCTGATTTATGTGATCTGTGCTGGGTGGGCTCTGCAGTCCCCAGCACAGATCAGAGGGCACACAGAGCGATCAGATCGCCCCCCTTTTTTCCCCCCTATGGGGATGATGTGCAGGGGGGGTCTGATCGCTCCTGCGTGCAGGCATTTAGCGGGGGGGGGGCACCTCAAAGCCCCCCTCCGCGGCGAAATTCCCCCCTCCCTCTCCTACCTGTCCCCTCCCCGGTGATCCGGGCTGCACAGGACGCTATCCGTCCTGTGCAGCCAGTGACAGGACGTCCCCTGTCACATGGCGGCGATCCCCGGCCGCTGATTGGCCGGGGATCGCCGATCTGCCTTACGGCGCTGCTGCGCAGCAGCGCCGTACAATGTAAACAAAGCGGATTATTTCCGCTTGTGTTTACATTTAGCCTGCGAGCCGCCATCGGCGGCCCGCAGGCTATTCACGGAGCCCCCCGCCGTGAATTGACAGGAAGCAGCCGCTCGCGCGAGCGGCTGCTTCCTGATTAAACAGCCTGCAGCTGGCGACGCAGTACTGCGTCCCTGGTCCTGCAGCTGCCACTTTGCCGACGCACGGTATAAGCGTGCGGTCGGCAAGTGGTTAATATTACCCTTATTATTTGGCAAGGCAATGTTGTAATCAAAGGGATCCTCACAAGACTGGCTTGTCCAACTGACAACCAATGAAAGGACTTATTTTCTATTTTGGTCACTCTTTTTTAGGCGCTGATAACTTTAGTTCTTTTTGGGCCTTTGAGGGGTGTGTGGGTTTGAGGTTTAATTACTAAATATGCCCCTCAAAAGGATGCTTTTAGAATGCTAGAAAAAGAAGATGCTTCCTATTGACTATGAAAGCTTAGCTTACCTTCTCAGAAGTAATGACTGAAATGTATTAAAATGTACCTGTTATGAGAAGGTAAAATAACTTTCTGTAGTCGATATTGCACCTGTTCATTTTCTAAGTACTCTCTATAAGGCTAGCTCAACAGCGGTCAGGTCAGTGTGAACTGCAAGGGAGACTGGACATACACTTTAATACAAAGCCTGCATGCAGCGAGTTAGAATAATGTTATCAGTTACAGCGCAGTACTGTGAACAGGCCCATAGAGGCCACGGTCTTTCTGAAAAAAAAAAAAAAACATTTCCCGCCCTCTATATGCTTCCTGGAAGCGAGCACTTTACTTCCAGGGCTAAAAAAAAAATCTCACTGACAAATAGTAAAACTACATCTACATACATTTTTTAATAAAGTAAACCCAAATTATTACATTTAAAACTGTTTAAACTGTTGTAAAAAAAAACATAAATGGGTACCTAAGGGTCTGAACTTTTTTAATATGCATGTGAAGAGGGTATATTGCGAACATTTAAATTATAAGCCTGTAAATAGTGATGGACGCAAAACTGAAAAAATGCACCTTTATTTCCAAATAAAATATTGGCGCCATACATTGTGATAGAGACATAATTTAAATAGTGTAATAACTAGGACAAATTGGCAATTAAAATACATAGATTTTAATTATGGTAGCATGTATTATTTTAAAGCTATAATGGCCGAAAACTGAGAAATAATGCATTTTTTTCCATTGTTCTCTTAATACTCCTGTTAAAATGCATTTAGAAGAAAATAATTCTTAGCAAAATGTACCACCCAAAGAAAGCCTAATTGGTGGTGGAAAAAACATGATATAGATCAATTCATTGTGATAATTAGTGATAAAGTTATTGGTGAAAGAATGGGAGGTGAAAATTGCTCTGATGCATAAAATGAAAAATACCCGTGGGCTGAAATGGTTAAACACTTCCTGGAAATGATCTATACAAAGATGACAGCCGGACTTCTTACTTATTTACACACAATGTTAGCAATTGGTCCAAGCAACTGCTGGTCAAGTAAGTAGAATCACCCATGGGAATATGGGCTAGTCCAAATCCTTTGTATAACACAACCTCCAAGATCATTTGTCAGAAAGTAAACAACATTTGCAAGGTACTCTTGTCAAGAGGAACTATGCTGAAAGTTAATATCTAATCTAGACAGACGGATTTGTATTAGTAACAATCATTAAAAAAGAGTGAGTTGCACGTAGAATAGAGGAGGCTGCTGCACATGCAGGGTAACTTGCAGATAGAACAGTGACTTTTTTTTTGAACTAAAGCCTGTTATTACAAGATAGAAGCTACTGTAGAAGATGGAATGAAAGAGAGTGTGGGTCTAAATATAGAAGGGGAAAACCACATTAAAGTGTAACAGGTATAAAATACAAATCAATCAGATCTTTATTTGTTTCTGGTAAACAAGTAATAAGGATGCTAACCAGGCAATCCAAAAGTTAAAAATCACAATAACTTTTCTTGTTGATAAATGATCATTCACCAGTTTACCTGACTCTTGTTTGGTACTTTGCCGCTCAAAGGAAGTTGCAGGTCATGTTGGGTTGTCTGTTTTTGCTTCTTAACTTTCCTCTCAGACTTAACTAATACAGCCTGACTGGCTGAAGCCTCTTTCCTTCCTGTTTTCCCCTCCCACACCTCTGTTCCTCTCTGATTGGCCAATATTTCTCATGCTGAGACAATGCACTTTCTATTGCAGAGCTGGGTAGGAGTGCCTGAAGACTCTGGGAGGAGGGCAGGCAATGCATACATAATCAGGCAGAGGAGAGTAATGGAGGAAATGACATCAGGATTGGCTTCAAGATAGACACAGTTAAAATGGAAAATCCTAAGCAGGATTTTCTCTTTTTTTTGCTATAGAAAAATCACTATCAAAATGTGGACAGTGCAATACATATGCTATGTAAGTAGAGCAAGTATTTATCTACTTACAGTATATATGTGTTTTTTTCTGAGATAGTATGGCTGACAGCTCCTCTTTGAGGACCTGATCCAATGCATTTTTTCTCCTAAGTTTTCTCCTAGGAGATCATTTTTCATCTTCTATTTAAAACAATTGTGCACTCTGCAATTGAAAGAGCACCACAAAGTAGATAAAAAGCACTGTTGAAATGATTCTATTTTTTTGCTTGTGGGTGGCTTAAAATGAATTTTATTTATAATGTGAACCTATGGAGAATATCATATGGAGAATATGGAATATCACCTAGGAGAAAACGTAGGAGTAAAAGTGAATTGGATCGGGCCCCAAAGCTGTTAAATGGAGGCAAAGAATATACATATGGCACTGTAAATTGCATCCAAAAATCTGTGAGAACTCCCCAGGAGGCCCTGGGGAATTGCTTGATTTGTGGGGCAGACCTCCAAATTAGTTTGAACTTGTGACAGTTGGGATTCCTGGGTGCACTGGTAAAATCTTCACTACACAGGTAAAATTTTGACTATTAAAATAAAACAAAATGTATGTGGAGATACCAAATAGTTCCAATACCTGGACAAATGTAAACCACTTCTTCACTTTCATTATGCTTTAGAAATTCCAATGACATATCCAGGCAGATGACGTGGACATGGCAAACCCTCCCCACCCCCTAATAACCCTCCCCCCCCCCACACACACACACACCTCCTCCTTCTTTCTTTACCTTAATCATACTCAATGCATACACACAGAGATTGGAGAATGCTCAAATGCAGCAGAGCATCTTGCCAACAATAAGATTCTGGTCAGATCCAAAGGACCCAGCAGGACTTGATGGAGTCCTATTATGTAGATCAGGAGCAAAATGGCTCTGAGAAAGAAGTGATTTAAAGGACTTACGAGGCCAAATTATTTAAAAAAAAGTTTAAAAAGTGAAGTACCGAGTGCGGCTGCGCAGATCTAGGGCCAACCCCCCGATCCACGCTACTGCAGCGTGGATCGGGGGGTTGGCCCTAGAGCTGCGCAGCCGCACACGCGGCAGGTGCGGACTGCGCAGCCGCGGCCAGCTCCGGTGGCCATATTGGCAGAGGCAGGAGAGCCCGACCCGGGCCCTGTGGTCGTGACAGGCCGGGGGGTCTATTGAGCTCTGGGGACCCGGCGGAATGACACGGAGGGTGCGGATGACGTCCTCCGTGTCTTTTAACCACTTGAGGACCTAGGGCTTTCTACCCCTTAAGGACCGGCCACTTTTTTTCCATTCAGACCACTGCAGCTTTCACGGTTTATTGCTCGCTCATACAACCTACCACCTAAATGAATTTTGGCTCCTTTTCTTGTCACTAATAAAGCTTTCTTTTAGTGCTATTTGATTGCTCCTGCGATTTTTACTTTTTATTATATTCAGCAAAAAAGACATGAATTTTGGCAAAAAAATGATTTTTTTAACTTTCTGTGCTGACAGTTTTCAAATAAAGTAAAATTTCTGTATACATGCAGCGCGAAAAATGTGGACAAACATGTTTTTGATAAAAAAAAACCCATTCAGTGTATATTTATTGGTTTGGGTAAAAGTTATAGCGTTTACAAACTATGGTGCAAAAAGTGAATTTTCCCATTTTCAAGCATCTCTGACTTTTCTGACCCTCTGTCATGTTTCATGAGGGGCTAGAATTCCAGGATAGTATAAATACCCCCCAAATGACCCCATTTTGGAAAGAAGACATCCCAAAGTATTCACTGAGAGGCATAGTGAGTTCATAGAAGATATTATTTTTTGTCACAAGTAAGCGGAAAATGACACTTTGTGAAAAAAAAAAAAAAAAAGTTTCCATTTCTTCTAACTTGCGACAAAAAAAAATGAAATCTGCCACGGACTCACCATGCTCCTCTCTGAATACCTTGAAGTGTCTACTTTCCAAAATGAGGTCATTTGTGGGGTGTGTTTACTGTCCTGACATTTTGGGGGGTGCTAAATTGTAAGCACCCCTGTAAAGCCTGAAGGTGCTCATTGGACTTTGGACCCCTTAGCGCAGTTAGGGTGCAAAAAAGTGCCACACATGTGGTATTGCCGTACTCAGGAGAAGTAGTATAATGTGTTTTGGGGTGTATTTTTACACATACCCATGCTGGGTGGGAGAAATATCTCTGTAAATGACAATTTGTTAATTTTTTTTACACACAATTGTCCATTTACAGAGATCTTTCTCCCACTCAGCATGGGTATGTGTAAAAATACACCACAAAACACATTATACTACTTCTCCTGAGTACGGCGATACCACATGTGTGGCACTTTTTTGCACCCTAACTGCGCTAAAGGGCCCAAAGTCCAATGAGTACCTTTAGAATTTCACAGGTCATTTTGAGAAATTTCGTTTCAAGACTACTCCTCACGGTTTAGGGCCCCTAAAATGCCAGGGCAGTATAGGAACCCCACAAATGACCCCATTTTAGAAAGAAGACACCCCAAGGTATTCCGTTAGGAGTATAGTGAGTTCATAGAAGATTTTATTTTTTTGTCAAAAGTTAGCGGAAATTGATTTTAATTGTGTTTTTTCACAAAGTGTCATTTTCCGCTAACTTTTGACAAAAAATAAAATCTTCTATGAACTCACCATACTCCTAACGGAATACCTTGGGGTGTCTTCTTTCTAAAATGGGGTCATTTGTGGGGTTCCTATACTGCCCTGGCATTTTAGGGGCCCTAAACCGTGAGGAGTAGTCTTGAAACGAAATTTCTCAAAATGACCTGTGAAATTCTAAAGGTACTCATTGGACTTTGGGCCCTTTAGCGCAGTTAGGGTGCAAAAAAGTGCCACACATGTGGTATCGCCGTACTCGGGAGAAGTAGTACAATGTGTTTTGGGGTGTATTTTTACACATACCCATGCTGGGTGGGAGAAATACCTCTGTAAATGGACAATTGTGTGTAAAAAAATCAAAAGATTGTCATTTACAGAGGTATTTCTCCCACCCAGCATGGGTATGTGTAAAAATACACCCCAAAACACATTATACTACTTCTCCCGAGTACGGCGATACCACATGTGTGGCACTTTTTTGCACCCTAACTGCACTAAGGGGCCCAAAGTGCAATGAGTACCTTTAGGATTTCACAGGTCATTTTCGTTTCAAGACTACTCCTCACGGTTTAGGGCCCCTAAAATGCCAGGGCAGTATAGGAACCCCACAAATGACCCCATTTTAGAAAGAAGACACCCCAAGGTATTCCGTTAGGAGTATAGTGAGTTCATAGAAGATTTTATTTTTTTGTCAAAAGTTAGCGGAAATTGATTTTAATAGTTTTTTTTCACAAAGTGTCATTTTCCGCTAACTTGTGACAAAAAATAAAATCTTCTATGAACTCACCATACTCCGTACGGAATACCTTTGGGTGTCTTCTTTCTAGAATGGGGTCATTTGTGGGGTTCCTATACTGCCGTGGCATTTTAGGGGCCCTAAACCGTGAGGAGTAGTCTTGAAACCAAATGTCGCAAAATGACCTGTGAAATCCTAAAGGTACTCATTGGACTTTGGGCCCCTTAGCGTACTTAGGGTGTAAAAAAGTGTCACACATGTGGTACCGCCGTACTCAGGAGAAGTAGTATAATGCGTTTTGGGGTGTATTTTTACACATACCCATGCTAAGTGGGAGAAATATCTCTGTAAATGACAATTGTTTGATTTTTTTACACACAATTGTCCATTTACATAGAAATTTCTCCCATCCAGCATGGGTATGTGTAAAAATACACCCCAAAACACATTATACTACTTTTCCTGAGTACAGCGGTACCACATGTGTGACAATTTTTTGCAGCCTAGGTGCGCTAAGGGGCCCAACGTCCTATTCACAGGTCATTTTGAAGCATTTGTTTTCTAGACTACTCCTCGCGGTTTAGGGCCCCTAAAATGCCAGGGCAGTATAGGAACCCCACAAGTGACCCCATTTTAGAAAGAAGACACCCCAAGGTATTCCGTTAGGTGTATGGCGAGTTCATAGAAGATTTTATTTTTTGTCACAAGTTAGTGAAAAATGACACTTTGTGAAAAAAAACCAATAAAAATTAATTTCCGCTAACTTTTGACAAAAAATAAAATCTTCTATGAACTCGTCATACACCTAACAGAATACCTTAGGGTGTCTTTTTTTCTAAAATGGGGTCACTTGTGGGGTTCCTATACCGCTCTGGCATTTTACAGGCCCAAAACCGTGAGTAGTCTGGAAACCAAATGTCTCAAAATGACTGTTCAGGGGTATAAGCATCTGCAAATTTTGATGACAGGTGGTCTATGAGGGGGCGAATTTTGTGGAACCGGTCATAAGCAGGGTGGCCTTTTAGATGACAGGTTGTATTGGGCCTGATCTGATGGATAGGAGTGCTAGGGGTGTGACAGGAGGTGATTGATGGGTGTCTCAGGGGGTGGTTAGAGGGGAAAATAGATGCAATCAATGCACTGGGGAGGTGATCGGAAGGGGGTCTGAGGGGGATCTGAGGGATTGGCCGAGTGATCAGGAGCCCACACGGGGCAAATTGGGGCCTGATCTGATGGGTAGGTGTGCTAGGGGGTGACAGGAGGTGATTGATGGGTGTCTCAAGGTGTGATTAGAGGGGGGGAATAGATGCAAGCAATGCACTGGCGAGGTGATCAGGGCTGGGGTCTGAGGGCATTCTGAGGGTGTGGGCGGGTGATTGAGTGCCCTAGGGGCAGATAGGGGTCTAATCTGATAGGTAGCAGTGACAGGGGGTGATTGATGGGTAATTAGTGGGTGTTTAGGGTAGAGAATAGATGGAAACACTGCGCTTGGGTGGTGATCTGATGTCGGATCTGCGGGCGATCTATTGGTGTGGGTGGGTGATCAGTTTGCCCGCAAGGGGCAGGTTAGGGGCTGATTGATGGGTGGCAGTGACAGCGGGTGATTGATGGGTGGAAGTGACAGGGGGTGATTGATGGGTGGCAGTGACAGGGGGTGATTGATGGGTGATTGATAGGTGATTGACAGGTAATCAGTGGGTTATTACAGGGGAGAACAGATGTAAATATTGCACTGGCGAATTGATAAGGGGGGGTCTGAGGGCAATCTGAGCGTGTAGGCGGGCGATTGGGTGCCCGCAAGGGGCAGATTAGGGTCTGATCTGATGGGTAACAGTGACAGGTGGTGATAGGGGGTGATTGATGGGTAATTAGTGGGTGTTTAGAGGAGAGAATAGATGTAAACGCTGCGCTTTGGTGGTGATCTGATGTCGGATCTGCGGGCGATCTATTGGTGTGGGTGGGTGATCAGATTGCCCGCAAGGGGCAGGTTAGGGGCTGATTGTTGGGTGGCAGTGACGGGGTGATTGATGGGTGATAGGTGATTGGCAGGTGATTGACAGGTGGTCAGTGGGTTATTACAGGGAAGGACAGATGTAATTAATGCACTGGCGAATTGATAAGGGGGGGGGTCTGAGGGCAATCTGAGCGTGTGGGCGGGTGATTGGGTGCCCGCAAGGGGCAGATTAGGGTCTGATCTGATAGGTAACAGTGACAGGTGGTGATAGGGGGTGATTGATGGGTGATTGATGGGTAATTAGTGGGTGTTTAGAGAAGATAACAGATGTAAACAATACATTTGGGAGGTAATCTGACGGCGAGTTTGCGGGCGATCTAATGGTGTGGGTGGGTGATCAGATTGCCCGCAAGGGGCAGGTTAGGGGCTGATTGATGGGTGGCAGTGACAGGGGGTGATTGATGGGTGATAGGTGATTGGCAGGTGATTGACAGGTGATCAGTGGGTTATTACAGGGAAGAACAGATGTAATTAATGCACTGGTGAATTGATAAGGGGGGGTCAGAGGGCAATCTGAGCGTGTGGGCGGGTGATTGGGTGCCCGCAAGGGGCAGATTAGGGTCTGATCTGATAGGTAAAAGTGACAGGTGGTGATAGGGGGTGATTGATGGGTGATTGATGGGTAATTAGTGTGTGTTTAGAGGAGAGAATAGATGTAAACAATGGATTTGGGAGGTGATCTGATGTCGGATCTGCGGGCGATCTATTGGTGTGGGGGGGTGATCAGATTGCCCGCAAGGGGCAGGTTAGGGGCTGGCTGATGGGTGGCAGTGACAGGGGGTGATTGACGGGTGATTGATGGGTGATTGACAGGTGATTGACAGGTGATTGACAGGTGATTGACAGGTGATCAGGGGGATAGATGCATACAGTAAACAGGGGGGGTGGTCTGGGGGGGGGGGTCTGGGGAGAATCTGAGGGGTGGGGGGTGATCAGGAGGGGGCAGGGAGCAGGGTGGGGGATAAAAAAAAAAATAGCGTTGACAGATAGTGACAGGGAGTGATTGATGGGTGATTAGGGGGGTGATTGGGTGCAAACAGGGGTCTGGGGGGTGGGCAGGGGGGGGTCTGATGGGTGCTGTGGGCGATCTGGGGCAGGGGGGGGGGGAAAATCAGTGTGCTTGGTGCAGACTAGGGTGGCTGCAGCCTGCCCTGGTGGTCCCTCGGACACTGGGACCACCAGGGCAGGAGGCAGCCTGTATAATACACTTTGTAAACATTACAAAGTGTATTATACACTTTGTATGCGGCGATCGCGGGGTTAACATCCCGCCGGCGCTTCCGTATGGCCGGCGGGATGTTGCGGCGGGTGAGCGGCGCCAGGCGGAGGCGGAGGATCGCGTCACTGATGACGCGATCGCTCCGCCCATGCCCCTACAAGGACCGCCGCCAATTGTCAATACGGCGGTCCTTGCGGGGTGCACTTCCCGGCCGCCAATTGTACATACGGCGGTCGGGAAGTGGTTAAAGTGATGCAGGTACTTCACTTTTTTAACTTTTTTTTTAATAATTTGGCCTCGTAAGTCCTTTAAGTTCTTTAACCTTCCTGGTGGTAATACGTTCGGGGTAAGCCGCGCAGGAGGTTTTCTCCAGCCCTGCTGGGCCGATTTTCTTAATTTTTTTTTGCTGGACGCAGCTAGGACTTTGCTAGCTACGCCAGCACACCGATCACCGCCTCCCCGCGCCCGATCGCCGCTATCCGTTGCGGCTCGCGCCCCCCCCCCCAGACCCCGTGCGCTGCCTGGCCAATCAGTGCCAGGCAGCGCCGAGGGGTGGATCGGGACTCCCAATGACGTCACGACGTCGCTGACGTTGGTGATGTCATCCCGCCCCATTGCCATGGCGACGGGGGAAGCCCTCCAGGAAATCCCGTTCTTTGAACGGGATTTCCTGATCGGCGATCGAAGCGGGCGGGGGGATGCCCTGGGCTCGCTACATGATTTTAAAAAAAAAACTGCCGCGCTGCCTCTTGCCGGAATTTTTCATACCGCCAGGAGGGTTAAGTGATTCAAGTTAGTATTTTAGGTAGGCTCGCTAAAGTTTTTCCCAGTTACGAACAGGGAGAGATGCCACTATGCATGCACATTTTCTGCCTTTGTTGGCCAGGAACACTTTCATAGAAAGGAAATAGTATATTACAAATATGCAGTACTTGTTTTGTACTTCTTGGTTGATGAATAACACATACCAAAAGGCAATCATTTTTGTTCTTGTTTTATTTTTTACATTCATTACTGGTTGCACTTAGCAAATGTACTGTTCCTGACACCGATTAGATTCAGAGCCTAAAGTGTGACCTTGACCACGTTTTTATCCAGTTGGTTTGCAATTACCATGCACATTCTGTTTTGTCTATTCTGCTGTTTACTCTAATTCTAGTGTTGTATACAGTACATGTTGTCATGGAAACCGAAAATAACGTGTTAAAAAAAGCTAATTTACATGGCAATGCTATGTGACAAAAGATGCTGATGTAGATTAAAATACAGTCTTGCATAAATGAATAGATAAGACTGACATATAAAGATATAGGGTAATACTTTATCCTTTTTTATTTATTGAACATTTGTTTTGCATTGAAACAATTTTTTTTATATAGTGGGCAACTGGTATGGAAACAAAGGTCACCACAGTAATAACCATGGTCATGTTGTTACTGTATACAGTATGTTATGTTTTCTTTTTACTGTCAATAAGTACAGTGCAGTAATTAGTGATTGAAATGTGTGGGTTAATCAGCAGACAGCTGATTAACCCACACAATATTTACCTTACAAGTGTGTTTGCTGTGTCCTTAATCCCTACATTCAGATCAGAAAATAATTAAGATGAAACGGGGCCCTAGGCAAGATAGCAGTTTTTTCCCACCACTCATGATCAACTGGCTTTTTTAGTAAGATTTGGTGGCGGCTAGTGTCCACCAGGCCCCTAGACTGTCTTCAGGCCCTAGGCAACTCCCTAGGTTTGGCTGGTGGATGACACAGCTCTGATTAGCAGCTAACCTGCTGTTAGTAACATGACATTGCTGAATGGGTGTGGCACTGCTCCAAACTGGATACCACTTATTTGCATCTAATACTACCAGTAAGATCTTATTGAATTCTCAATGAGTGCGAGAGTGCTTGTGTCATTAAAATGTCAGGGTTAATAGAGGGGCAGCTTGCTGGTGTCATCACAAAATATTAACAGAGCTATGTGTAATACAGTGCAGAGTAATAAAAAAAATCACACTTCATGAACAGGGAACTTGACTGGTGATTCGCTAAGCAAGATTGGTGCCGATTCACTATGAGTCTAAACGTGAGAATGTTGCTTGCTCTTCCCTAACCTGAACATTGGCACAAATACAGGCAAACTTCTGAGGACCCAAACTGATGAATAAATTATTTCAAGTGTACCTGAGATGGGGCCACAGCAAAAAAATATATCCATACCTGGGGCTTTCTCCAGCCCCCTTCCGGCCTCATCACTCCTGCTCCGTCCTCTTCTGACTACCAGTTTGACCCCAACTGGCCCCAGAAAATCCTCCATTCAGGGCCAGTTGGCACAGGCGCGGTCCAGCCAGACGGACTCCCCTGTCTCGCTCCCAGTGACGTGAATGAAGCAGAAGTGGCCTAGCCACGCATGCACAGTTAGCCCCGGACTGGAGATCTTTCCTGGGCCAATTGCGGGCAAACGGGGAGTCAGAAGAGGGCGGCGTGGGAGCAATCAGGCAGGAGGAGGGGGCTGGAGGAAGCTTCAGGTATGTATATTTTTTTGCTGTGGCCACATCTCAGGTTCCCATTAAAAATGTTTGTGTTTATCTACTAAAATTATTTTTTTTACAGTGGGGATGCATTTTTTTCACCTCTTATGGTAAATATAAGTAGACCATTATAAATTACCTATTTTGCCTGTTTCCTTAGGATTACTGGTATTTCTGTTACTAGGATATAATCTTATCTATGGATGTTTTTGGTGAGCCAGGTTCCATTTCTGAGAAAGAATAATAGCTGGCAATTACACGTGGAGTTAATTTTCTATAAAATAATTAAACTTAATTTCCATGTATCAGACATAAAAGTAAAGGATGGATTAGGTAGCAAGGACATTGTGACATGTATCATTTATTTACTGAAAGTACTTATGTAGGAGTCACATCTGTAGCTCTGATTATTAGATCTTCCAACGGCCTGTTTTCCAGAGTAATGGTATGTGGAAATATTTTGAACAACCGTAATATAATCAGGGGGTAAAAGCAAGTGTAACATATGCAACTGCTCAATTTACAAGCACACATTAAAGAAGGATTTTTTTTACCAAATGGTTGTCTGGACTGTAAGCTTAATGACATAAATCACTAGATTTACAGCAGAGAATATATAAAGTATGAGCAATAGTCAAAAGGGAATGGGGAAAAATAAATGTAGCATACCACTCTTATATCACTTGTAACAGGGTGGGTAAATGGTATTATTAGGACAGAATTCTGAGCATATTTTTGCTCTGAAATTATTATTATTATGTATACATAGTGAAAAATGTTGGCTGGCTCTTCCTGCTTACCTACTCGTACTCTTTCTGTCCATCTCTCACCTCCTTCTGTCTTGTAATATTGTTGGCAGGATTAGTGGGCAATGTAAATCCTACTATAAAAGCAATCTATCCCCTCCCCCCCCCCCGTCTTTTCTTCCAGTTAAATTGCTTGTGTTGCCTTTCTGACAATATGACAATTCTTATATAAACGTAAAATGGGGAAGGCACCCAAAATGTATAAAACAATTAAAATTATTAAAAGCAAATGTAGCAATCAATGGGGTGCTCACGCCTACTAGATTTCACCAAAGAGGCACTTGTTGATGTTTTTTTATTTATCTGATAAAGTGGGAGATACCCGAGAAATGCGTTGTCTGACCCTTATTGTCCAATAAACTCTTGAAAATCTCAATCTAGTTTTTGATTGCTACATTTGCTACTCCACTACCGGAGAGGTACACTTACCATACCTCTTCTTTTTATAGTGCTTTTAATCATCTTAATTGCTTTATACATTTTGGGCGCCTCTACCATTTAGGTTTATACTAATCACACCTCTTGGGTATGTTTAGAGTAGTGTTGGGCGAACACCTGGATGTTCGGGTTCGGGAAAGTTCGCCGAACATGGCCGCAATGTTCGGCATGTTCGGGCCGAATCCCGAACTCCCCGAACATCCCGCTTTTGGGGGCCCTATGGGGTCGCAGGCATAAGGGAGGAGCATGCCCCGATCGCGGGGGGGGGGGGTCGGAAATTCCCCCCACCCCCTCCGCTAGCGCTCCCCCCTCTGCCCGCTTCCCCATACAAAAGTTTCAGGAAGTACCGGTCCGGTGGTAGTGGGTGGCTGGCAGTGGGCGGCACTGTGAAGTGAGTGACTGAGGAGGAGAAGTCCGGAGAGTGACGCGTTGAGGGAGGCCGGGCAGCGGGCGGTTCAGCAGTAGTACGGTACTGCCCTGTTCGGCCCTGTTCGGCGGCCATTTAGTAGTTCGGGGCGAACCCGAACTTAAAAGGCCGAACACCATCAGGTGTTAGGCCAAACGCGAACATCACCCGAACAGGGTGATGTTCTGCAGAACCCGAACAGTGGCGAACACTGTTCGCCCAACAGTAGTTTAGAGTAGCCCCGAACCCTGTCATTTTTAGTCTTCTATTATTCTGCCCTCTCCTTTATTCTCCTATAACACTGTTGCAGTACATCATGATTGGGTAGGTGGCCAGCCTGCATCTACAGGTCTTTCTCTGTGTTCCATCAAGTCTTAAGTGTAGCGTTTCTTGTAAAACTTTAACTTGCGACTCAAAATGTAAAAAATATTTGTTTTGGATGCCCATAGCAACTGGTTTTATTCCTTGCATCACTTTCAAGCTGGCACAGTAAAAATTACACTTTGAAGCTGGAAAAAACATTTCAGAGGAAACGAACAAGCCATCCTCACATACACTAGGGATGTCAGATGCAGAGGCATATTTCCCATGACCAAGTCAAAGATTTCAAAGATGAATTAGAAAACCTAGATCAAGAGAAAGGAAGCAAGCAATTTGTTATTATCACTGATTATATCTATACGCTGGATTACCTTACTAAGCATATTTTTATGTCATTTGCTTTAAGTACTATTTAAGTACTATAGTATGCAACTTTGATTGCTGAATATACTTTACTTCTTCAAAGAAAAGTGTATTTTTGGCTTACTGTATAATTTTCAAGTGGATTTTTTTCATGTTAATGTGGTATATATGAAATAATATTAATATTCCATATTTACCACTCCAAACAATCTTTGATTGCCTGCTGGAATTACACTAAAGGGGCGATTTGTAGCTTCATTCATATGAAAGGATCTGCTAAATACATGTTTGTGAATAAACCAGGCCCAGATTTACATCACAGGAGCCTATAGGCACAGATGTCTTTGCACCCTAGACCCTCCATGAAACTATACACACTCACTGAACTGCACCACAAGTGTGCTGGATGTCCCGGCTGTCAATTCACCCTTAGTACCTTTGTCCATCATAGGTAGCCGCTTACTATTAGGTAGCCAGAGCTATCCTCAGTATTAGGTAGCTAGAGGTGCCCCCAAGTATTAGGTAGCTAGAGGTGCCCCCAAGTATTAGGTAGCTAGAGGTGCTCCAAACTGAAGGGAGATCTGGTCAGTGGAATGCCGAGACCCGGATGAGTAACCTCTCATTTACACTCTGCTCTGGACTCTGCATAGGTAAGGCAGCAGGGAGGCGCTGGGGGAGGGGAATAGGCCGCCTTTCCATCATCAGGAGCCTGTAGGCACGTGCCTACAGTGCCTTATGGTAAATCCATTCCTGGAATGAACTATTAACCAAAAAGGTAGCAATCCATGGCCCACTGACTTGCATTGCAGTCATAGGTTACCACTTTTAAAAAAAAGGCAAATGGCTCCAGGGTGCCAAAAACATGTTTGAAGCAAACCTCCCAATTTTCCATTGAATGGCAAATCACTTTCAAAGTGGTAACCCTTTCTGGCAATGTATAAAGTCACCTGTATAAAGGTATGTATACACTCGTAATTGTTGTCGCCAATTGGGGATTGGGACCTGATTCCCCTGGGCAAGATCGCGGGGCCAGCCAGTACAGACGCATGTGAGTTGTGTAGCTGACGACACATACTGTAGCTATGCAAGGGGGAGAGGGACGACGGAATTGCACGTTTGTGACTTCATGGGGCTTGCAGAGGTGTGGTGTCTTCAAACTACTTGCCCGCTGATCAGGTGAGTAGATCAATTGGGCAGATTGCTTGGGGTTTGGGAGTCGGCGGTAGGGGGCTGCCAATCCTCAATCAAGTGTGATTGTCAGCCTTAAATATGGTGAATGTCAGTTTTGATCACAGACTGAAATTGGTGTTAAAACAACAAAATACTGGTATATAATACCATTTGAAAGTGGCAATCATTTAAGATGATTACTACTTTTTAAACATTATAGCTGCAGAAATGAATATATGATTGAATGTATTAAGTAGCATGGAATATGGCATGGAACCTACAGCATACCTAATAGCTCAATAGATTAGCCCTTATTGTTTGACTATTCCAAGGTGTCCCTGTTTCCTATAACTATTATATCAGTGTGGTGTCCACCTAGGTATTACCTTTGCCCCATGAACTAATAATCCAGATAACCTAATAATCTACAAAAAAGAACATTCCTCACAATCTGTAAACCACCATTATAAATAGGTCCTACTGGTGGAATCATTGCATTGAATTATCAGATGCAATGAGGCATCTCGCTAGTGATTGGTCTATTCTAGTTAGGTAAGTTTAATTAGTTTGGTAGCATCTGCCTGAAATGTATTGTCTCCCTATGTTTGATGAATAATGTGTGATTGAGTTCAAGGGCAAACTGACCAGGACTGATGGAGAATGTTAATCACATTAGCATAAGGGTAATAGTTTTGACCATGTATAGCCATGCTTTGTGGTAGGATTTAACAATAACAATCATAGTTCTGCTCATACCTATTCAAAATCTCAGCTGTGGTGCATCAGTGACATCTCACCTTGATTGGAACATACTGTATTGAGCATGAGTGCCAAGTACCCACTATCTAGCTATTTTTTATGGATGATCAATGAGATTTGAATAAGTCTTGACTTGATGCAGATTTCTATGCATGATATAGCATGGAAATGGACCAAATGCTGCTGCATTTAATTGGTTCATTTCCAAGCTGCATACATTTGCATAAAATTAGCCTAACATTTTCATCAATTCAGAATCATTGGCCACCATTACTATTTATGGCCAGTGTTACTCAGTGCCACACATGTTGCTTTCAGCCGCACAGGCAGCTTTGTGCTTTCTTAATAATAGAAAACCCAGTATTAATGTAAGCATATCTACCTAACCTCGCTACAACTCCAGGCCCCACATTTCCAGTCCCCAGTTTCTGAACGGTAAATTCAAACTAATTAAATTAATAAAATTGAGAAATAAAAATGATATGTAGTGTCTATCAACTTGATCTATGCAGACTTGCTATTCAAAAAAAAAGTATTTGTTACAAAAAAAAAAGTTATTTTCCCCCTATATTTCTGTAAAAAAAAATGAAATTTTGCTATGACTAGTGAGTTACAAAAATCGCCTGTACAGGTCATTTTCAGATCCAAATAGAGGATCACAGCTCCAACTAGTGTACTTAATGTTTGATACAAATTAACTTACAGAATATTATAACTGCTCAAGCAATTTATTAATGTACTGTACTTAAAAAGAAACGTTTCATGTGAGTCTGTGGCTAACTATGATTTTTTAGATGCAGAGGACTCTTAATTCAGAGTATGGTCCATAATCACAGTAGTTTGGTAAATTTAGTAAGCAAGTAACATAATGTGCACTAGCAATGCTTCCTAGATAATGCAGGTTGCATTCATTGTGCAATGCGTGATACCTTGTCAACATAGGTTTCACTAAAATTGCATAGTACTTCCTATGCACAGTGGCTTTAACTAACATTTGTAAATATGTTATCGTAAGAGAACACAGAGGCGCCATTCGTGCTACTGATGAGCTACTGTTTGTCCCCTATCTTATTGCCTGATGAAGCGGGCTGTGCCTGCAAAACGCGTTGCATCTTTTTGGGGTACCAATAATAAATGTACTTTAATTCAGACACTCAGACAGTATTCTGAGTCTGCATTCTGGAGGTAAGTCCACCACTGCCTCCCAGCAAATTTTAAAACTTGTATTACCTCTTATCCTGCTGACGCCTTTGTTCTCTTACGATAATACTGTGTCCACCCCTGATGGAGGGGTGACCTACCACTACTTTTCTGATCTACAGAGAGCAACATTTTAATCCTGAGTGAGGACAGGTCTAATCTCCTCACCTGCATCTACAGTGGTTGCCTAAGAGGTAACCCATGTTTACCAAATATTTTTATTACTGAATAACCAGCTGAACATTGATCAGTAAAGGACCTTCTTTTGATTGATCAAGGCATGATGGGTGCATAACTTTGCACTGCATCAACTGATACAAAGCTATGGTAGCTGCCATATTTTTTTCCATTTAAACAATACCAGTTGCTGGGCAGTCCTTCTGATCTCTTTGGCTGCATAGTGTTTGAATCTCACACATTAAACAAATATACAGCCAATCCAGTCAGACTTCAGTCAGAGCACCTGATCTGCATGCTTGTTTGGAATCTATGACTAAGGGCCTAAATCACAAAGTGGTGCAAACACTTTGCACGCCTGTGAAAAGCCCTTTATCACGCCTAAACTTAGTTTAGGCGTGATCTGAAGTAACTCGCGCGAAGCTCCCGCGTGCAAAAAACTTTGCTTCGCGCGCAGCGCCCATTAAGCCCTATGGGATTTTGCGCGCGCGCAAGACTTTGCGGGCGGGAGCTTCGAGCAAGTTACAGCACAAAGCGGTGATAACTTTGCTAGTGCAAAGGTTATCACGCCTAAAGTCTTTTAGGCGTGATAACTGAGTTATCACCGCTTTGTGAATCAGGCCCTAAAAGTATTAAAGGCAGATGATCAGCAGGATAGCCAGGCAATTTGCATTGTTTAAAAGAAAATAAATATGGCAGCCTCAATATTTACTCATGTCAGGTGTGCTTTAACTTGAATAAAACATAACTGAGTATTTTACCACAACCTTAATCCACCCCTTTGCCTGAAAAAAACAATAAATATCAATAACATCCAAGTAACCTCTGTTTCTTATTTATACTGCACATTCATACACTAAGGACTTCCTGACCTTATGTACCATATCTGTTCAGGTATGGCACTAATAAAATCCTACTACACTTTCAAATTATATTCTGCTTTCATTATTGTAACATTTTCCTCTGTGGCCTACCAACCAATAGATTAGTTCCTGTCTAATCTTTACTGAACTCTGTTGCTTGACTCATCCACTTCTTGTCTTACTTTTTAACCGCTGCTCTTCTTTTCCATTCTATTCCCTGGTTGTCAGTGACCCACAGAATGAAGTTTAAATGTCTACCTCTTACATTTGTGTATACAGGAAATATAATGATCTTCATTTTTCCTGTGAAATTCCCTTTTCTGAGTGCTCTGGACAGTCCCCTAACCCTTGAAACTCTTAACCATGCATATAAACCAACATGAAGGGAGGGAGGAGGTGACCCCAAAAAATAGTTCTTACAACCCTCTTTGTCAATCTTCTTGTCTCCTTAGAAGGCACTCTTTTCCTCCAGCCCGCATTGCATGCAAGCAGAGTTCATACATCTAACCTAAGACATATTCTTCAGCCACTGGCCAGGACTGGCTTCTGACATAGGTACTTACCACCTCCAAATACTTATACAGAGTACTCACTACCTCACCTCTTATTTCCTCCCTTTCCTTTCAGATTGCAAACTCAGAGAGGTAGGGCTCTCTCCCCTACTGTTTCTTATAATTGAATTTTTTTTATTATAAACCAGGGATATCAAACCCCATTCCTCTAGGGCTGAAGTCCTCACACATCCAAAACACTGGCATGGATATGGCCCTTGAGAACTGAGTCCGACATCTGTGTTATAAACTGTATTTTATTTGCCATATCTTCAGTATGTTGTACCTGCACAGTGTTATGCATGCTAATTAGTACACCGCCTATTAATATGAATAGCACCATATGAAAGGCAAGAAACAGATGCTGCAAGGGTTTTAATGGCTATTAGGGAAGAGTGTATGCTTAAAGTGGATATAGAAAACTCAACAGCTAAGACCAACTGCTATAAAAGCTTTATCTGTACAATAATACTGGAGAATTTCCCAGCCAAGAGACATGGAATGTTTGCTGAGTAAAGAATTCATTAAGAATCACATGCTTTATGAGTTAACCTAATCATTTAAGAGAATCAATAGGCATGATAAATCAATGGCTACTTTTTATCTGGAAACTGTGAAATTGAGTTTCAGAATCATTCTCAAGAAGATTACAATAAAAAGAACATTGGCAAAGAGTCTTTCTGCTTTTTTTTTCTTTTTCTTTTACCGTGTGTCTCACTCTTTAACATAATTGTTAAGTATTTGTTTAAGACATTTCATCTTTACAAATAGACAGATTTACATTTGAAAAGCTGGTGTTTGTTAGAAGTTGAAAGACAGAACTAATGGAGCAGCTGTTTTGCATTCATTATAACTGTATTAATTTGTCTTCATAAATAACATCATGGATAATATGCAACTAACGTCGACCCATGCCTAATTTGGCCACCTTTGATTTATTCCCCAAGAGAGATGTTTTCAGCAAATAAACATTACAATAATAGCATGACTGGAGATCTGCACACCCTCGTCTTTAAGAAATTAGAACAGAAATGTGTATTTGGGAAGCTGGACAACAGCGCTCTTTCACAGCCATATGTCACTACTGGGAAGACCATGGTTCTAACTATCCTGATATTTATTGCTAAAGTGACATCTCTATTCTTTAATATTTTGTCCAAACTTGCCAAAGCTTTCCTTCCAAGTAAATAGCAACTTCTATTTACGAATTACTTACTACATTGATTACTAAAGGACATCAGAAGGGTTCTTGCAAGGATGATTGCCTACCCCTGAAGTGTTGTGAGGTATTTATGACAAATATATAAATTCCATTGTTTACTTAAAGTGGACCCAAACTAAAAATACAAGATTTCAGAAATAAAATCTCTTTTCTAAATTATAATAATAAATAGCAGCCTTTTTTCAGCTGCATGATGACAAATATAAAGTATTTTACATTTATTGGAGAAACCCCTCCCCTCCTTTCATATTGCCGGCAAATAGTCCGGCAAACTTGTGGAGTAGATGGTGTCCAGCAAAGGAGGAATTGCTAATGGCTGCCACCTGTATAACCCTAGCTATGCAAAGAGGAGGGTGAAGCATGCACTGAAATGCTCATAGGCTTGAAGGAGTGTTTATTTATATTTGTATGTGTCAGAGTGGTGCAACTAAATATTTTGAATTAAAAAAATGTTTGGTTTGGGTCCGCTTTAATCCTTACATGCCTAGAACTCAGGCTAACCTGCAGATATTGTGAATTCAGAGTTCACAAGTTAACTTAGACACAGAGTAGATACAATAGTTATTCTAGGCTAAAAAAAAGTGCCAATTCAATTTTATCAACATAGTACCAGCATAAAACATGGCTATCCCTGTTCAAACCTTTAAATACAGTTTTCAACCAAAGTATACATTTCATCTCTCTTATTAGTCTTTCTGTATGCAACTTGAAGTTACCCATTAGTACAGTAACCAGTAGGCCACTTAAGCTGTACCCATGGGAACAAAAATGTGCAGGCACTGGGAGACCAGTTTGGTTATAGTTAATAGTATACCTGTGCTTGTTCATACGCTCGTGCAGATTTTCTCCTGCTTCTCCTACATGAAATCCTATAAGCTGTGTGTTCCTACATTATTTCAGTCTACAGGAATAGTCTGAAATAGGCTCATTAGCCAAAAGCTTACTCTTTGTCTTTTACGTTAGCAAATAAATGGTATCATTTTTTTCCTTGAAATATTTCCTTCCTTCATACTTACTGTGTTTCCTAGCATCGCGTACTCTCCCCCACCACAGCTTGTCGTGAGAGCAATATTAGTTTATGGAGACTGACACACTATGGCATTGTGTTGCAGTGCGACAAAAGTAGTGAAATCGTTGCAAGCTCACCACAAACTCTGCAGTGCGTTGCCACATTATCCATGCCTACAGCATAGATTATGCACCAATACAAGCCTATGATGATGCGGTAAGTGTGCACGAGCAATCGCGGTAGCAGGTTGACATGCATGCACATAGTGATGATAATCCAGTGACGTACTTTCTGTTCAGCAGGGAGTATGCCACTGAGCGGGTGGCAGTGCTACGCATATAACCATGTTGGCGCACTCAGCTGCTGGGTAATATGTATAGGGGAATAGGGTGGTGTGATTTTCCTGCCCCAGGCTCTTCTTGTGCAGGATGATCGCACTGCACCAATGTGAAATTAGCCTTAAAGCATGACAAATTTACAGCAATGAAGTGTAAAACATAATTATACATAACTGTTTGCAAATGGTATCATTCTGATTCAATAATTCCTGCTTTAACTATGGCTAACACAGTACAATACTCTCCTAGCATTAATGACTAACTATTTTAAATAGTGGTGTATTGGTCGACGTTCTTGTGTTGACACTCGTGCGAGCGGCGCTGCCTCTCTCCCCCTTCTGCTGCATAAGATGGGCGGTTTGGTGTCTGTACGCATTTACATATTACAATTAAGTTCCCCATCAGGTCCGCCTTTAAAGGAGAAAGGGGATTGGTCGCCATAGGCGCTTGTGTGATGCGATTGTTTTTTAAAGAGAAACTCCAACCAAGAATTGAACTTTTTCCCAATCAGTAGCTGATACCCCATTTTACATGAGAAAGACAATGATTTTCACAAACAGACCATCAGGGGGCGCTGTGTGACTGATTTTGTGCTGAAACCCCTCCCACAAGAGGCTCTGAATACCGCGGTACTGCTGGCAAACTGCCACAATGTAACAATGTTCAGAGACAGGAAATAGCTGTTATTAGCTGTCTGTAACAGACAGAGCAGCTAGAAACAGGTAAATAACCTGCCCACAGTAACAATGTCACCATGTAATAAATGTCAGAATGTGAATCTGGGAGAGGAAAGATTTTACAATGAGCAAACACTGACTAAATCATTTATACATAATTATGGTAAAAAATGAAGCACTTTTTTTACTACATTATTTTCACTGGAGTTCCTCTTTAATCCATATTGGTCTACTATATATAGCTATATGTTGTCACATGTCTTTAGACACTGACTTGACCTTGACAAAGGAGGAGCTTCCTCCAAAACGTTGCTGGAGTATGTCTGTGTCTTTTAATCAAGTAAAGAGCAAATTTACACCCAGATTGTGCTGGTCTTCATTTTCTAACTATTTTAAATACACATATTGTATTATTCATTTTCTTAGAAGTCCAAACAACAACTGAATGTCATGTTACCCAAATGTAACATTTCATTTTATTTCTTTGTATATGCCTTCTATTAAGTCTGCCGTTAAAATGCCAAAATATGATGTCACGTTAACCTTGCTGAACTCTCTACATGAATGAGCAGCTCATACTCAAATGTGAGAGGTGATATTGTTGAACTGGTCTCAGACAGTCAATAGTAACAATGAGGGGGGAAACCTGCTGTCTCCAGTTGATTTTAGAGTATAGCAGAAAAGTCTAAGTTTAAATATGTTGTAAAAACTATGTTGTAAAAACTAGTACATATACTGTAAAATATGTACAGTTCACTTACAGTCCTGTGCTGTCCTGTCAGTTTGCATCAGTTTTCTATCAGTTTTAACGGACGTTAACAAAACTGTACACATTGGCCTCAATCCACTAAGATCATGCTGGAGATAATAAGGCAAGAGGAAACTTGCCACCACACAGTGAGAGAGTTATCTTTTCTCTTTATTTCTTAAGTTACCTCCTCTGTAGTTAAGTTACCTCCTCTGTAGTTAAGTTATCTCCTCTGTAGTGAAGTTACCTCCTCTGTACTTATTTTCACATGCAGTTAATTAACAGCCTGTCTTTAACTTTAGAATTTTGTAGTTATTTTAAGGATTTAAATGTTAACTTAAAGACAGCAGAGTTAATTATAGGTTTGCCTGAGGTAAAATGTTTCCTGAATACTACATGACTTATCATAATGGTGATAACTCTAGAAACGTTATTAACAGGAGATAAGCTTACTGAATTTGTGAACCCAGCCATAGAAAACTGATACAAAACTGATACAAGACTGATGAAAACTGACAGAACAAGACTGGAATGGAACTGTAAACATTTTATGTGTGAACCCAGCCTTACACCACTTTTGCATTACTTTTCTAGCAGCTTTGTTGAACAGCTCAATTGTAAGTATGGATTATTAAAGAGAACCTGAACTGAAAATTAAAGGTCAAAATAAACATAAACATGTCATACTTACCTCCTGTGTAGTCTGCTCATCAATCTCGTTCTCCTCTACTGCGTCCTGTTTGTCCACTGTGATCAATAGAATTCTCTGTCCTCCATTTTGAAAATGGCCATTACCCCATAACAGCTTCCTGGTCCCCACTCTGTTAACTGTAATATTGCCCACTTGAGCCATAGGGAAACATGAACATTACCTTGCACATTCAGTTGTAACTGACAGCTGCTGATATATAACTGACAGCAAGTGGTATGTTTCAGTTCTGACAAAATATTGTCAGAACTGGATCACTGTAAGAAGAAAATGGTGAGCTTCTGAGAGGAACAGATGGTGATGTAAGTATGTAATATTCACTTGCAGCTACATCATGTGTTTATTTTAAATATTTTAACTCAGTTCAGGTTCCCTTTAAGGTCAAACAAACATTGAAAATAACTCTAGTGATAAAGATGATAAAGATTATGGTGGTTTTGTAAATCTCTCTCTCTCTATCTCAAGCACACACACACACACACACACACACTCTCTCTCTCTCTCTCTCTCTCTCTCTCTCTCTCTCAGGGCCATATTCTATTGCTAAGCACTAAGCACTGGCGAGTTCTTAACTTAATTACTGTAATTACTGTCCGTGTCCGAATAGAAGGAGCCTGGGCAAAGCATCTTTGAATCTGCAGCCGGGCTCCCCATTGGTCCGACTCAGCTGTCTGAGCCATTTTATTACAGTGTTAGATACACTGTAATTACGTGATGGATTTTGCAGCGAGAGGCGTCGGGTGATCGGCGGCGGTATGTATGACAGGGGAGCCTTTGCAGAGCTGCGCGGGGGCTTCTAAACTGTGTGGCGACCCGACAGGGAGCTCTGGGGGTCTCCTTATTAAAGGAGACCCCCAGATGCTGCGGCAGAAGATGGCGGCGATGTTCAGCGGGCGAGTGCGCATGTGTGGGGAGTGAAGCCGTGGTGCTGATGGACAGCACCACAGCGTAAACCTCACTGCCCATCACTTGGTAAAAGGGAGCATCGCTCAGGCTTTCGCCTGAGTAATGTTCCCTAACGATCGGCCATCGCGCGAAGGAAATGGGCAATAGGATTTGCCGGTAATACTCGCGCGATGGCAAGGTGATAAGTAGCTCGCATCTGCAAGCTACTTATCACCTGGAATAGGATATGGCCCTCTCTCTCTCTATATATATATATTTAAGTTTAAGTTGACTTTAAGTATTATTAAATTCTAGTATTTTGCCATCTTATATTGGAAATTATAAAGACTATATAGTATATAGGAATATAGCTATGCCCCCCCCCCATACCAAGTAAAATCCACGTACCTGACTCCATTATAACAGATGCAGGCAGTTCCGCCCCCTTCTCCAACTGAACATATATATCCCCAATGCAAGTATTTCTATTTCCCTATGCAATAAAAACAATAGTCATTTGCTCACCATACAAAACAAATATTGCTATTTCCTCTGTTTCTCTACTACAAGAATAGACACATTTTCTCACTCCTTGGCAAGTGTAGATATTGAATCCCTCCCCCTTTCCCCACCACACCCACACACACATCAAAAAGAGACACAAGCCAGCTTTTCCTTTCAGTGGGTCATCATTTGTGGGTATGGCTCCTCTTTACTTAAAGTGAACCTCCAGACTAAAAATCTACTCAGCAGAACTGAAAAGGCTTGGTGTTTCTTTATCAGTTTCACAGCATCAGAACTTTGTTTTTCTTACCAAAGCATCATTTGTAGCTGTATTTTTTGCTAAGCTCCACCCATCAAAGAAAAAAAGCCTGGGCTTTTTTCCCTGATGCTGTGCAAAACATGATGGGATTTCCTATGTTGTTATTCATGTTGCCTAGCAACTGGGAGAGGTGCTCAGGACACAGGACAGTTGGAACTGTGTCTCATGCTACCTGTCACCTCCTTTCAACCAAAAAGATGGCTGCCATCATGAAATCAAACATTTACCTGTTATTTTAAAACAGTGTGGGTAAGAGATTATATTACCTATCTATTTTAATTAACATAACTAATGTAACTTAATGACATTATGTTTGTTTAGGCTGGAGTTCCTCTTTAATTGCTAATTGGGTACCGTTTTAAATAGCGGATGCCCTGGAGTTGTGTCTAGGGCAGTTGCACTTAGACGTGTATGCATATTACTCCCCCCCCCCCCCCTCTCCTCCCCCCATTAGTTTTACCTAAATCTTGACTGAAGAAGGGACTGACTACATATGTAAACCCTTCTTCCTTTTGAATCTGTCACAGCACATTTTTCATGGTGTTTTTTAATCTTGTTCTTCGATTTTTTAATACCTTGGACTTTTTACGCCTTTTCTCTGTAGTTAAAAATATTTTGCACATGAATGTCAGCTTGATTCAAAAGTTATTCCCAGATGTAATGAATGTATCCTGTATGTTATGCATTAATAATGATGACAATTAAAGTTTTAATTGAAATAAGAAGTGAATCAAATCTTGGAATTACGAAGGTGGAAAAAAGTGTTAATCGGATGAGTGGTTTAGGTTTGTGCCGAATCAATTTTTAAATGCTGTTTACATTCCCGTCAGCAAAACAGCCTCTCAGCACAAATAAATAGGTGAATTATATTCCATGGGGTTGGTATTAGCAGTGAGCTCTTGGGGTAGTTCTGTAATGGCTGCATATAGAAAATGTACATTTAATAATTCATACCCTCTTTGTTATTCTTCGGCTACTCTAATTTTCCTTCTTCTGAGACATCTTTTTAATGAGATAAATATTAAAAAATGTGATGTTTATTCATAAGAGCAGTTTAAAGATAAGTCTGGTTCCATTCAGCATTAAACACATGATAAAAAGCTGAAAATGTTGTTATGTGAGTATCTCACTCTTTCTTCCTCTCTGAAAACACACAAAAAATGAATAAATATTTAATAAACATTTTTAAAGCGTATTTCAGGAATTTCTGAAATACTCTTAATGTATGATGGCGCAGTGTCTAAGGGATTAGCATGCTTGCCTTGCAGAGTTAGGCGGCGTTTTACTCTATGCATGTTGCATTGAGCAATAATAACGCATGTGAACTCACAGAGTACTTCATTTATAAGCTATAGGCTCACTATACACCAGTAGTTCTGAATGTATGCATGGATTTTAGCGGCATAAAGAGATTATTTGCATAGGAGTGATGCATCGTGGGAAACTGTACTTGCTCACTTAAAGCTGATGAATTATTGTAAACACTGTACCTCCTGGTTTAGGAAGGACAAATTAAATTTAGCGTTGCTTTTTTTAACAAGAGGCATATTTGGTCTCTTTTAGCCCGTTCTACTCTCCTAGTAGTTCTGAGTCACCACTAGCTATCTGGATATTCTATAGTACTTGATATACACACTTGCTCTGTGTTAAAGGCTGTCGGGATGGTTGGAAATACTGATTTTTGATTCTGCAGAAATTTCGATATCTGTTAATGCCAATTACCAATTTTGCGGATTTCTGATTGTTTTTCGATTTCCGAGTAGGTTTTTTTTGGTCATTTTTTGCATTCTCTGATTGGCCAAATACTTCTGAGTTGACTCTGTATTCCCTGATTGGTCCAATGCGTCCGAGTCCTGTGATTAGGCTAGAATTACAGAATAGTGGTAATGCAATATTTCCACAGAAATCCGATTTCTGAGTTTATTTTTCCAATACGGATTTCCGATCGGAAATGTGGAAATTTCAATTATGCAAAATCCAAATGAGCCTACCTAATCAACAGCACGGTCAGGCAATTGGCATTGTTTAAAAGGAAACCAACATGGTAGCCTTCATATCCTTCTCAGTACAGGGTAGTCAGATGGTCAAATAGCATTTTGAAAAGGAAGTTAGCAATAGCCTTTTCCATACAAAGCAGGTTAAATAAGTGCGGCATAAGATGCAGGAAATTTGGACGCCTATATTGGCCCAGAAATTTGGACACACTCATACAAATTATTGTTTATAGTCTAAAAATAGCACAAGTTGGAGCTGCCCAATATGAAATTTGCGGTTGCTTTTGTGTGTTTTTAAGGGTTAGTTATGGGGGAGAAGTTGAGGTTAGGCATGGGGGGTGTTTTTAACGTTATTGGGGGATGGTTAAGGTTAGGCTTTTGGGGAGTGTTTTTTTAAAGGTTAGGCATGGGGGTTGGTCATGGTTAGGCGTGGGGGTGGAGGGTTTAATTTTAGCCCTGGGAGGGGGTGGTTGAGTTAGGTGTGGGTGGGTGGTTAAGGTTAACCATGGGGGTGATGGGTAAGGTTAGCCGTGGGGGGGTTGTTAAGGTTAAACGTGGGGGAATGGTTGTTCAGGACCGCTGGAGGGGAGTAAGTTTAGGCATCGGTAGTGAGAGGGTCCAGTGTAAGAATAGGATTATGTTTAGTTGTCATTTACAATTTCAAAACGTGGAATAACTGTAAATTTACTGATATTCTACTTCTAGAAATTTGGTTTTCCGAAACTCTCTGTGCCTCTTGTTCATGTACATGCCACAGGCGCCCTGTTAAAAATGGCACTTCCATAAACCTTCCTATAGCCTTTGGTGGCTATAAAGGTAATTTGGGTGCCTGGAGTTGGCCGCTATTTGCTGTATATGGCCACTATTTACCATTTATAGCCACTTATAGCCGCAATTTTTCTGTTTTTAGCTGCTATTTACAGTTTACAGCTGTCAATCACAGCTTTTAAGGTTGCTGTCTATGGCAGTGAAAATATTGGGGTTATTGGGATTAGGGTTTGGAGGTGGGGTCTATACTATTAGGCTAATTAAGGTTAATGGGTCTATACTATTAGGTTAATTAAGGTTAGGTATCATGGGGGGGGGCAAGACCGCCATCAGAAATTTTGGGGCCCCTAACACACCATCAGGCCTGGGCCCCCCTCCCTGGGCCCACCCACTGGTTGCTGTGCCTACCCACTTGCCAAATGTGCATGGCTCCGACACTGAAGAAAGCGGCATGCACAGCGTGATGTGTCAAAAAGTGGGTGTGACCATGGCATGTTGTGGTTGGAGCCAAATACTAGCAAAATACAGGTAGTCCCCCAGTTAACAAATGAGATAGGGACTTGTAGGTCCGTTCTTGTCCTTTATCCGTTCTCTTTTGTCCCCCTCTTTTGTCCCTGTGCCTCTTTTGTCTGCCTCTGTTCCCCCTGTGCCTTTTGTATCCCCCTGTGTTACCTCTTGTCCCCTTCTGTCTCAGCTCGTCCCTGTGCCCTAGGCAAGTATAGGTGCCCCCAGTTTAGGTATCTAGGCATAGGTTCCCCCAGTATAGTTATCCAGGTATAGGTTCCCCCAATATAAGTAGCCAGCTATAGGTGGGGCCCCAGTATAGGTAGCCTGGTGTATATGCCCCCAGTATAGGTAGCCTCGTATAGCTGGTGCCCCAGTATAGGCCAGCAAGATACAGGTGCTCCCAGTATATGTATTCAACTATAGGTGGTGCCCCGGTATAGGTAGCCTGGTATAGTTGCCCCTAGTATAGGTAGCCTGGTATGGGTGGTGCACCAGTATAGGCTAGCAAGGTACAGGTGCCCCCAGTATAGGTAGTAAGCTATAGGCAACCCAGTATAAGTAGCAAAGTTCAGGTGGTGCACCAGTATAGGTAGCCAGGTACAGGTGGTGCCCTCAGTAAAGGTAGCCAAGTATAGGTGGTGCCCCAGTATAGGTAGCCAGGTATAGGTTGTGCCCCAGTATAGGTAGCTAGGTATAGGTGATTCCAGCCCCAGTATAAGTAGCCAGATATAGGTGGTGCCCCAGTATAGAAAGTCCACAGTAGCGGGCTCACTCATCTGCTCACCCACTCAAGCGCTGATGTCACTCTTCTCTCAGTGCTGGAAAGCGGTGTGCTGGTTAGTGAGCCACAGGCCCGCAGCCAGCACATACGGCCCTTCCAGTGCTTTGGGGGAGCCCAGGGCCCCTAGAAGCCCTGGGCCCCTCACTGCAGTGTCAGTTGTCCCCCCCGATGGCTGCCCTGTGGGGGGGGGGTGTTAAGTTAGTCACTGGGGGGAGGGTTAAGGTTAAACACTAGGGGCTAGGGGTACAGTTAGGCACCACGGGGGGGGGGGGGGGGTTAAGAGGCTAGGCACTACTAGGTGGGGCTACAGTTGTGTGCCCCCAGGTGAGTCTTAAGATGGCCACACACCATACAATTTTTTAAAGATCTGTTCAATTTTGTTTTACTGATTGTAACATTTCAAAAATCTGACCAATGTACCACACACCTTTGTTCAAATTTTCCCCAATTATGATAAAACTGATTGGAAACTCTGAGAAAATTGCTAGGGTGTGTATATGAATAAATTGACAATCAAACACACACCATACAATCTTTAAAAAAATTGAAGGGAAATATCTGGCATTCCGGATCGATATAAATCGAAAAAAACGGGAAATCCGATCGGATTTTTCAATTGAATGAAAAAAAAAACTTTCAATTTTTTGGGGAGATATGATCGTTTTTATCGAATTGCTGTAAAGCCGGATAATTTTTTTGTATCGTGTGTGGCCACCTTTAGGGTATCGATAGAGGGAGGGTTCTATGTAAGAGTAAAGTTAGGTTAGGTCATAATAAAGTATCAGTAAAGACAACTCATTACCTCATGTGATGCTACATACACATTTGAGATAAAAGTCTTTGGAAAAGGCAAGATCACAGACCAATTTGACTCCCTTCCATGTAGTATGAGAGCTTACTCCACACAGTCTATTCTATGGAGCTGAACTCCCCATCAGATAGAAATCTTTGCAAGATGCTGCACACAAAGATGCTGTACACATTCAAAAGATCAGTATCTGCAAAAGATCTGTTCCTGCAAAATGCATTCATAGTCTATGATATCTGCAGGTCCTCATACACGCCTTGTTTAACCCCCTTGCCGTTACAATTCTGGCGGCAAGGGGGCAGCGCAACACTTTTTTTTTATTTTATTTTTTGTAAATCATGTAGCGAGCCCGGGGCTCGCTACATGATAGCCGCTGACAAGCGGCATCCCCCTATTCACTCTGATCGCCTTCAGCGATCAGAGTAAGCAGGAAATCCCGTTCAGAACGGGATTTCCTGCTGGGCTTCCCCGGTCGCCCTGGCGACCGGGCGGGATGACGTCACCGACGTCATAGGGAATCCCGATCCACCCCTCAGCGCTGCCGGGCTGCGCAAGGGGGGCGGCGCGGCATGGCGGGTAGCGGCGAATCGGTGGCGATCAAAAACTGCACGCAGCTAGCAAAGTGCTATCTGCGTGCAGGAAAAAAAATTTTAAAATCGGCCCAGCGGGGCCTGAGAAATCCTCCTACGCAGGTTACCCCGAGCTGAGCTCGGGATAACCGGCAAGGAGTTTAACAGACATTCATCTGCATATCTGACAATTATCTGCAGATCTGAAGATCCATCCTGGTGGATCTGATCTGCAGATGAATGTCCGTTAAACAAGGTGTGTATGAGATCTGCAGATATCATAGACTATGAATGCATTTTGCAGGAACGGATCTTTTGCAGGAACAGATCTTTTGCAGATACTGATCTTTTGAATGTATACAGCATCTTTGTGTGCAGCATCTTGCAAAGATTTCTATCTGATGGGGAGTTCAGCTCAATAGAATTGACTGTGTAGAGTATGCTCTCATACTACATGAAAGGGGGTAAAATTGGTCTGTGATCTTGCCTTTTCCAAAAACTTTTATCTCAAGTGTGTATGTAGCATCAGTCTCTGGAGTGGACATTGCCAATTGAAGCCATTTCTGGTCCTGTGTGCAACATTTCTCGTATTCAATGTGTGCAATTAAGCATGCATCTATAAAGTCTTACTTAGGCTCCCTGCACACTGCAAATCCGTTTTCCGATTCCGATTCCGATTCCGTTTCCGATTCCGATTCCGATTCCGTTTCCGATTTTCCTTGAATACATTCAACAGAAAAACGGATCAAAAAACGCAGCATGCAGTTAAGATTAAAAATCTGAATCGGAATCGGATGTAAAAACAGATTAAAAATCTGAATCTGAATCTGATTTGCTTGCAGTGTGCAAGAGGCCTTATGCCAATGATAGATGACAGTTTGAGTTCTTTTTCTTCTGTTGCTAGAACCACGCAACTCTTCCTTACGCCTTTATAATGTGGGTCCTGTTCATTTATTCCTTTTTCTAGTTGCAAATGAAGCTTTAGTAATTCAGTGTAATATTGCACTTTTCTGCAGAGTAGTGACTTTTCCTTAAATAACCTCAGTGGTACTCCCTATAATGCAGTCATTAATTTTCATCTTGTGCAGTCAATAAAGGCAATAGTTTAGATCCATTTCAAGCTCTGCACTTAAATCACTCTCTTTAGATCTGACTTCCAATAATATTTTATGTGCCTGGTGGATGTTTTGTTTTTCTAATATAATCAGAGCTGTAAATCAGACATACATCCCGCAACATTGTAGTAAAATGTGTGTAAAAAAAAAAAGAGACATTATGAATCATCTTTGAAATGCTTCACCGAGTTACATAATCCACAATAAGTATATATATACAGTATATATATATATATATATATATATATATATATATATATATATATATACATATATATATATATACATATATATTACATCATTTACAGGAGCATTCAAAGAATAATCCATAATTATTTTCCCATTTTAGCCCAGCGAGGGCTATACATAATTTACAGTGCTGAACAAATGCTATACTTTATTATTATTATTTATTGTATTTATAAAGCGCCAACATATTACGCAGCGCTATACTTGTACTGTACTGGTACCTTAAGATACAGTCCTCAGGTTATAATTTGATTTGTCATTTGTCATTCAGTTGATTCAGATGTTACTCATATACAGGATGTATGAGCATCTGTATTCCATGGAATTGACTTCATGGTGTAATCTGTGTTTCTTCCATAGTGCAAATTCTACAGACTTTTCCTTTTATGCCATAATGTGGCATATTTCCTGCAGAATCGTAGACAAATAAGACAAGACAAATAACATTTATATTATGTTTTTCTCCTGGTGGACTCAAAGCTCCAGAGATTAAAGGAGAACTGAAGAGAGAGGGATATGGAGGCTGTCATGTTTATTTCCTTTTAGACAATACCAGTTGCCTGGCAGCCCTGCTGATCCTCTGCCTCTATTACTATTAGCCATAGCCCCTGAACAAGCATGCAGCAGATCAGGCGTTTCAGTGGTTCAGACTTATAAGTCTGATCTGACAAGACTAGCTGCATGCTTGTTTCTGGTTTTAATCAGATACTACTGCAGAGAAATAGACCAGCAGGGCTGCCAGGCAACTGGTATTGATTAAAAGGAAATAAACATGACAGCCTCCATATACCTCTCTCTTCAGTTCCCCTTTAAGCCACTAGGATGCACGCTATAGGCAGTAGCAGTGTTAGGGAGTCTTGCCCAAGGTCTCCTACTGAACAGTTGCTGGCTTAGTGAACAAGAAGAGTCGAGATTCAAACCCTGGGCTCCTGTGTCAGAGGCTGTTAACCAGTTCTCTATCCAGCCACTGTATGTACAGTGCTGCCCATAATTATTCATACCCCTGGCAAATTTTGACTGACAGTTACTTTTATTCAACCAGTAATTTTTTGATGGGAAATGACATAGGTGTCTCCCAAAAGATAATATGATGATGTACAAGAGGCATTGTTGTGGGAAAAAAAAACATTTCTCAGCTTTTATTTACATTTGAGTAAAAAGTATCCAGTTCAATATTATTCATACTCTTCTCAATAATCAATAGAAAAGCCTTTATTGGCTATTACAGCAATCAAATGCTACCTATAATTGCAGACCAGCTTTTTGCATGTCTCCACGGTTATTTTTACCCATTCATCTTTAGCAATGAGCTCCAAATCTTTCAGGTTGGAGGGTCTTCTTGCCATAACCCTGATCTTTAGCTCCCTCCACAGATTATCAATTGGATTCAAGTCAGGACTCTGGCTAGGCCCCTCCAAAATGTTAATATTGTTGTATGCTATCCATGTCTTCACCACTTTTGCTGTGTGTTTTGGGTCATTGTCATGCTGAAATGTCCACTGGTGCCCAAGGCCAAGTTTCTCTGCAGACTGCCTGATGTTGTCATTGAGAATCCTCATGTATTGCTCTTTTTTCATGGGGCTGTTTACTGTGATTAGGTTTCCTGGTCCATTTGCTGAAAAATACCCCCAAAGCATTAGGTTCCCACCACCATATTTGACAACTGGGATGGTGTTTTTTTGGGTTGAAGGCTTCTCCTTTTTTACACCAAATTAAGGAAACATCCTTGTGACCAAACAATTCAATTTTTGTTTCATCTGACCATAACACATAAGACCAGAAGTCTTCTTCTTTGTCCAGACGAGCATTTGCAAAGGCCAAACAAGCTTTTGAGTACCTTATCTGGAGAAGTGTCATCCTCCTTGGTCTGCATCTGTGAAACCAAGCAGTGTGCAGTGTCTGTTGCATTGTCTGCTTTGAAACATTGCAACCATCAGAGCCCAGATTCACCAGGATGGCCTTAATGGTGATCCTTGAATTCTTTTTCACCTCTCTCACTATCCTCCTGTCCAGCACAGCTGTCACTTTTGGTTTCCAACCACATCCTCTGAGATTTTCCACAGTGCAGAACATCTTGTATCTTTTAATAATAATTTACACTGTAGCCACTGGAACTTGAAAACATTTAGAAATGGCCTTGTAGTCCTTTCCTGACTTATGAGCAGCCACAATGCGCAGCCACAGTTCCTCACTGAGCTCCTTTGTCTTAGCCATGACTGTCCACAAACCACCTGCAGAGAGCTGCTCTTTTTCACCTGTTGAGTTGATTAAAACAGCTGTTCCCAATTAATCAGGGTAATTAGGATGCTTTAGAACAGCTTGGGCTATTTGGAATGGTATAGAACTTTGGATTTTCCCACAGACTGTGACAGTTTGTGAAGGGTAGGAATAATTGTGGACTGGACACTGTTTGCTCAAATGTTAATGAAAGCTGATTTTTTCCCCACAATAATGCCTCTTGTACATCGTCTTATTATCTTTTGGGAGTCACCTATGTCATTTCCCATAAAACAAAATGACTTGCTGGTTGAATAAAAGTAACGGTTGAATAAAAGTAACTTTAAGTCAAAATTTGCCAGGGGTATGAATAAATATGGGCAGCACTGCATATGCATAAGCATTTCAGTTTAACATTCATTAGAATCAATTGTTATGATGTCAGACATTATACATATCAGATACCTTCTTGCCATCCCCTGCTGAGTGAAGGGGTTATGCTGCTGCCTCCTTGCTGAGGCCACCGGTGCTGATGATATGTTATGCAGCTCTTCCATGCTTGGTTTAAGAAGCACACAACAAGCTATTTGTGAAAAAAAAAAAAACATAAAATGTGGGAGGCTTTCCGGCATAATTTTAATTAAAAAGTGTCTTTGGTTTGTTTCACAATAACAAATTAGATGTATCAGAAAAGCATCCAAGGAGCTACTTAGAAAAATGATTTGTTTTACAGGTCTGGGTATATTTTATCACAGAGGCCCATTGAAGGCAACCTATAGAAACAAAATATTTTTCCTTCTTCACCAAACTGGCTTTATTTTGTCATAAAAATTAGCTACTTGTAAAAGTAATTTTCTGGCCTTGTTTTACACTTATGGCCATACATCACCAGAGACTTACACAGTAATATGCTGGATGAACATAGTTTTTTGGGGGTTTGTTTAATCTCTTCTAGATATTTAATTTAAACAGAACACTATACAAACGTCTATGTCCCTAATACACAAAGTGATGGTACAATTGCCATGTGCAAGCAGCTCATGGCAATTGTACCTGTGTCTATGCAAACAACGTAACATGTGTTATTCACATGGCGCAATTCACGTTATGTACATAATGCATACTTTGCTTCTGTAATAAGTGTGATGCAATTTTGTGTGTAATAAATGTTATACTAGCAATGAATGCATTGGGTACATAATGCTAATTGTGCTATGTGTGCAATGCAGTTTTCTTTGCTTACATAAAAAGTGGTAACATTTCTGTGTGCTACCTACACACGGCAGTTTTAATGTAGTTCAAACTAAAATGTATGTTTACTGTAGTTCAGTAATTCAGTGCCTATATTTCTTAAGGATAAACCTTAAATGTTTTTGAAAACAATTTAGTTTTTCTTTTTTTTTTCAATCTGCAGAAAATGTTGACAGTAATAGGGACAGAACATGGGTACCACCAGTCAATGACAGTAGTAGCTATGATTTAAAAGCATCTGTCAGAACATCTGACTTTCAATCTAGATAAAAAATATTCCTGGCAAATTTACAAGGAAAACTTGTTCCTGGCAACTTTCAAATCACAACAATCATAAAAACATCAAATGTAATATTACTGCAAAAAGAAAACAACAATCATCACTAACTGAGTTCTCATAAGTGGCAATGTACTTGCTTAAAGTGTATGAAGGTCAAATCAGTGCTCACATAAGGCAGAAACTAAAGAATACATTTCCTAAGCACGAGTAGTTCCTCAGATATAATGTTGCTGCATAAAAGTAACATCAATCACTGCTAGCTCCATTCCAACAAGTGACAATGTACTCTCTAAAGTTAATGAAAGTGAAATCAGTGCTCACATATAGTAAAATGTAAAGCATAAATCTCCTAAGAAGGTAGTTGCAAAGGTGTAACGCTGCTGCATACAAAACATCAATTGTGGCTAACTTCCAATAAGTTGCAATGAACACTCTAAATTGGATTAAAATAAGATCTTTGCTCTCCTGAGGCAAAATTCTAATGCCTGGTACATACCATGTAATTTTCCATCAGATCGAAAGGTCGAGTTGATCATTTCCGACAGGTCTGGTCAGGCATATGTATTAGTACGCTGTGAATGAGTTGAGCGCGGCGAGAGAGACGAATGCCAGCTCTTCTGCCGCAAAACATCCCGGGGGCATTAAATACTATTCCCTCTCCGAGTCATCGCAACTCAGAGGGAGGTGTAATTCAGGGTCCAGCGGGCCCCAAATTACTCATATGCTCCCCACACAGCATAACATTACTGCTATTGGCCAGCGCCGAAACCACCTGCTTTGCTGATCAGGCTTCCAATCAATTTTTTGGATCTATTTTGTGCAGAAGGGATTGGAAAATTGATTGGAAAACTAATTGGACCTGTTCAAAATTGTTGATTTTATTTTGATCTGACGGGAAATTGCATGGTGTGCGCCAGGCATAAGAGGTTGACCTTCTAGATGAGATTGACCTTACATTCACTGACACCTGCCATTTGAATTTGGGAGATTAATAAAATGTTTCCTTAAAAAGTTGTGATTGATCTTAAACAGTCCCATCTATCATTTGAGGCCTGGTTTTGTTTCTCCCAGATAAGTATTGTTTCATTCACAGGTCCATCCAAGTGATATTGGTTATGCTGTGCAATTCCCTCTGTGGATGACCTATTCAAGTGAATGGTGAACTCAGTATGATGTTGCATATCAACATAATATATGTATCCCTCACTCAGGCAAGGTCTCATCCTCCAATGGGAATGTCATAAGTTCCCTGTTCTATGGCAGTGCTCTGTCTACCCTTATGTGTTTACGCCCTACAGTGGGTTTCACATCCCCATTGGTTAGAACTCAGATGGCAACACTACAAATTGAGAAAAGACACAATCTAGTGCACACTGCTTAACAGTGTGATCAAACCTGAACTAAAAAATAAAAGTCAAAATATACATACACATGTCATACTTGCCTCCCGTGCAGTCTACTCATCAATCTCTCCTCTCCTGTGTTTTGTTTGTCCAATGTGACTAATGTAATTCACCATCCTTCATTTTAAAATGGCCTTTACCCCATAACAGCTTGCTAATCAGCACAGTGATAAACTGTAATATCGCCCTCTTGAGCCATAGGGAAACATGGGCACTACCTTGCTCATCAGTTGTCCTTTCAGTTACAACTGAAATCAACTGTATATATACATTATATGTAAATATATAACTGACAGCAACCAATATATTTCTATTCTGACGCTTATCTCCTGTCTTTTCTTTTCAATAATTTTTATTGAAGTTATAAGATAAAATAGGAGATACAGTTGTAGATTAGCATAACCTTGGATCCAACAAACAAAACAGAACAGCATATATAAAATAGAACATGCTCTAACATGTACTTCTAGTCCAGATATACCACAACGCATACATAGAAACTGAAACAATTTGGACTCTATAAGTTTAAGTTATGTGGAGCAGGTGTAGTTTATTTTAACCTAATAACTAATGTTTAGAACTAGGAAGAAGGTAAGCGGAATGTAATAAGAAACTAGTCTAGATTTTTTAGGTCAACAGCCTTCTATCTCTTGATATTTGGTGGATAATTACTTGAAGGCACTACCTGCTCCCGCTCCTCGAGACAAAAAAAGTCCCTGAGTGGGGCAGGCAGTGTTATTAAGGGCCTGCAAAGTCAGTGGGATGGAAGGGGAGGGTAGAGGACGGTAGGATATAGGCAGTTAATCTAGTTTGTAAGTAAGTAAGTAAGTGAGTGAGTAGGTGACCAACACTTTTTAGAGTGGATTACTTGGGTTTATGATGTTTCGCTTAGTAATTTTATTATATTGTCCCAGTCAATTCCTAGATGGTTGGTGGGGGAGCCTGGGCGTTCTCTAATTAGAAATAGTTTTTCCATCTGTAGATTGAATTCTACTGATGCCCGAAGTTGGGAAAGGTTAGGGGTGTTAGTGGTTCCCCAGTTTGTTAATATCAGTTGTCTCATGACACAGATTAATTGAACTATTGCAGTTTGGTGTATTGGTGGAATAGCCTCAAGTCCAATAAGGAATAATCCAAATTCCGGGGTTAATATGAATTGGGTATTTATTTGTATCAAAAATATTGTTGATAATAAGTTCCAACACAGTGTGATTATTGGACATTCCCATAGTATATGATAAAGGGTGCCTATATTCAGGCATCCTCTCCAGCACTTGGAGGAATGTTGTGGGGAGAAAGAAGACAATGTTCTAGGTGTTAGATACCACTTATAGATTATTTTCTTTGCAGTTTCTATGTGGGATATACATTTAGAGTGTTTCTTAACATCTTGAAGTGCTTTTAAGTATTTTAGTGGTATCTAGTTGGGTATGAATATCATTAATCCATACTGTTAAAAATTTCCTTAAAGGGTCAGGACCGGCTGTTATAATTTGCCTATACCAGAGAGATATACCTTTCTGCGAGAGTCTTGTACTGCTAGTTGGCCATATATATGAGGTTATTGTATGGGGCATAGGTGCTGGATTAATTGTGTGTTTTGAGTTTAGATGGGCAATCTGTATATACGTATATCTGTCTTTGGCCTCAATTCACTAAGATCATGCTGGAGATAGTAAGGCAAGAGAAAACTTACCTCACACAGTGAGAGAGTTATCTTATCTCTTCATTCCTTACGTTACCTCCTCTGTAGTTAATTTACCTCATCTGTAGTTAATTTACCTCCTCTGTAGTTAATTTACATCACCTGTAGTTATTTTCACACGCAGTTAATTAACAGCCTGTCTTTAACTCTGTAGTTATTTTAAGGATTGGAGAGTTAACTTAAAGACAGAAGAGTTAACTTTAGGTTTGCCTGAGGTAAAATGTTTCCTGAATACTACATGCCTTATCACCATGGTAACAACTCTAGAAGAGTTATTAAAGACAGGAGAAAAGCTTAGTGAATTGAGGCCATTATCTCCTGTCTTTAATAATGTTTCTAGAGTTATCACCATGGTGATAAGGCATGTAGTATTCAGGAAACATTTTACCTTAGGCAAACCTAAAGTTAACTCTTCAATCCCTCCGGAGCGGAGCTACGCTAGACGCTGTCGGCAAACAATGGACGTACCGATCCACACGATTGGAGACGCAGAGATCGGAGGCGGCTGTTGGCAGAGTGGTCACCCGGGGACCCAAAACTGCAATAGCGATGTTTTTCAAGTCAACAAAGTGTGAGTGCAATCCGGCTTTTAGACTTTTTACAATAAATGGTTTTACACTATTGAGATCTCTTTAGTCCCGCAGTTTCATTGACTGGAAGGTGGCTATTGGATCTTATTCGCGAACCCCCTGTATGCTATTAATCCTACCTCCGGAGACTGAAGGAGAATACCTGGGTTAGTGCAGACACGGTGGGGGTGTGTCAAGGTGCTGACTCGTGGTGTGATATAATTTAAAGAACCCACGGTCATTTTATTAAGGGAGAAGGTGGTGGTAGACATCGATATTTATGACAGAGTTACACTATCTTCTTTTCTCTCCCTTTTTCCTTCACATGACGTGTTGGCCTAGAGCGGAGTCTGAACAAGAGGGGATCTGAAGTTCTTCTGTGGTGTAAACATATGGGCCCATATGCAATTGAATTTTTCACCTGACTTTTCTCCTAGGTGATATTTTGAAACTTGTCAATAAATTGTTTTTGAAACCATTAGCCAGCAAAGAAATGCTCAAAATAATTTTGATAGTACTTTTTACCTACTTTTTGATACTTTTTCCATTGCAAAGTGCTAAAATGTTATTTTGAATGGAAGATGATTTTTTTTCTCCTAGGAGAAAACTCAGGTGAAAAAGTGAATTGCATATGGCCCATGGAATCTTGATTGTTCTATGTATGGACTGTTTTCAGGTCTTCCAGGTTTGACTTTTAGCTTAACAGGTCTGGAGCGCTGCTTTAATTGGGAATACTATTTTTTTACTTTCTTGCATCGGAAGGTATAAGCTCGCACCACGTATAAGGATAGCTTATGATCTATTTGTGCATAATTCCTAAACACAATTCTAGTGATTATTTTCCAATCCTTAAAATAAATCTAGAATTCTAAAGTTACAATACAATAACATTTACAATACAATAACATTTGTAAAGCGCTTTTCTCCCATAGGACTCAAAGCGCATAGCTGTGTCTCAGATTAATACAGGGTTTCAGGCTGGGTTGTGTTACAGAGGAGATAGTCAGATGTTCATGAATGCCAGACTGAAAAGGTAGGTTTTCAGTTTAGACTTAAATGCTTCCAGGGATGGGGCTGTCTTGATTGGGTGTGGCAGGGAGTTCCAAAGTGTAGGGGCAGCATGACAAAAGGCTCTGTCTCCAAAGGTTTTGAGGTGGACTCTGGGGGTGACCAAGGTGTTACGTCCTTTTGATCTAAGATTGTGGGGGGTGTGATGTAGTTGCAACAAGTCCTTCAGGTATCTAGGGCCCAGATTGTGCAAGGATTTGAATGTCAGTAAGCCAATCTTAAACAGAATTCTCCATTTTATCGGTAGCCAGTGGAGTGATCTCAGGGTTGGTGTTATGTGGCAATGGCGGGGTTGGCTCGTTAACAGCCTTGCGGCGGTATTCTGTACTAATTGCAGGCGGCGTAAGTCTTTCTTATGCAGGCCTGTGTAGAGGACGTTGCAGTAGTCTAACCTTGATGTGACGAAGGCATGAACTAGGGTTGGAAGATCCTCTGAAGGAATTAGGTGTTTAATCCTTGCAATATTCCTTAGATGAAAGGAGGAATGTTTCACAACAGCTGAGATTTGATTCCTGAAGCATAATTTCCCATCAATCAGTACTCCCAGGCTGCGCACACAGTCTGAGTTGTTCAGGTCTGAGCTCCCTATCCTTAGCGGTGTTGGTTGAGACTGGAGCTGCTTTGCTGTTGAGCCCTGGCCCTCGATAACAAGAACCTCAGTTTTGTCAGCATTAAGTTTTAGCCAATTATTATTCATCCACTCCTGAAGCTCAGCTAAGCATGCGTTTATTTGTGGAGTAGGGTCTGTGACATCAGGTTTGAATGACAAATATAGCTGGGTGTCATCAGCATAGCAATGATATGTCAGGCCATGTTTTTGTATGATTTCTCCAAGTGGCAGCATGTATATGGTGAACAGTAAAGGGGATAATATTGCGCCCTGAGGTACACCGTATTTTAGTGGTACAGGGTTGGAGGGGAAGGGCCCTAAGGCTACCCTTTGTGTTCTGCCAGCCAGGAAGGAGTTGAACCACCAGAGAACAATGCCATCTATGCCACAGTACTCTTGTAGCCTGTTGAGTAAGATTTCATGATCGACTGTGTCAAAAGCCGCTGAGAGGTCGAGCAAAATCAGGATGGAACATTGACCCTTGTCTCTTGCAATGAGCAGATTATTGCAAATCTGGGTGAGGACTGTTTCACAGCTGTGATATTTCCTGAAACCAGATTGAAGAGGGTCAAGGATGTTGTTTCTGGAGAGCCTGGCTTCAAGTTGGAGGTAGACAGCCTTTTCAATAACTTTTCCCAGAAAGGGGAGGTTTGAGACAGGTCTGTAGCTGTTTAGAGCATCTGGGTCTAAGGATGGTTTCTTGAGTAGAGGCCTGACGATTGCTTCTTTCAGAGTAGAGGGAAACCACCCTTCTTGTAAGGAGCCGTTGACTATTTTGTGGAATGCCGGTGTAAATAGTTCAGGGTATTTCAACATGAACTTAGTGGGGCCAGGGTCCAGATCGCAGGTAGTCTGGCGAAGGTTTGAGAGGATATCCAAGATGTCTTTTTCAGTGATTACCTTAAAATCAGACCATGGTGGTAGGCTATTTTTGCACCTGTTATATGGCTCTGCATGAGTTTCTGGGGCTGTGAATTGAATGGCAGATCGTATGGAGGAGACTTTGTCTGAGAAGAAGTGGGCAAATTTCTCGCACAGTTCCTGTGAAGGTCTGATGCTGGATTTCCTGCAAGATGGATTGCAGAGACTGTCAACCGTGCGGAAGAGTTGGGCAGGTCTGTTGGCTGCATTTGCAATTTCGTGAGACAGGAATAAGGACTTCTTTTTGTTAATCATCGTTTGATATTTTTCCAGGTGAGCAATTAGGGAAAGTTTGTCATCAGGAGACTGATGTTTGCGCCACCTTCGTTCCAGTCTGCGTCCCTGTTTCTTTAGTTCCTTTATAGAGTTGTCAAACCAGCGAGCGTGATGTAATGGTGCGGAACGTTTAATCTTTAAGGGAGCTATGGCGTCAAAAGCGGCTGAGACATCGTGGTTATATTTAAGGACCATGGATTCAAGGCCTAAGTTGTGATATGTCAGTCCACCTAGATTGAGGCTGTTCTGAAGGTGTTGGGGTGTCAAACCTTTCAAGGAATGATATTTTATTAGTTCTTTCACTTGGTGTTTTGTAGCCGGTGCTGTAAAGGAGAAGTGGACAGTGTGGTGGTCTGACCAAACTACTGGATCAATTTCCACATTGGATATTAGGAGTTCTGAATGGAAAATGAGGTCCAAGGTGTGTCCTTTTTTGTGGGTAGGGAGGTTGACGGCTTGAGAGAAGCCCAGTTCATTCATGGAGAGAAGTAGCTTAGTTCCAAATTGGGAAGAGTGTGTATCGACCCGTGCGTTAAAGTCTCCAAGAATTATCCACCTAGGGTGTTTCAGTGTTATGCAAGATACAAGTTCTGCTATTTCCTTGAGAAAAGCTGAGCCAGCGTCAGGGGGTCGGTAGACAAGCAGTATGTTTATTTTTTTTCCAGCTGAGAGCTGGGCTGCTAGACATTCAAAAGAGTGGGTGGGGGCTACAGCAAGGGGTTTAATATTCAAACTGGATTTGAAGCACAGAGCTAATCCTCCGCCCTTGCGGTTTTGCCTTTCACAGTGTAAAACTGAGTAATTGTCTGGTACCACAGCTGCGAGAGTGGGTCCTGAGTTCTGATCCAACCATGTCTCTGTAATTAAAGCTAGATCTGAAGCCTCTATTAGATCATGAATAACTGCTGTTTTGTTGTTTATGGACCTGGCATTGCAGAGTACTGCTTTAATGTTGTTTCCCTTAACTTTGAGGTCTGTGTTCCTAGCTCCTGGCTGGGGGTTGTAATCAGGAGTGTGGAAGCTGTCTCTGTTATCTGGGCCCTTTACTGATACAGCTGATTTATAGATATGTGATGATTGCTTTGGCTTTGATTTATGGGTGCCTGCACCTCCTCCCCTCTTCCCCCGCCTTGTTTTCTTGAGAATCCCAAAGGATTTTAGAGGGGTAATCAAAGCAGAATCTATTTGTAAGAGTTTCTTGGGAACAGAGGTTGCAAAGACAGGCTGTTAATTAACTGCGTGTGAAAATAACTACAGAGGAGGTAACTTAAGGAATGAAGAGATAAGTGAGACTCTCTCACTGTGCCGTGGCAATTTTTCTGTTGCCTTATTATCTCTAGCATGATTTTAGCGAATTGAGGCCAAAATCTTGTCAGAACTGGAAGGAATCGTTGTAAGAAGAAAATGGTGAGCTTCTGAGAGGAACTGACGGCAAGGTAAGTATGTAATATTAATTTAAATAATTTTACTAAGTTCAGGTTCATTTTAATTTGGCCTGGCAAGAGGCTGATAGACTTACTTGAACACTCCTTTTTTATCAGGCATATAAAACAATTGTTTTTTATCCTACTTAGCACTGGCTTGTGTTCCTTTTTTATTTCTTCTCACTATAAGAACTATTTATCCAGGCAGTGGAAATCTGACTGCATAGGAACTCTCACTGAGGACTAGAGGAAACAAAACACTGGTGGGTGAAGGCAACAGATAAAAAGCTAAATTAGTCATGATTTGTCGTTATAGCAGCTGAATATATACTAAAGAGAACTTCAGTCATGCACTTGAGACTGCTAACATTTCAAACCTAGTCTTTTGATCTTTAACCTCCCTAGCAGTATTGATGGTTATACATGTTCATACAAAACATGCATACACGTTAATACTCTCCTGCACTGTATACTAGACCCTTGCTTGACACATTTTGGCAAGTTACAAGAAAAAAAAGTTATGAAAATTAATTGGATCATTTTTCTCTCAAACCCTTCTATATGTGTAAAATCTCATTAATTCCATCTTCCCCATTGACTACAATGCATTTTGCAGAAGTTCTTCAGTTCCTTGAAAAACTTGTAAATTCTGCAGCAATTCCCCAAAAATGGCAAATGGAATATAATTTTATTATCAACTACTCTTCCTCAATTAGTGAAAACAAAAGCTAATTAGGCTCAACCAGGAGGCATTTAAGATTGGCAAATCACAGCTTCTAGCAACTGATTTAGATCACCAGCATGTGGTGTGTTAATAGTTTAGTGTCTTGGTACCCCCTCCCCCCCACACACTTGTAGTTAATTACCTTGTTAGAATAATTTTTGATCATCCATAGTGCTGATTTGTGTATATATTATAATGTAAAATACTATTTTATTAACTGTTTGTTGCTTTGAAAGCATCAACTTTCTCCTCCAGTTTTGAAATATTGCGTGTGTTAAAGAGGAACTGCAGTAAAAATAACGTAATGAAAACAGTGCTTAATTTTTACAGTAATTATTTATAAATGTTTTATTCAATGTTTGCTCATTGCAAAATCTTTCCTCTCCCTGATTTACATTCTGACATTTACCATATCCCATGGCGACATTTTCACTGCTGGCAGGTGATGTCTGTGGAAGGAGATGCTGCTTTTTTAACAGCTGATATTTCCCACAATGCAGCAAGGCTCCCACAGTGTGATGTCAGTACCGCAGTGTTGTGAGGCGCTGACATCACACTGTCGGAGGGGGTTTCACCAGAATATCAGCCATACAGAGCCCTCTGATGATACATTTGAGAAAAGGTAAAGATTTCTTGTGGGAAAGTCGATATCAGCTACTGATTGGGATGAAGTACAATACATTAAAGTTTCTCTTTAAAATTATTTTTGATCATTGCTAGTGTTGATGTCTTTTATATATTACAGCATAACGATTGTTGTTGTTTTTTTTAGCTCATTACTACGCTATTCACTCACTATTATTTTTGTGCATTTTGATTTAATACAATACTGCTTCTTGCTCCAACACTTTGCTCTGAGTGATATTTACTATATGCTTTCTATAGGGTAAAAGAAGAAAATGATAAGGATGATGTTACTCGCTTAGTTGAACAGGAGTATAAGGACCTGTTAATGGACAATCTCTCTGACTCCCTAAGTATAACACCTGTCAGTGAAAGCACTGATACTGATAAAGACACTCAAGAAAGGAAAGATCAAGCTTTGAAAATTGAGAAATTCATCAAGTCTGTACTGGACGTAAAAGTTAGCCAAGGACCAACTTTGCCAACAAAGGGCAAAAAAACATATTCTCAAGACGGATTTGTTGAAAAAAAATGGGAGAAGACAACCAAACAAGACATCATTGAATGTTCAACAACTGGAGCCCTCACGTTAGTAGAGGAGCATCCAGAAAAGACTGTACAAGCATCAAATACTACCAATGATATATCAAAGACAACGGTAAACTCAGATGTCGTGAAGGCGAACATTGCCATAGATGTAGGAAAAGCTGAGAGCCAAACTAAAGAAACTAGGTGGCAGCCATCCACATATGGAAAATTCAGACCCAAAATGGAACATTTTAAACAAGCAAAGCATCCTCCAGGTAACATTATGCTTTTGATTGTAAAGTTGTTTCAAAAATCTGATTTAGTTTCAAAGAGTTTTATTAGATTTAATATAACATATGCATATTTTTTATGCCCATGAACTTTGAATGGAAGTCCAGAAAGAGAGAAAACTGTCTGCATGCTTGTTTGAAAACTACTTTTTGCAGGTTTACAAATACAAATTCCTTAACCTTTCAAAATATACGTCCGGGTCTCAGGGCTTGTTCACACTACGGGCGTTTTTGCCCTTTTTTCAAGCGCAGGCGGTTTTCAAAATTGCCCACAAAACGCTTGTGCAATGAATCTCTATGAGAAGGTTCATATCAGCACGTTGTGTTCGCTTTGCGGTCTGCAAAGCGGTGCCTGTACCATTTTTTGGGGTGTTGGTGCTATAATGGAAGGTATAGTAAAAATGCAAAACGCTCACAAAATCGCTTTGTGCGCGATTGCGTTCGCATTTTTAAGAATAAATACATTGTATTTATTTTTTTCTTGGTCAAAGTGTTCACTTCCTGACTTGTGTCAGGAAGTGGATGAAAACCACTCTGGAAAAGCGCTTAGAAAAGTGCTTTTAACAAAAACGCAGAGCACAGTGGCGCTAAAAAAATGTGCACAAAAACGCAAAATGCTTGCGTTTTTGTTTTTAGGTGTGAACAAGGCCTAATAGACAGTATCCACAAGCAAGTCTCCACACAATTTCAGTGGTCCGGAACATTTTTATCATATTGTAGGCAATGTAGTTCAGCTTAGCACATGCCAGCTGACAGCTCAGTAGAAGGTATCAGTCTAGTACTAATACAGAAGTTGTAATGCTCTACACCTACCAAACAGTTTAATGCCAAAAGTTATATTGGCCACAGAAGTTGGGGCACTGAGCCATTGAAACCTTACACTGCAAACAGTAGTATTGCCGTGCAGACAGATCAGGCAAAAAGGTGCAGGCGGTATTTTTGTTTGTTAAAACCTCTTTATAACTTGTTATAAATTAATAAATTCCTGAAGATTGCCATGGTGTGGAATCTTTATGGGTAAATCATCATTGAAGTAAGGGTTCTCAGTTGCATGCTGAGATGTGTCATAAGCCACCAACCATGAATGGCATGGCAAAAGTAAGCAGTTAAAATCTGACAGAACTGACCAGTTTTGGACTAGTTAACCCATTCGCGTTCCGTCGTTTTCACTTGAGAAATGTTCACCTCCCATTCATTAGCCTATAACTTTATCACTACTTATCACAATGAACTGATCTATATCTTGTTTTTTCCGCCACCAATTAGGCTTTCTTTGAGGGGTACATTTTGCTAAGAGCCACTTTACTGTAAATGCATTTTAACAGGTAGAATAAGAAAAAAAACCGGAAAAAATTGATTATTTCTCAGTTTTCAGCCATTATAGTTTTAAAATAATACACGCCTCATTAATTAAAACTCACGTATTGTATTTGCCCATATGTCCCGGTTATTACACCGTTAAAATTATGTCCCTATCACAATGTATGGCGACAATATTTTATTTGGAAATAAAGGTGCATTTTTTCCGTTTTGCATCTATCACTATTTACAAGTTTAAAATAAAAAAAATATAGAAATATTTCATCTTTACATTGATATTTAAAAAGTTTAGACCCTTAGGTAAATATTTACATGTTTGTTTTTTTATTGTAATGTTTTTTTTTTATAGTAAACATTTTATTTGGGTAGTTTTGGGAGGGTGGGAGGTAAACAATAGGTTTATAATGTAAATGTGTGTTAATTTTAATTTTTTTAACTTTTAGTTGTAGTATTACTTTTTGGCCACAAGATGGCGGCCATGAGATTGTTTACATGACGTCACTCTAAGCGTAACACATGCTTAGAGCGACGCATGGGGGAGGTAACAGCCAGAAAAGGCGCAGCATCTGAGAGAAGCTGTCGCTTTTTCAGCGGGGGAGAGCAATCAGTGATCGGGCACCATAGCCCGATTCACTGATTGCCTGGCTAACGAACCGCGGGCGGGAGCGCTCGTGCACGCGCGCGATCGGCCGCAGGAGCGTGCGGTAGCGCGCATGGTTCCTGGACGTAGTTTCTACGTCCAGGAACCAAAATAGGTTAATCTCCTCATGAGGGGTTTTTTGCTTTTAAAAGCATTTCTTGAATGGCAGATGCTAAGTCTAACTGACAAAATAGTAAGAAACTAGCCCGGCTTCCTACTCACTATTTTGGCATTAAAACTTAGCAACTGGCATCCAGGAAATGCTTTTGAAAAAAAAGAAATCCCTGAGAACCCCCATGGAGAGATAGACTAGTCCAAAACCTGTTTGTTCTGTCAGATTTGACCTGCTCACCCTTTTCACTGTAGAGGTCCTTTAAAAAATGTAAGTTCAATATATTTTTGATATGCCACTTTGGGTCATATCCTTTTACCTTTTTTCCTGAGTTTTCACCATGGAGGTATTTTTAAACTTTACCAATAAAATACCTTTAACCACTTGAGGACCACAGTCTTTTCACCCCTTAAGGACCAGAGCCTTTTTCTCCATTCAGACAACTGCAGCTTTCATGGTTTATTGCTCGCTCATACAACCTACCACCTAAATGAATTTTACCTCCTTTTCTTGTTACTAATACAGCTTTCTTTCGGTGCTATTTGATTGCCGCTGCGAGTTTTACTTTTTATTATATTCATCAAAAAAGACATGAATTTTGTCAAAAAAATGACTTTTTTAACTTTCTGTGCTGGCATTTTTCAAATAAAGTAAAATTTCCTATACATTTGAGCGCGAAAGTTATTCTGCTACATGTCTTTGATAAAAAAAAAACATTCAGTGTATATTTATTGGTTTGGGTAAAAGTTATAGCGTTTACAAACTATGGTGCCAAAAGTGAATTTTCCCATTTTCAAGCATCTATGACTTTTCTGCGCACCTGCCAGGTTTCATGAGGGGCTAAAATTCCAGGATAGTACAAATACCCCCCAAATGACCCCATTTTGGAAAGAAGACATCCCAAAGTATTCAGTGAGAGGCATGGTGAGTTCATAGAAGATTTTATTTTTTTGTCACAAGTTAGCAGAAAATGACACTTTGTGACAAAAAAAAAAAAAGTTTCCATTTCTTCTAACTTGCGACAAAAAAAAATGAAATCTGCCACGGACTCACTATGCTCCTCTCTGAATACCTTGAAGTGTCTACTTTCCAAAATGGGGTAATTTGTGGGGTGTGTTCACTGTCCTGGCATTTTGGGGGGTGCCTAATTGTAAGCACCCCTGTAAAGCCTAAAGATGCTCATTGGACTTTGGGCCCCTTAGCGCAGTTAGGCTGCAAAAAAGTGCCACACATGTGGTATTGCCGTTCTCAGGAGAAGTATTATAATGTGTTTTGGGGTGTATTTTTACACATACCCATGCTGGGTGGGAGAAATATCTCCGTAAATGACAATTTTTTAATTTTTTTTACACACAATTGTCTATTTATAGAGATATTTCTCCCACTCAGCATGGGTATGTGTAAAAATACACCCCAAAACACATTATACTACTTCTCCTGAGTACGGCGATACCACATGTGTGGCACTTTTTTGCACCCTAACTGCGCTAAGGGGCCCAAAGTCCAATGAGTACCTTTAGGATTTCACGGGTCATTTTGAGAAATTTGGTTTCAAGACTACTCCTCACGGTTTAGGGCCCCTAAAATGCCAGGACAGTATAGGAACCCCACAAATTACCCCATTTTAGAAAGAAGACACCCCAAGGTATTCCGTTAGGAGTATGGTGAGTTCATAGAATTTTTTTTTTTTGTCACAAGTTAGCGGAAATTGATTTTAATTGTTTTTTTTTCACAAAGTGTCATTTTCCGCTAACTTGTGACAAAAAATAAAATCTTCTATGAACTCACCGTACTACTAACGGAATACCTTGAGGTGTCTTCTTTCTAAAATGGGATCATTTGTGGGGTTCCTATACTGCCCTGGCATTTTACGGGCCCAAAACCGTGAGGAGTAGTCTTGAAACCAAATGTCGCAAAATGACCTGTGAAATCCTAAAGGTACTCATTGGACTTTGGGCCCCTTAGCGCAGTTAGGGTGCAAAAAAGTGCCACACATGTGGTATCGCCGTACTCAGGAGAAGTAGTATAATGTGTTTTGGGGTGTATTTTTACACATACAGATGCTGGGTGGGAGAAATATCTCTGTAAATGACAATTATTTGATTTTTTTTACACACAATTGTCCATTTACAGAGAGATTTCTCCCACCCAGCATGGGTATGTATAAAAATACACCCCAAAACACATTATACTACTTCTTCTGAGTACGGAGATACCACATGTGTGACACTTTTTTGCAGCCTAGGTGCGCTAAGGGGCCCAACGTCCTATTCACAGGTCATTTTGAGGCATTTGTTTTCTAGACTACTCCTCACGGTTTAGGGCCCCTAAAATGCCAGGGCAGTATAGGAACCCCACAAGTGACCCCATTTTAGAAAGAAGACACCCCAAGGTATTCTGTTAGGAGTATGGTGAGTTCATAGAAGATTTTTTTTTTGTCACAAGTTGGCGGAAAATGACACTTTGTGAAAAAAAAAACAATACATATCAATTTCCGCTAACTTGTGACAAAAAATAAAATCTTCTATGAACTCATCATACACCTAACAGAATACCTTGGGGTGTCTTCTTTCTAAAATGGGGTCACTTGTGGGGTTCCTATACTGCCCTGGCATTTTAGGGGCCCTAAACCGTGAGGAGTAGTCTTGAACCCAAATGTCTCAAAATGACCTGTGAAATTCTAAAGGTACTCATTGGACTTTGGGCCCCTTAGCACAGTTAGGCTGCAAAAAAGTGTCACACATGTGGTATCGCCATACTCAGAAGAAGTAGTATAATGTGTTTTGTGGTGTATTTTTACATATAACCATGCTGGGTGGGAGAAATATCTCTGTAAATGACACCTTTTTGATTTTTTTTACACACAATTGTCCCTTTACAGAGAGATTTCTCCCACCCAGCATGGGTATGTGTAAAAATACACCCCAAAACACATTATACTACTTCTCCTGAGTATGGCGATACCACATGTGTGACACTTTTTTGCAGCCTAGGTGCGCTAAGGGGCCCAACATCCTATTCACAGGTTATTTTGAGGCATTTGTTTTCTAGACTACTCCTCACGGTTTAGGGCCCCTAAAATGCCAGGGCAGTATAGGAGCCCCACAAGTGACCCCATTTTAGAAAGAAGACACCCCAAGGTATTCCGTTAGAAGTATGGTGAGTTCATAGAAGATTTTATTTTTTGTCACAAGTTAGTGAAAAATTACACTTTGTGAAAAAAACAATAAAAATCCAATTTCCGCTAACTTTTGACAATAAATAAAATCTTCTATGAACTCATCATACACCTAACAGAATACCTTGGGGTGTCTTCTTTCTAAAATGGGGTCACTTGTGGGGTTCCTATACTGCCCTGGCATTTTACGGGCCCAAAACTGTGAGTAGTCTGGAAACCAAATTTCTCAAAATGATTGTTCAGAGGTATAAGCATCTGCAAATTTTGATGACAGGTGGTCTATGAGGGGGCAAATTTTGTGGAACCGGTCATAAGCAGGGTGGCCTCTTAGATGACAGGATGTATTGGGCCTGATCTGATGGATAGGAGTGCTAGGGGGGTGACAGGAGGTGATTGATGGGTGTCTCAGGGGGCGGTTAGAGGGGAAAATAGATGCAATCAATGCACTGGGGAGGTGATCGGAAGGGGGTCTGAGGGGGATCTGAGGGTTTGGCCGAGTGATCATGAGCCCACACGGGGCAAATTAGGGCCTGATCTGATGGGTAGGTGTGCTAGGGGGTGACAGGAGGTGATTGATGTCTCAAGGTGTGATTAGAGGGGGGAAATAGATGCAAGCAATGCACTGGCGAGGTGATCAGGGCTCTGAGGGCGTTTTGAGGTGTGGGCGGGTGATTGGGTGCCCTAGGGGCAGATTAGGGTCTAATCTGATGGGTAACAGTGACAGGTGGTGATAGGGGGTGATTGATGGGTAATTAGTAGGTGTTTAGAGGAGAGAAGAGATGTAAACACTGCACTTGGGAGGTGATCTGATGTCGGACCTGCGGGCGATCTATTGGTGTGGGTGGGTGATCAGATTGCCCGCAAGGGGCAGGTTAGGGGCTGATTGATGGGTGGCAGTGACAGGGGGTGATTGACGGGTGATTGACAGGTGATTGACAGGTGATTGACAGGTGATCAGGGGGGATAGATGCATAAAGTACACGGGGGGGGGGTGGCTGGGGGGGGTCTGGGGAGAATCTGAGGGGTGGGGGGGTGATCAGGAGGGGGCAGTGGGCAGGGGGGGATAAAAAAATAGCGTTGACAGATAGTGACGGAGTGATTGATGGGTGATTAGGGGGGTGACTGGGTGCAAACAGTGGTCTAGGTGGGCAGGGGGGGGGGGGTCTGAGGGGTGCTGTGGGCGATCAGTGGGCAGGGGGGGGAAATCAGTGTGCTTGGGTGCAGACTAGGGTGGCTGCAGCCTGCCCTGGTGGTCCCTCGGACACTGGGACCACCAGGGCAGGAGGCAGCCAGTATAATAGGCTTTGTATACATTACAAAGCCTATTATACAATGTTTCAGCGGTGATCCGAGTGCTAGTAACCCGCCGGCACTTCCGAACGGCCGGCGGGTTACAGCGAACGGTGGGCGGAGCCAGTCCCCGGTGGCTGATCGCGTCACGAATGACGCGATCGCCGCATAGCCACTCCCGCAGCCGCCCCCGCCGATGGGCGTATTGCGGTCGTTTGGGCCCGGACTTTGCCGCCGCCCATCGGCTAGGGGCGGTCGGGAAGTGGTTAAACCTCCCACCATGCAAGAAAATACTCAAAATAAGTTTGATATTGTTTTTCACTTTTTACCTACTTTTTAATACTTTTTCAATTGCTAAGTGTTAAAAAGTTATCTTTGATAACAAGATAACAAGATGACAAGGAAAATTATCTATTGGGAGAAAATAATGAATTGTAAGTATTTATACTTACAAACCAGGGTTACCGCTCAGGCAACCACTGTTAAGGCAGGTGAGGAGTTTAGGCCTGTCCCCACTCAGAGCAGGGTCAGAGCAGCCTGTTTCCCTGCATTGTCGGCAGTTGGAGGTTGTGAGCGGAGTTCCACCTATACAATGTCCCCACTCAGGACTAAGATGTCGCTCTCTGTAGATAGGAGGATAAAGGGGGTATAACACTTTTAACAATTTTAGTGATTTTTATCCTTTTGGCACCTCTGTCCATTCTTACAATCAGCCTGCTTTAGGAACAAGCTATCAGGTCCCAAGTATATACTTTTTTTAAAATAAAACACAGGCATTATAGAGAGTATAGACAATATATTCAAGACAATAATTTAACAGTTTATAGTTAACAAAAATACAGAGGAATTACAAACACACAGTGGATAGCTTATATTCAACAGTATTGATGTAGTCAAATCCAGAGTGATGGTAAGAAACAACATTATAAGTGGTTAGTAGAAGAGGCTCATACAAGAGAATTTGCTTGGGCTGGAAGGTTGGGTGACATACATAGTCTGAGGTGTTTCTGATCCGGCACTAGGGATGGTCAGAAAATGTCTGCGGAGTACCGATTACTGAGATCCGTTCAGAAATAGGCTTACCACTGCCGTAATCGGAAATCAGAAGCAGAAATCAGTATTCTGCGGAAATACTGCATTATAGAAACTTGGAGATTTTAGTCCAGTCACAGAGCTCAAAAGCATTGGACCAATCACAGGCAGCAGAATGTTTCCATGTAAAGTAGAATACCATGGGAATTTTTGACCAATCAGAAGACTCTGTAAAACATGGTGGTATCTGAGTCTTGTGATTGGCATAAAATTATATAACTTTAACAAAAAGGACCACAAAAACCCCCACCTTGCTGCAAAAATTGGTCATCGGTATTGGAAATTCGGATTTCCATGGCAATCCATGGAATCGGTAATTGGCATTTTCGGTAATCAGAATTTCCATGGAATCGTAAATCAGCAATTCCGACCATCCCTATCCGGCTTTAAAGCTAAAGGGCTGTGATAGTGAAAGTCTCCCATTCTGCCCATTTATCTCAAATTTTATGAAATGTATTCAAAGCGTCTCCGTGAGAGTATAGCAATATTTTATAGGGGGCTAATATCTATTTGTCACTTGTAGTTGACAATTGAGGGAGACACATCAGAAGACCCATTAAATGTAATCTCCTGCTTAGTATAGTATAGAGACTCTGATATAAATAATTTGGAGGGGTTTGGAACATCTTCATCATGAAGCATTCTGAGAAAGCATAGCTTGCGGTCACAATAGATGGTTTCCCCATTTTTTGGCAACTAGCCTAGTGGGAACGGTGTTCATTACCACTAGGCTGGTCACTGCATGAAAAACGCTCACCGGTCCTGTGAATTTGGTTCTTTTGCCGCTGCTCAGTGCAGTGGATCGAAGAGCAAAAGAGGCATGGGGCACCCCACTGGCTTGCCAAAAAAAACTGTGGGAATTCTGTTGCAACAGAGAGAATTCTCATTGTTTAATGGTGGACCAATGAGAATCCTCCCTGTTGCTATGTAGGATTCACATTGTTTTTTTTTACAGTATAATAAGGAAGCCCCATGCTTCTTCTGGGCTCTGGAATCAGGCGAGGATGGCAAAGGATGACGGGAGAAGCGGCGGATGGTACGGTGGAGTTGCAGACTGGTGACTATGCAAAAGCAGCAGATGGAAATCAGCAGGAATCGGCAGCAGGTTACAGCACCGTTTCTGCATCCGCTGAATTTGCGTTGCATTGTGAACCAGCCTTATTTCTTCTATCCTATAAGTTCCTATACCTGTTCTAATGTGGTTTGCCTTACTGCAGCCTTTCCTAGTTGCACAGTGGCTGTATTATCTCTGTTATATAATCTAATCTTCTTTACTCTGACGGCTTTGTTGGGCTCAGGCACTCAGGCAGGAATCTGCTGCTCTGCTGTGATAAGATAGAAGCTATACACACCCTCTCCATGCCCCCTGCAGGATCTGTGTGAGTCACAGACAGAGCTCCTCTCAGCCTATCACAAGCTTTTAGCAGCCATGTCTTTTGTTTGTAAACACTGCCTAAAACTGGCAATTACAAGCCAGGATCGCAGCAGGGAGTGGCAGAAACAGCAAAGAGGGGCCCAGGAGAACATAATGAATAGAATGGTATGCTTTTTATTGTAAGAATTTTAGAGTACAGATTCTCTTTAAAGAGCAACTATCAAAGAAACATTTTTTTGGTAAACCCCACATACCTATAGAGCTTTTAGTCAGTAACAATAGAAAGCTTTTCAGAATTCTCTGATGACAGCCTGTGTGGAAAAAATTAAACGTAATCGTAGTTTGCTCATTACGAGCAACCCTACATGTGACCTGCAAAAAAACAGCATTTTTCTGTCTTATAAGAATGTTTCACAAAATATTTTGCACTTAGTTCAACAAAACCCCATCTGTTGTAAGACTATAAGACTGTTGTGTCTATGATACAGGTGAAAACACAATTGCATACATGGAACTCACTGGCAATGGCTCTGTGACACCCCAATAGTCTGGGGGAGCACGAGGTTGACAATTATTGGATAAGGCTAAAAAAGTAGTATCATCTCTGCTTCAAAATCACTTACAAAACTTTATTAAGGGTATATCACACTTTGCATGTTACTTCTGTATCCAATTTAAAATCATAAAACACGCTGCTAGTTGTAAATAGCACAGCCGGCTGGGCTCATGCACTCCGCTCTATCACACCTCTGCCACACGTGGGATCCCATCAAACACAGTTCTACTCTGATACAGGGATTCTGATCTTCCCAACTAAAGTCCTAAGTTCCCCCCAGCAATTTGGGGATTCGTTTCTTTAGGCTTAAGTCAGATGACTCAAAGATGTCAAATGCCACTTCAATTACAGTTCCACATACAATGGACAGTGACTAGCAACTAATTGGCAGTCATATATATTGATAGAAAACTGTCTGCCTCTACAGAGGCTCTCACCACTCCATTATATGGTTTTCAGCCGTAAGTTGCAGGTCCCTTGTATAGCATTCCACAACCTTCATCACGATGGCTGCAGAGTCCCAGAGATAGCGCTGCCAATGTGATCTCCCCTGGTGATGGTTAGCTGATGGGTGTGTGCCTGCATAAGCTCTCAGCCGGGGTCTGGTCAGTCTTTCATCCCTTCTTGTAGACAGCCCCTATATCTGTCCGGCGCCGGACTAGTGTGGGAGCTCCAGCAGGGAGAACAGGCTGACGTGTGCTAGGCCGCAACGTGAGCCTCCTCACCACACATATCGGCCGCTTCCGGCCTTAATAATGTGATCAGCGGGGGCAGCTTCAAGTTCCGGCCTTTATAGCGTTCACTGCGATGTTGACATTAACTCAGCTTTGCTCCATCTTGTGGTTATTTTCTAAACTGCAATTTTGTACACATACATAGCTTCAATGCGGCCAATGGTGTCTTTCGCCATCATGTGTTTTTTTCCGGTATTGCATGACGCATGTATACCTCCAATGCGGCTATTTGGCTGCATCATGCCCGGCCCCATCATGTGGATTTCTCTGGTATTACACCACTTCATTAGCTAGAGCTTCTTAATGAATAAAATCATTTAAGAATTTTTCAGCTATATATGATAGTTCATTCTTTCAATACTAATTATAGTGCAGCATACAACCAACCGAGGGCATTCAATGCTTCAGTCCTTTCAGGGGTCTTTCAGCCATATACGACAATTCGTCCCTTCACCCGATGGTCGTCCGGGTAGTATCTGATTCAGTCCTCCAATTTATATTAGACCAGTTCCTCCATTTTTTGCCCAATTTTTCTCAAACCATATTCTGGCAATGGGCACTTTAGACTTATGCAATAACTGTGGGGTTTAGGGTATATAATGTAGCACCATTCAGCACTCTGCTGACATAATATTAGGAATACATGGTCCTCTCATCACCCAAATTCTCCCCCACCAACAACTAGCCCTTCTCCAAGGTCATTATCCCAACATATTTGACCACTAGTCTCATCACATGTTTGTCTATATAGATAAATTGGTAACCAACACACACTTTCTTCTACCACTCAGACATGGCCGATCGCCTCCTACTCAGTTGCATATACTGACAACTAGTTGATCACCTATCTCATCACCTCTAACTCATTAAAGAAATGATGTAAAGCTAAATTCAGTGTTCAAACCATGGGGGGTCAGTGTCTCTAACTGGTAGATCCACCTCGTCTCACTTTGTCTAAGCTTTTTATCTAGATCTCCACCTCTGGATGGTACTTCCATCCTATAGATTCCCTTGAACTTTAGTAGTTCTGGGTTTCCACCATGAAATATGTGGAAATGTACCCCAACTGGTGACTTATCATAATTATCTTTGCTTCTAATCACTGACATGTGTTTTTGGATACGTTTTTTCAATTCATTGGTTTTTTTTCCCCACATACAGTAACCCGCATGGGCATTCTAAAACATATACAACGAATTTCTTATCGCAATTAATGAATCTCATAATGTCGTATACACGACTATTCCGGGCGTTTCTAAATGTCGTTGAACGGTCTACCAATCCACATACGTTACATTTTCCACATGCGTACATGCCCCTCGGCTGTATGTGAGGCCCCAACCATGAACTTTTACTTTTAATTAGAGATGAATTGTATTCTGACTTAGTAAGGATGTCCTTGAGATTTGGGGCCCTCCTTGCTGTTAACTGTGGTCGTTCACCTACCACCTCGTATTGTGGGATCTAGTTGCAAGATATACCAATTTTTGGCTAAAGTTCGTCTCAATTGTGACCAATGTGACCCATATTTGGTCACAATCCGCACTGATCCTTGTGCTTTTTCATTAACCTGTGTTTTCTTATTTAGCAATTCCGACCTTTCTGTCCTCTCCACTCTTACTCTAGCCTCCCTTACTGTCTTCAAGTCATAGCTCCTCTCTACAAACCTCTTTTCAGTAACATCAAGTTCTATCTTCAGGTCTGAGTCGAGTGTACAATTACATCTTGCCCGTAGCATTTGTCCCACTAGGATCCCCTTAATTAGCGATGGGGGGGGGGGGGGTGAAAGCTACCCGCATGGAGCAATGCATTGCCCGCTGTGGGTTTTCGATAGGTTTTAGTAATAAGCGTATCACCACATTTTTCTATTGTCAGGTCCAAGAAGGTAATCTTATTTTCATCAATGTCATATGTCAATCTAATGTTTCTGTTGTTCCTATTTAGTTCATCTAGGAAAGAAATCAATTGCGGCAGTTGGCCCCGCCAGACCAGGAGCACGTCATCAATAAACCGAATCCAGAGGGCGGCGTGGGCCCCGAACCCCTCATGCCTATATACCTCACAGCGCTCCCAAAAGCCCAGATGCAAGCAGGCATATGCCGGGGCACATTGACGTGCCCCCATTGACGTGCCCCTGATCTGGCGGTAGTAGTTCCTGGCAAACCTGAAGCAGTTATATTGGAGAATGAACTCCAAAAGTTCTACAACAAACTGAGTTCTCAGTGGTGGCATTCCTCCCACCTCTCTCATAAAGTACTCAACCGCAACAATTCCTACATCGTGAGGTATAAAGGTATATAACCCCTCCACATCTATCCCTACCATCAGATCAGACTCCTGTATTTTAAATCCATCTATCAACCTGATCATGTCACCCGTGTCCTTGGCATATGATGGAAGTTCTGCCAACAGGTCCTTCAAACACTTGTCCACAAAAATTGAACAGTGTTCAAGGGGACCCCCGATGGCAGACACTATCGGTCTACCCGGAGGTAAGGTACTGTTCTTGTGGATCTTTGGGGTTAGGTACAGCACTGGGGTTGTATAATGTTCAAATCTCATAAATGCATGTTCATCTGCACTAATTGCCCCCGTAAGTACCCCTTCATCCAACATCTCATTAACCTTTTTCACAATGTCTGGAAACGGATTATTTTTTAACTTTAGATAAACCTGATCATCCTGTAACTGTCTCAAAGCTTCATTTACATATTTCTCCTCCTCCCACAAGACAACATTTCCTCCCTTATCACTGGGTTTGAGAACAAAACCCTCAGCATGGCGTAGCTCGTCCGCCGAACGCTCATCCCTGGGTATGTTGTCCCGTGAGGGGGGTCTCCAGTTGATTCTCGCCAGATCACGTTCTATTGCCTCATTGAAGACTCTCAAATGTCTGTTCAGGCTGATAGGTGGAAAGAAGGAAGATTTTTTCCGGACATCAGTGTATGCAATGTTGTCCTCACACCCACTGGTGTCAAGAATGCCCTCTTCCTTAAGTGCCTCAAGATCAATCAGAGTTTTTCTTTCCCTCAGATCAAACACAACCTCATCCATACTTTGACTTTCCTCCTTCAACTGAGGTTTCTTATTTAAGTTCTTTTGTTCATGATATATACATTTAAAATTTACTTTTCTTAGGAAGAGTTGGATGTCCTTATACACTTCAAATTGGTCACCATGACTAAATGGGCAGAATGATAGACCTCTATTGAGTAGGTTGAGATGTGCAGGCTGCAGCTGAAAATTAGACAAGTTAATCACGTTCTTATCATTTCCACCTTGGGCTATTGCCACCCCCGATTCCAAGCTACACTTTACTGCCGTCCCTGATTCTTCACCTGTCTTGGTAATGTTTCCCTCTTCTTTAGGATTGGTTTGTTCACTATCTGATTCCTTTTGGTGGGGGATAATGGTATCTTTCCCTGAGGCTTTTTGAACTTCCTCTTGTTCTTTTTTCTCTTTGTGGCCTTTCTTTCTGCCTCTTCTTCCTCTATTTCCTCGTCCTGACTTCCTTCTAAAAAATTCACAGATCTTTCAGAACCAATAGGGGAACCACTACCCACCGTTTTTTCATCCTCTGACTTCTGTGACTCAGATCCATACCTAGTCTGAGGGAAATTTGGTTTACACTCAAAGTATTCCCCATCATTCCAATCCTCAACATCCTTAAGAAACTTCTTCCTTTTGATACTTTTGATCTTTATCTGACTAGTCTCCACCTCTTTCTTTAATTGGGCATTGAATTTATCAAACTCAGGGTGGGCTTTATATTCCTCCATCAATATTACACTTTGCACAATCTCCTCCTCCAACTCATCCATTTGTAACTTCTCTTCTTCTACCATCATTTCCATGGTCTCAATTCCTCTCCTAATACAACCTGCTTTCCATTTTACAATAAACCTTTCATTGATTAATTGACCAGATGGTGGTACTTTCTCCCTAATTCCCCATGGAATCACTTTTTTATCAATATATGAATCAAGAGTGGTGACCGTCCATTTCTTCCTCAGCAATTTTAATGTCAATCGTCTATGGCTTCTGAAAACCCTCCTCCAAATTTTGTTATCATCATTTGTACCGTCCTCATCAGCTGCAGTAACTGCACATTCCCTAAAGGTATTGGCCATGTCCTCTACAAAAGCATCAGTAATAGCATACGCCATGTTCACCACAACTCAAAACCATTTAAAACTCAATCATTTTCAGAATTCTCTGATGACAGCCTGTGTGGAAAAAATTAAACGTAATCGTAGTTTGCTCATTACGAGCAACCCTACATGTGACCTGCAAAAAAACAGCATTTTCCTGTCTTATAAGAATGTTCCACAAAATATTTTGCACTTAGTTCAACAAAACCCCATCTGTTGTAAGACTATAAGACTGTTGTGTTTATGATACAGGTGACTTTTAAGGAAATATGTAACTACGTACTGTTAGGTCAAGTAACATGAAAAAAAAGTTTGCCTGAAACTCTGACTTCTGATATTAAAGAAGCGTGTTGGATGCAGCTTAATGGCTTTGTGATTTGGACAATATTAAGCAGAAAGATATGAACCTTTTTTTCTTAACTTGGCAAGCAACCCAGATGACAAAATTCCATTCATTGCTGAAGTTAACATAAACAAATAAATATATTAGTGGACAGCAAACCCGTTTAATTACAACTGGGTCTGCCACAATGAGAATGTCTATTTGCCCCAAGGAATTACAGATCATATAATTAATTCCCAACAGAATATCAAAAAGTGCTTCTTGTGGGGTTTGCCTTGCTCTAGCTCATTATATACCAGTGTAATTTACTGGTTCTTTTACAATAAATGTGAGCAGTATATTTAACATTAATGAGACCTGGAAACAGAAGAGACTTGAAGGTCAGTACTTTCAAATTTATTAAAGGTCAGCTAAAATTATTCTAGCTAAGACCACACATTTTTATGGTCTCTAAATGTGGCCACACTGTAAATGATAGGATTCCAGTTTAACATCAAGATTGAGTACCATAAAAATGATCATGTTTGTAAAGGTTCCTTTGAAAAGGTAATGATTGCTTGATTGTATCTACATCTGTGAGCTGTCCAATAATCATTTGAATGACAGATATCAGTTTACTTAATATTCATGTTCTAAGACTAATAATAAAAAAAAATCTGAAGGGAGCTAACTGGGGTATTATAATGGGTAGAATGCTTAGTGATTATTAGAAATAACAAAATCTTATTTTTTTTATTTTTTTTTTAGTAAACATATTTTGAAGAAAGTAAAATTACATTTAAAATAAAACTATAGTCTTAGAATTGTAAATAATAATAATAATGATAAAGATAGCAAGACATGTGCTGTTGATGACTGAATTCAGACTAAATTAGCACCAAAGACTAAAAATATGTAGGATAATAAAGGATCATAAAGGTACAAAGCCCATCATCAGAGAAATAATATTTAATAGAGATGCAACAAAGCCAAAATTGTTTACATTTCTCAAACCAACATTTTCTTACATTTCTCAAACCTCTCAAATGTCAAATCTTTCACAGTTCTTTGATCTGTGCTAGAAACCTTATGTTAGATTACTTATCTATATAATTACTCCTTAGACCTCCTTAGATAGGTAATCCTAAGTATATAGTGCCACTGCCCGCTTGAAGAGAACCTGCACTGAAACTAAAAAGTCAAAATAAAGATACACAGGTCATACTTAACTCCTGTATAGTCTACTCATCAATCTTTCTCCTCTCCTGATCAATAGATTTTTCCGTCCTCCATTTTAAAAATGGCCATTACCCCATAACAGCCTCTTGGTCAGCACACCATTAAACTGTACTGAAGTATGTATTTCAACAGGCAGGTCTCTCTCTGCAAGTAGTTTTTTTTTTGGGGGGGGGCACAAGTATCTCTATTTTTGCAGCAGGTGGCAGATTGTCTATCTTTTTGTAGGGTAGTTTCTAGGCGTGATAGCTCTCAGGACTAAATTAGAAAATTCCCCCTCTCCCTTTGCAAACTCTGGCACACTGTTGTAACATGGCAGCCAGAGGTGCCCTCACTGTTATGTACTCCTCAGGATAGGTAACCAGTAGTAGTTATTTGCCAGCCAGAGGGAGCCCCCAGTACATGTAGCCAGATGTCCACCCCTCAGTATAATTAGCTGGAGGAGCCCCCAGTATTAGGTAGCTGGAAAAGTGTGCCAAATACATGCAGCCAGATATGTCTCCCAGTATAAGAAATCAGAGGAGCCACCAGTATTATGTAGCCAGTAAGGTGCCCTCAGTAAGGTTAGTCAGAGTGCTCCCCCCCCCCCCGCAGTATAGGTAACCAAAGAGTCCCCCTCAGGATAGGTAGCCAGACAGCCCCCCTAAGTGTAGGTAGCCAGAGAGTCCCACCAGTATAGGTAACCAGAGAATTCCCCAGTATAGGTAGCCAGAGAGCCCTCAACATAGGTAGAACTAGAGAACCCCCCCAGTATAAGTACTTATGGAGTTCTCCAGTAAAGATAGCTAGAGAGTCCCCCAGTGTAGGTAGCCAGACAGCCCTCGAATATAGGTAGCCAGTGTAGGTAGCCAGAGAGCACCTTCGCTATATGCAGCAAGAGAGGGTGGAAGTAACTCACTTCTCTAGGATCCGCACATGGCCCTTCTTCCTCCTAGACCTCCTGTCTCTATGGTGCCAGCATTGTCTATGATAAGGTAAACATCACGTAAGACACCAATGAGATGGGACACCTAGGATTAAAATAGGAGATTTAAACCTCCTTCTGGATCCTATATTGGACACTTCCAAACATAATTCATCTTGTGAGGTTACTGAAAATAGTAAGTTAATAGAGTAATTATTGAATAGAATTTGAGAGAATATGTAGTATAAATGTAAAGGATTTACCTATTCAAGAATTGCTACTGGGTGGGTTACTGGCTACAGTATAACTTAAAGCAGAGAATCCTCCCTACTGGGTTCAAGACTAACATTTGTCCCAAACACAGCAACAAAAATGAACTACATTTTTTTTCTAGCACAACATCATAATAGCTTTTTTTCTTTTTTTCCAGTCCATCAAAGACATGATCTCAGAGCAGAGCAGGACGCATTGGACTTACTAAATTAGCCTTTTAATCTCACCTATGCACCTGTCTCAGAAAGAACACCACATCCTGGAGTAGATGTGCTAAAATAGCAGAACAGAGAAATCTGGGATGTATGTACACACCATTTATCACTTTACCACTCTCACTGAACTGCTACAGTAATAGAACATATTCTGATTCATGCACAGCCAGGTATGATTAAGTGGTTGGAGAGATCCTCCAAATAATATTTGGAGATTTAAAGGGAACCTGAGACAGGGGGAGAGGGGAAGGGGGGGTTGGGGAGAGTAAAAAAAAATTATACCTGGGGCTTCCTCCAGCCCCCTCCAGGCTAATCACTCCCTCGCAGTCCTCTTGCACTGCCTGAATCCTCCGCAATTCGGCCACAAAGTCCTCCGGTCTGGGCATCCTGTGCATGCGTGACGCGGCCGAGTGTGCACCGTCACGCTCCCATAATCTGGGAGCGTTCTGCTTTTGTGCAATACTACTGCTCAGGCGACGGGAGAGCGTGTGCAGCCAGACTGCGCCTGTGCCAACTGGCCCCAACTGAAGGACTTTGGGGGGGCGAATTGCGGAGGATCCAGGCGGCGCAGTAGGATGGCAATGGAGCAATCAGTCTGTTTGGGGCTGGAGGAGGCCCCAGGTATGTATTTTTTTTTAATCTCCCCATCTCAGGTACACCTTAACAGCAGTATACTTAAAGATAAGGGTTTGACTAAGGTTAGTATTATTATTTAGTATTTATATAGGGCGGTACAAAGTATATTATATTTTTATTGCTAACTGTCCCTCAGAGGGGCTCTACTATCATATCAATCTACTCTCTATCTGTGACGGATTGTTAAGAAACCGCCGCGCGTTCTGACAGTGAGGCGGCGGAATCCGCGCACAGAGCGGCGCTTTCCCCACAGCAACATGCTTCTGGTTTGCCTGGACCTAGTAGTGCACACAGATGGAGAGCTACGCGCATGCACGCCACAAGACAGGCTCTTTATGCCAATAAGAGAAGGGTCAGCTGATCGAGGCTGTCAGTTGATCCCAGCTCAGCAGGTGATTGGTTGATGGGAGCTGGGCGGCGCTGTGGAACGCTTTACTATATATATCTCTTGCTGTTCAGTTGCTGGTTGTCTGGCATTGCGAATACCTATGTGTTAGCACTCAGACCTTAGTCAGATCCTTCAGTGTGGTGGAACCAGGTGGACCTGGGAATCCACACTTAGCCAGTTTACTGTGTTATTCCTTAGACCAGTTCCAGGGTGTAGAGACCACGGATCTCACACCCCAGACTAGGAAAACTGTGTATCATCTGTGTTATTCCTTAGACCAGTTCCAGGGTGTAGAGACCATGTACCTCACACCCCAGACTAGGAATACTGTGTATCATCTGTGTTATTCCTTAGACCAGTTCCAGGGTGTAGAGACCACGGACCTCACACCCCAGACTAGGAATACTGTGTACCATCTGTGTTATTCCTTAGACCAGTTCCAGGGTGTAGAGACCACGGACCTCAGACCCCAGACTAGGACCTGTGTTATCATTCTGTTATATATCAGACTAGTTCCAGGGTGTAGAAACCACGGACCTCACACCCAGACTAGGGAACCTGTGTTATCATTCTGTTATACATCAGACTAGTTCCAGGGTGTAGAGACCACGGACCTCACACCCAGACTAGGCATTGTTTGATATCTGTTATGACTTATTGCTTTCCTGACTTTCCCTCAGCTTTCTGATTCGGTACCTTGCATTTCTTACTACCTGTTGCCAAACCCTGCTTGCCTTGGATACCGAATCAGCTTCCTGTCTTCGTACTTTATCTGTCTGTGTATTGCCGACCCGGCCTGCCCGACCTTTCTGGCTGTCACCCACCCCTTGGGTGCTCAGCCCTCCTGCAGGGGCCCCCTGCTCCTCAGAGGGGGCACTGCTGCTAAATCCATCAGGGTCTCCTTCTCCTGGAGTCCTTGACTGCAGTAGAGTCTGTCTCTACTCATTGGACCACCTGCTACCCCGGTGGTCCAAATTACTACTGTTACACCAAACACTTACATGCTTCAGGTGTCCAGAGGTTAGCAATATATCTGTATTATCAGTGATTCTGCAGATCATCAATAATCAGGTATATATCTGTATTCTTGGTGATACTGCAGATCACCAATAATCAGATTCTCTCTGCGTGCTGACACCGATCGTTACACTATCATAGTCATATGTCCATTCTAATCAAGGGGCAATTTTAGAGGAAAGCCAATAACTCATCCATGTGTTTTTGAGATGTGGGAGGAAACCACAGTGCCCAGAGGAAACCCATACAGATATGGGAAACACTAAATATTTTTATGAAAATAATAACAATTTAGAGATGACAGAAGTACTGAAATGAAAAACGTTGAAGTGCATTTTGCATGGTTCAATTATTCATTGTAAGATAAGACAAAACAAGTTTAATGAGATAAATTAAATAATCTTATTGAAAGACTACAGAAACTAGAGCAGAAACCTAAGAAAAATCCTTCCTCAGAGGTGTTAGATAACTTGAATTCAGTACAAATACAGCTCAACACATTAAATAATAAATGTGAACATTATTTTAAGGAAACAAAAAGGCTCCAAATATCGGAATTACACAACTTGAATTCAGTAAAGATAGATCTCAACACATTATTTAATAATAACTGTGAATGTTATTTTAGAGAAACAAAAAGGTGCCAAGTATTGGGATTGGGATATTGGGATTAAATAGGAAAGCCTTCAAATTCCTCACCAAAAACAGGAGGATTCATTTCATAAAAATAGGTAAGGACTGCAGATGGGGGCTACAAGGTTAATACAGAGGTTACAGAAGACACTTTTGTCAAGAACTATGGGAAATCTTATATGTTAGAAGGAAAAAAGTTGAATTTAGAGATTACATTTTTGTTTGAGACTTCAGATTAAAAAGATTCACTTTAGAACCACGGCAGTGTTAGATAAAGAAATCACTGAAAGACTTTATAGCAGCAGGGACGTTGCCATTACTTAGTCCATACGGGTATATAGAGTACCATAACATACATTTTTTGCATTTCTGTAGTTTGGTAAAGGAGACTGAGATTGCAACCTGTTTGTGAATGTAATAACATTTATCACTAAAGAAGGTAAAGTAAAGGTGATATGTTCCAGCTTTAAACTTATTGCATAAACATTGATATGAAAATCTAACCTGATACCCTTGAAATGAAGATTAGAAAGCTATAAGGAAAATGGGAAATTTAATAAATAAACAGGCTATAGATGAAGAAAACATATGAAAGGTAAAAGTTTGCTGCTGTTAGACCCAAATATATTAGTAAAAGGAAGATACTGGGTCATTTTTTTTTCTTTTTTTTAACACACAACTATCAATTCTTCTTATTCCAGCTTGTTAATTTTTGCATCATAACATCCTTAAGATGGTTTTGGCACTAAATGAATTGTGGCGTTGTAAAGGGGATAATACTGTATGTTTCTAGATCTTTCCAAAGAACGTAAAAGCAACCCTGTACATTGAAAGGAGGGAAAAGTTAGCTGCTAGTGTTGGTCGTGTCTAGGAGTACTCCTGAAGAAGTGTGTGATTGCACTTACACACACAGCACTACATGTCCCAGACACACCACATGTACAATGCTCCAAGTCCCAGACACACACACACTGCACTACAAGTCCTAGGCACACTGCACACACAGCACTACAAGTCCCAGGCACACCACACACACAGATCTACAAGTACCTGACACACTAACCACCACACTAGTACACGATGTTTTCTGTCTGGCATCCGTACAAACGGGAAGTGATGCGCTGTTACAATCACTTCCTGATTCGCGTATGCGGAAGTGCACAGAAGCGTATTGTAAAAATACATATCTGTGCATGCCTGCTGCGAGGTTGCAATGCTAACGTGTTTAGAGAACCCTGTGTCGTCCTAAACTAACACAACTACCGGGCTGACGCAGAACACTGTAGCATTGAATCGGGCACTTCCAGCGCATTGTAGGAACTTCCCCATAGACTTTCATTAGGCTGCGGTAGCAGTGCAGCAATTTGCAGCACTGCACTGCCACAGTGTGAAAGGGTTCTCAAGGTTACTAAGGGCCTGCCTGATTGGGGGGAATCTGGGCTAGCTGGACATCTCTATAGTAATTAAGGAAGCTGGGAAGTGATGGACCACCACGAGAGCGTGGCTGGATCATGGCCATCATATGTATTAAGGACTTCCTGTTTTTCCAGACAAATGAGAGCACAGCACTCTGTGAAGCACATTAATTCTCAGCAGTAATTGGTAAGACCCTGAAATAATAGAAGATTAATTTGCATGCATATTTAATGAAGAATATTTAATGCAAATTAAATGCAGCTTAGAACCTGCTAATTCTGATTGACCCAGTTGCAAGCTGCATATGATTTGCATACAAGCCAGAATTATTAGCATCTCATCAATTAAGAACTATTGAGCAAAACTCCAGAATACTAACATAGTGCAGCCAGGAAAAGAAACATGATACTTTCACCTTCCTCTAAGTATTTTCCAAAATAACCCTTTCTTTCTGTCTTTAGGGTTTCCAGCGATGCCTTATTTTGGTCTTTTTCCTGGAGTGACACGATGTAGACCACCAGGCTTTATGCTAGCCCCTCCACCTTCGTCTGTGGTTGCCGTTGCCATGAACTGCTCATATAGAATAGACTTCCCTGCTCCACCATTTCTCGGGCAATACCAGGTAGCCCTTTCTTCTTTTCATTTTACAAGGCAATGCAAATAAAGTCATTAGTATTCTTATCTGTACAAATATGCTAAGATGGAACTAAAGTTCCCCAACAAATTGCAAATCATACAGACACCATTTACTATGAAAATGCAAATGTAAGCTTATTTGCTGAACAAGGCCTTTTATTTATCTTGTATAAGTCACCTGCTGTGAACAGGTTCTATTCAATTCCTTTTGGCTGTCTTATACAGTATGTGGAGATGTATTGCAGGGTTAAGGTCCACATCAATAAAAGTAAAGTTAACCTTCAGGCAGGTTTCACACCGGCAACCGGCAGTAGTGGTGCGATCAGATGACCGCATCCCACCACAACGCTAAAATAGCCTTCAGGGATTTCCTTGTTAATACGTGATAATCCCCCTTCTGGCGTATGAGTGAACCTCTCTAGTGCTCACTTGCTGTGGTGGAAATACAAAGTGCATGGAAGTGTATTTAAACAGTATGCTTCCGTTCATGCGTGCTGCAACGACATAGCAAAAATCATTTAAAAATCCTGCATCGCCATAGACTTACAGTCTGTCGTACGTCGCAGTGCATGTTGCCTGACATTGTTTTGTATGCGTTTTTCATGAGTTTTTTAATTGTGTTTTATGCAAATAGCTAGGAAGACAACAGGAAGTGGAACAACATCACAAAACTATTTTTTTTTATAAAAACGCATATAAAAGTGCATGAAAAACACATGCCATTGCATTTCCATTGACTTTCCATTGACTTTCATTATTTGTGTTTTCAATGCGTTTTTGCATATTATGCAACAAAACCAGCGTTTTTAAAAACGCACGCATACAAAATGCATATGCGGTTTTTTATATGCGTCTTTTCTTGCGGCCCATAGACTTCCATTTTCGGCAAAAACACAGTGTTTTCCGCAACGCTAGCGTTTCTGCTAAGTGTGCACCTAGTCTCAGGGAATGTCTTTATAAACAATAAAACCATTGCTGAGAATACCCCATGATGAGATGGGCTAGTCCAAAACCTGTTGGTTCTGTCAGATTTTTACTACCTACTGCAAGTGACAGCAACATAGAAGAACAGTAATTTATGGCTCATTTTTACTCCGTTTGAAAAATACTTATTATTTGTATATGTCTAAATGTAGTTTAAATTTCATTATCATTTTCATGATAGTGGTCCTTTAAAGAGACTCCGTAACAAAAATTGCATCCTGTTTTTTATCATCCTACATGTCCCAAAAGCTATTCTAATGTGTTCTGGCTAACTGCAGCACTTTCTACTATGACAGTCTCTGTAATAAATCAATGTATCTTTCCCCTGTCAGACTTGTCGGCCTGTGTCTGGAAGGCTGCCAAGTTCTTCAGTGTTGTGGTTCTGCTATGAACTCACCCTTTCTGGCCCCTCTATGCACACTGCCTGTGTGTTATTTAGATAAGAGAGAAGAGAGAAGCTGCTCTAATCAGCTGGATAAATCGTCCTCTGAGCTGGCTGGGCTTTCACATACTGAGGAATTACAAACAAGGGCAAAGCTGTTTGCAGGAAGAAAAGAGCAGCCTGAAACTTCAGTGCATGGGGGAAAGAAACACACAAATGATCTCTTGAGATTCAAAAGGAAGGCTGTATACAGCCTGCTTGTGTATGGATGTATTTTCTATGTGTGGACATACTGTACATCAACCTACTTCCTGTTTTGGTGGCCATTTTGTTTGTTTACAAACAAACTTTTTAAAACTGTTTTTAACCACTTTTAATGAGGCGAGGAGCGGCGAAATTGTGACAGAGGGTAATAGGAGATGTCCCCTAACGCACTGGTATGTTTACTTTTGAGCGATTTTAACAATACAGATTCTCTTTAAGATGGATACACATGCATGAAAAATGCCACTCGAAAACATCGACATGTGATCCTAGTGCAGTACAGGTGCGTTGCGAGGCTATAGACATATCGCAAGTTTACAGCCTTGCAGACAGTGCAATATGTTGGTATGGAGGAGGGAGGAGGAATGATGGATCTCTTGGAGAGGCATGGAAGACTCCATATAAATTCTAGGTGGAGACTTGCTTTTTCCGCGGGCAGCTGTTGGGACAGTAGGAGGACGGGGCCAGGGGGGTGCACGTGTGCACATGCAGTGGATGGTGGCGGTGACAGGGGCGGGAGGGGGGTTGTGAGGGAGGCCTAGAGCCTGTTATTGTAGGTCTACTAGTTACATTATAAAGCAAGATATCTGCTTCCACACTTGCTGAGTGTGAATAGGTAGGAAATTGTGATTTTAACACAAGTGAAATAACTTTTGGCCAAAAGCAGCTAACTACTATATATCCAAGATGTTATTTGGAAACTGTATATAATGCCAGACTGTAGGTCCACTTTAAGTGATCAATTTCATAAGACAGCTATGCATAAAATAACAGTTAGCATTCTTTAAACACTAAATTCAATTTCTCTTTCCATCTTCTGGCAGTATTCTTACAGAAGCCTTTCAAATATTTCATTGTGATTTGTATTGGAGAAAGCGGCTGTAAATTACATGAATATACAATCAATAACCCCTTTTGTAGCAGAACTTTATTATCGGTGCTTTGTATTTCAAATACTAGTTAATCCGAGGACACTGTTTTAGTGTTCTTTGCCAGTAAAGGAATTAAAATTTGTTGCAAGACAAATTGTAGGTTTCCAGATGTGGCAGCCACATATGCAAACCTATTTGGAATAACACACTGTAGCAAAACATGGATGTCCTCATGTTCCCTATAACATAATAGAATATCACAACAACAGCAATAATAATGCATTTATTCAGGATACTCTGTAAGCTGTGAGCTAGTGTGAAGGTCATGGTAGACATTATGCAATAATGATGTGTTAGTTGGCCTTGCCATGTGCAAAATATGACTATAGTAGAAGGAATTGTAGTTGCTATGGAGCTCACACTTACAAAGTAATGTAGCAAGCATTACTAAATATGTGACCTAGCCAGATACTGAGAAGTAAAAAATAAGGAGTCATCCTGTGTAGTTATACGTTCAGCATATTACAAATAGTTGTTGTTACAATACAGTTATTCGGGTTACTGAAATACGGCTTTTTGATTGTTTATGTCTTTAGTCGATTAACTTCCCTTTTACAGGTAATTATGGATTTTTTTTTCCGCATGGCATTTATGGTGAAATTTTAAATGGCCACACAATAAAGAAGTGTACACCTTCAGTAAGTTGTTCTGTATGTGGCTAGACCACTTGGTCACCGCTCAAATATAATGTGATGTAAAGATGTGGCTGGCACCATCCAATGCTCTTTCACGTTTTATTAACCACTTCATTAATCAGTGTTTTTTCACCTTATGCATCCGAGCAACTTTCACCTCCCATTCATTCGCCAATAACTTTATCACTACTTATCAGAATGAATTGATCTATATCTTGTTTTTTTCTACCACCAATTAGGCTTTCTTTGGGTGGTACATTTTGCTAAGACTTATTTTTTCTAAATGCATTTTAATGGGCATATTAAGAACAAATTTAAAAAATTCATTATATCTCAGTTTTCATCCATTGTAGCTTTAGAAATGATACATGCTACCATAATTAAAACTCATGTATTTTATTTGGCCATATGTCCCGGTTATTAGATCATTTAAATGATGTCCTTATCACAATGTATGGTGCCAATATTTTATTTGGAAATAAAGGTGCATTTTTTCAGTTTTGCATCCATCACTATTTACAAGCTTATACTTTTTAAAAAAATAATAGTAATATAGCCTTCTGACATGCATAGTAAAAAAAGTTCAGACCCTTAGGTAATTATTTATGTTTTTGTTTTTTTTATTGTGATTTTTTTTTTGCGAAAAATGTTATTTAGTATTTTTTGGAGAGTGTTGGAGGTAAACAGTTAATTTATAAATGTAATTGAATGTCTGTTTATTTAAAAGGTGTATGTAGATGTAGTGCTACTATTAGAACACAAGATGGCCTCAGTCAATTTTTTTTTCATTCTGTAAGCGAGCGATCACGCTTACAGGAAGTGAAGGGAGGACAAGATTTTTTTTTTACTTCAGAAAGATTGCAGCTTTTCATAGTAGCCGTCGTTCTTTCTAACAGGGACTTAGATCAATGAATGGGAACTGCGTTCCTATTCATTGATCTCTGGGCTAACAGGCAGCAGCACAGGAGCGCCGTGGGTATGCGCGCAATCGGCCACGGGAGCACGCAGCAGCAGCCTTTTGGACGTAGCAACTATTTCCAAAAGGCTAAACTAGTTAAAGACTGTCACTAAACCTCAAAATGTTTCTGAGGGCTGACAAGCTCCTTTGTCAAGCTATGCCAGTTATTTTTACTTTACAGTATCTGGCTATGACAGTCATAGCTTGACAAAGCAGCTCGTTAGGGCTACAAAACTTTATGATGTTTTGTGACAGTCTTTAACAATACGTGAAAGAGCATTGGATGGTGCCAGCCCCATCTTTACTTCATATTATACTCGAGTGGTGAAATTACAGGGGAACTGAAGTAAGAGGTATATGGAGGCTGCCATATTTATTTCCTTTTAATCAATACCAGTTGCCTGGCAGCCCTGCTGGTCTATTTCTCTACAGTAGTATCTGAATAGAACCAGAAACAAGCATGCAACTAGTCTTGTCAGATCTGACTTTAAAGTCTGAAACACCTGATCTGCTGCATGCTTGTTCAGGGACTATGGCTAATAGTATTAGAGCCCGAGAATCAGCAGGGCTGCCAGGCAACTGGTATTGCTTAAAAGGAAATAAACATGGCAGCCTCCATATACCTCTCTCTTCAGTTCCCCTTTAAAAAAAGAGGTAAATGGACAAGCCACTGGTGACCTCTTTTGCAAAATGTCACTTGCTTATTTTGCTGATCATCTTTTTTTTTTTTTTTTTTTTTTTTTTTTTGATCACTGGGATGCAGAACAGGTGTTGGCATTCCAGTAGACAAATGTTGCAGGTGTGATGTAGACACTTGTGAACCTAAAGTACCCCTGAACTGGGTTGTAAATAAAATGCTTTTTATACAGTTTAATTTCTGGTGCTTTGACTTACGTCACAGCACAATCCTCTTCCTCCAGCGCCCCCTGTGTCCCCCGTTTTGTTCAGCCGAAATATTCGACTTGAGCAGAGCGTTGATGATGGGAGGGAAGAAAGTATCAGTACTTCCTTTTCTCTGGCCGTCCATAGCTCCACCCCCTTTACTCGCCACTTATAGTTCCCGATCTGAGACTGCACACAGCGCGCTGGGGAACTACACTGTGTGCAGGCTTGAGATAATTGAGATGAGAGCGATAGCGTACTAATATACACTATCATTATGACCTCGATTACCACAAGCTCACACACAGCGCAGCTCCCCTGCGCGCTGTGTGCGGTACTCAGATCAGAAACGATAAGCTACAAGTACAGGGGGTGAAGCTAAGGATGGGCAGAGAGGAAGAAGTACTGACACTTCCTCCCTGCCCATCATCAAAGACTTAGTAGAGCAGGGGACAGAGGGGGAGTGGGGCGGAGAAAGATGGTGCTTTGATGTATATCAGAGCACCAGAAATTTAACGATATAAAAAGTATATTGTTCAAAACCCCTTTCAGGAGTTCTTTAGCAATGCACAACATTCCCACCATTCAACATTGAGATCTTCACTGTGATTCCCCAACATCACCTCATCCTTCCCCCTTTCCACTCACTTACCAGCTTCAGCCAACCCATCCTTTTGTCCTCTCTTCCAGCCATGCATTGATTTCACCCCCCCCCCCCCCCCCGACCATAGGGAGCTGGATGGTCAGGCCAGATTTTTCTGCCCATCTAGCCCACCCAGCTAGCTTTCTATGGTCTGGGGATGATAACGTCAGCACAGCCCCGGAAGAGAGGATGGACGAAGGGATGGCTAAAGCTCCAGGAAGACCAGGATGGTAAGGATGGTAAGAAGGGGGTAAGAGGTGACCTAGGCTGCTAGCTTTATCATGAGGCAGTTTGGCAGGGGAATCCATGTTTGAGTCAGGATTTGCGGTTTTAAAATACAATGAATATTTCTCAAACCCACAAATATTAGCTAAACCCATGCAAGCAAATCACACCATCAGGTTTGCCTGGGAAACCACACAATGCTGAATTCCCCCAACAATATTGCACAAATCTGTTTGTATTTCCACTTCAAATGTCATCTATCTAAGAACTTTCAAAATCAACTGCAGTTATTTGTTATTTACGTGGCAACAGTACTCTGGAGATGTGATAAGGAAACAGAATATCCTAGCATGTCCACTGATCTTCTACTAGCTTCTGGTTCAGTAACTAGTAATCTGTTTGACTGACAGCTAATGGCTTTGGTTGGCTCAGTTTATTTCCTTTAAGTTTATATACTCTTTTGGTCCTTTCACACTGGAATGGTGCGACATTTTACTGCAGCCTACGCTGAGGCAATGAAAGTCTATGGGGTAGTTCACATTGCCTGTGGTGCTGTGCGCCTGAAGTACCCTATCGAACATGAGCACATACCTTACCTTGCGGCTTCTGCAGCAACCTGCGGTGACGTACGACAGACCGGAGGTCATGCAAGTCTATGGCAATGCGTGTTTTTTTAAAAAGACCATTGAAAGTTTTCCGTGTCGCACATCATCTTTTCGGGCCACAGGAAGTGAGCACTAGAGAGCATCACCTCCTGTATGGCCTGCCATCTTTATGTTTGTATACTCAGTGTTCTGAAGCCAGTAGAAAAAAAAATACCTGGACTACCAGAATGCTCTGGGAGAAGAATTCTGCATAGCTAAACAGCTCAGGCCATGATATCACTGGGAAGGCAGGGCTACATACCAATATACAGCATTGTATAGATATAGGAGGTATTTGTGATGCTGAAACAAGGATTATTAATGTATTAATGAGTGGGTATCCTTAATAATTTGCTACATTATTCCACTATATGTTACTACGGTGCCACGTTAAGACACAGTTCACAATTCTTTTCATCTAAAATTGTTTGTTTTTATGCTACCAGCAAGCAAGAAAATACTCAGAATTATTTTGACAGTACTTTTCCACATACTTTTTGATACTTTTTTAATTGCAGAGTGCTGACAACAAGTTCGAAAAATGATCTCCTAGGAGAAAACTTTGGGAAAAAAGTAAATTGAATAAGTGCCTGGGAGAGGCAAATGCTTGCTCACAAGGCAGCACCTAGCTCTTTAAAGTGAACCAGAGACGAAGCACCCTCATGTATTTTACTATATATATATCAGTGGGATCATTAGAGAAAACACCTACCCTGCTTTCTTTTTCATTCTTCACTGCTCAGCTTTCTTCTTATCATCTCTGATAAAATCCCCGACTGAGCATTCAGTCTGGCTTTGCTCAGGAATCATTATAGCTGAGTCTGTGTTCTCTGATGTCTTTTTCAAGCCCAAACCTGCCCCTTGTGGCTCTGCTCAGGAATCATTATAGCTGAGCCATTATAGCAAAGCCAGACTAAATGCTCAGTCAGGGATTTTATCAGGTCTGATAACAAGCAGGCTGAGCAATGAAGAATGAAACAGAAAGCAGGATAGGTGTTTTCTCTAATGTCCCCACTGATATTTATGGTAAAATACATGAGGGTGCTTTGTCTCTGGTTCACTTTAAATGATCTGTGGGGTAAAGCCAGTCTGCAAATTTAAAGGCACAGTACAGTACATGTGCCCAGACCTGAAGTACCATATTGAGCATTGGCTGAACCGAATAAAAGGAGAGAGAGAGTTTCACATAGTAATGTGGCAGCAGGGGTGGCCCATGCAGCCAGTCTCCATTGACCCCACCTACCTGTGAGCTACATTACCTCCGAAATACCAAAAGCATAGATAAGCGGGTGGGTTCCCGAGCACTACCACCACCCGGAACCACCCACTGTATGCTAGAGAGAGGGGGCAAGGTGGGTAGCCCTCCCCACTGCTCTCCCCACCAGGAAAGACAGCGACCCACCGCTACTAGCTGGATAAAACAAACTCATCAAGTAGCACCTGGCTATTTAATTGATTCTCTAGGGTAATGCCAGTCTCCGCTCACCATAAAAACAGAAGCCGAAAATGAGCACATTAGGTTTCAAGTTTACTATTTGTCCTGGATGAAGATGAGATATGTGAACATTCATTAACCTCTGGTAGTGTAAACAAAGCAAAGCATAGTGCAATTTGTAATTAATAATGTAGTTCTATTTTCAGTTTTCATGACGGTTAGTAGAGGATCATCAGAGACAATCACCATATAAAAGCATTACAGGCAGACCTCCATCATGTTAACTAACCCTCAATGCAAATGGATATAATATATTGTATATTGCTGTCAAAGTGATCATTAGTCACGGGATTCACCAGGGAGTGGTGCTCTTACTTATTGCCTTAATGATCAGCCATTAGAGTGTTCACTCAAGACATTCTTAATTATTATTGCAATTTCTCTCTCAGATAGAAAAAATATTTTAATTGTTAAACCTTTTGTTTGCCCTACAAAGTTTTGATGGCTGTGATAGCTTATGCTACAACCCTACCTTCTTCTGCTGATAGACCTTGCCTTGCTAGAAACATATATCATTACTGAACTCGCTGTCCAATCTCAAATGGTGCTGATGTTGCTAATTTACAAATAAAATAAATAAAAACATCAGAAGGCATCTCTTTGACCATTTTGTTCTCATGACTTCCTACACAGTTTAGTAGGTAGAAATCACTGTTAAGGAGCAGATGCCAAACTTATAAACTTATTAAACTGAATAAATTAGTTTCTAGCTAATTAAACTCTGTAACAGGGGACCAGGAGAAATAATACATATAATGAAAGTCTACAATAAAGTGTGAGTTAATGTGGCATGTCCAGCTAGTTAGCTACATGACTCTCTGGCTCACTAATTTGGAAGTGAATTGACACATCTCTCTAGCTACCTATCTGAGTCTCTTCTTATGTTTTTACCCAAGCTGCTTGAATGACATGGTTACTCAGACCTAGTTAACTACCTCTCTACTGACTCCGTCTTTAATTAACTTCAATCTGATTTCTGCTCCCACCACGCTACAGAAACATTACCACACTAATGCTGGATACACACGGTGCGTTCGCGCACTCGATTTCCCGCTCGATTCCCGTCAATTCGTTTACTTCCAACATTTCCGATTTGGATTTCGATGGATCGTTAGGTCGATTCGCATGCAAAGTATGCCAAATCGACCTAACGATCCATTGAAATCCAAATCGGACATGTTGGAAATAAATGAATCGACGGGAATCGAGCTGGAAATCGAGTGCGCGAACGCACCGTGTGTATCCAGCATAAGGAAATAATTGGCATACTAGGTGCTAAATCTAACGACTACTATTCTAAACTAATTCTTCTTGTTCTATTCTTTGATACTGCTGACCATCCTTTACTACTCCAGTTCCTATCTGCATTCAAGGCTGTTCTTTCTCATAGCTTCCTTCGTATTTTAGTAGAAAGGCTTTCAATGTCATCCATTCCTAATTTCACCACCTCCCTTCATCCTCTGTCTATTGGAATACTTCAGGGCTCAGTCTTAGTACCTTATATTTTCTCTATGTACACTTGCGTCTTGGCCAGCTCTTTTGACTTGAAATATCTCTTTTATGCAGATGATACCTAATTCTATGTGCTCCTGTTTTTTATGCTTCAACTTTTTATGTATAAACACGTATCTTTCATGTCCTCTTGTTTATTCAAATTGAACATATGATGTCATGGTAGCATACTGTATAGCACTTCCACTGGGCAGTGCTAGGGTGACAGGATTAAATCTGGACACTAATTGCTTGGAGTTTGCACATTCTCCTTGTATTTGCATTGATTTCCCCTGGCCACTTTCCTAACACATACCAATAACACATACATGTTAAATGATTCACCCCCAAATTGGTATTAGACTATAATAGGAACATTAGACTATGACTATGGTCGGGATTAGATTATAAGGGTGCCATCAGTTCTGAAGACATTGGAAACTTGTGTGAAACACAGGAAATACATTAAAAGATAATAGTACTTCTAAACACTCACATATGTAAGTATAGTAATGTTTGCTCCTCAAAGTGCACCAAAATATAAAACTCCCCAAACAAAGGCAGCCATGCTCATCCTGCTGTAACTTAGGTAAGGTAAAACAGGTGCTGACTGAGGTGCTAAATTTACGGGCAAACAATCATTAACACTCTGCACTCAAAACATACAGTGCAACATAAGACCAAGGCAACTGCTAAATTCTTTAAACTCTGGGGACAATTTATTAAGAAATATGTTCCAAGAACGCAGTTAAATAATATTATGCAACCATTCAAATGGACAAGATGGTATCTACTGGGACGTATAGCTGGAAACCTGGGTATATTTGATGTAGGAGATTGAGATTCAGTCTATCTCCCGTCCTACCTTTACATAAGTCACTTGGGGGATGTAAAAACAACATCTATTTATTCCTTTATTGGAATTTGGGGCCTTGGTCTTATCTGGGTCTTCCCAGGGGCTTTTGCTTGGAGATCAGGACGTCTGCGGTATTAGGCTAGAAATAGCCTAACGGTTTCCTGCCATGGCTCCCTCAGGTTGAGGCTTTGCCATGTGCAGGCTAGTTAAAAGGGAAAAATTATATAAAAATGGGCTGACCATTATCTTCATGTAGTGCCACCTACCAGTTTAACTGTTTTAAGAAACAATGCTGCTATATCCTTCAAGTATATACTGCTGGAATATCTTGATTAGCTGCACTATGTGATTAGTTGATCATTTTCACTGTACTGTTTATATTTCAGTCCAATAAAAATGTGTTAAAAAAAAAAACATACAGTGCAGAGAGAGGGGTTTAAAATGGCAGAAATCACTTGGACCCTACTATACCTATCTACAGTCTGAAAAAGTCAGAAATTATTTTCATAGAAGAGTTGTCCACAGAATGCCACAGGTGAAAACAAAGCCAAATGACTAATTTACACAAAAACGTACGGTTTATGGTGCAGAAAAAATAGCAGCAGATACCCTGCACTGATGACTCAAAATTTAAAATATTTGGCTTTACACGAAAACGGCTTGTCTCCCAACGAGCTGGACAAGGGTCGCTGCTACCTGCCACCAGCAGTGAACCATAGTGTAGGTTTCTTGGACGTTGAAGGTATGGAGTTAGTCATTTGGTCAGCAATGATGGCACTCTCACCACTGAGGATGGAATACAGGCAGAACCATATCCATAAATCAATGCAAGGCAATCAGTGAGGCATAACTCCCAAATTCGATCTGCAGCATCACAATAGCCCAAAACATATGGCTAAAATTATAACCTATATACAATGAAAAGAAAAACATGGAATCAAGCAACAAAAGTTATGACATCCATAGAAGTAGCTCCTGAAGGCCAATCCTTCAAGAGATGACTGTTCGTTTAAGTAAAAAGAATATCACATGCAAGAGTTGACCTTTATTTTAAAACTCATGTATTGCAAACACATACTACAACGGCTTGTATTTATGACAGTAAAAGCCTTTATTTTCCAAAGGCTATGTGTGTTCAAATACGCACAAAGTATTTTTGCAAAACAGGAAAAAACTTTTTATAATGCTCTTTGTGTAAAGGCATTAGAAATATTGTTTGCTTGGTTTCGCCTATCTGCTTCCATCTGTCACTTTTAATATGCATCGCTGGTCCGTGTATGAGAATTGATTGCAGGTATAACAAGTTATCCACATGCCTTAGTCTGCCTGTTAATTATCTGAAGATTACCGCCTGTGCACACACTTCACAAGTAGGCAATGATACCACATGGAATGTTAAACTCCTCGGACACTAATTAATAGCATTTACAGTGACAGTCACATTATCCTTCTGAGCTATTTTTTCCCTATCTGACTGCAAGATCATTTTCCGTAGCAATGACTCACTGACAATATCTTCAAGTGACCTTACCAATCATGTCCACTAGGACAAGGGCTTAATATTATTCCACTACAAGATTTGTGTACACTTGTTTTCACAGTAAATTCGCAGCTAATTTGCTTCAAAGGGTAATTCCACTTTAGTTAAAAAGCCGACATAAATGTAACATTAGTGCTGCAAAAGTAATTTCCTAATGTAAAGTTATTAAGAAGAGAAGACATGAGCTGTCCCAAGGCGTGGAGTCTAAGTGGCTGTGGGTCTTCACCAGAGCATCCCGCATGTGATGATGGGCTGCTGTCACCCTTAGTGGTCAATGTACTACATTACTGTCTAGTAGCCACTGAAGTTGCTGCTAACTAGGGAGGTTGGTCATGGAAGATGTTTTGGTTTATATGAAAGAGGAGGCTACAGATAGAGAAAAAGGAGTTTGCAATTGGGGAGCATTATGTGTAAGAGGGGTGCTGTTGCCCAAAGAAGATGTAGATGAAAGAGGGACTACCGTACATGGATTTTACACATGCAAGATAGGGCTACACACAGAATGGGAGGTTGTTTGCTGTACGTTGAAAGTGGAGGCCACAAGAAAGTTGGTCTGGTGTCGGGTAAAGTAAAAATCTGGCCATGACCTCTGGGATTGTCCCACTAGTGACAGAGAGAAAAACGGTTACCGCTAAGAGAGTGCAGGCTGGCATCAGAAGGATAATATCAGAAGGGTCACACTGAGTCCAAGAGCACATAGCCATGAATCATAAGTCAAGTCCAGGAGAAGTTGTGGCAGGCAGAATCCAGTCATAAATAAGATTCTAGCCAGAGGACAGAGTGACAGATAACAAGCAAAAGCAGGCTCAAGCTGGGTTACAACAGGACGTCAGATCAAACCAAGTACTAGAGAGCAGGAAGGAACAAAGTGAGGACACGAATCAGAAATCACAAGACAAAATAAGCAGGAAGCAACAGAAAGGGTACTTAGAGCACACACTCAATGAACTGGCAGGGCCCTGCTGATCAGAAAGCTACTATAGATTCTGGGTTTCCCAGGTGTACAGCAAGTGTGTGAATGTATTAATTCTACTAAGTTCATTCTAGAGGCAAAAAGCCCAAGTGTCCTAACTTCTTCTTTTCCACTGCTTGACTATATGTCTTCTGCGACAGTACATTGTGATTGCCTTGTGGAAATGTAGCATGAGTACAGATTATACCTAGTATTGTATGGCTCCCCTTCAGAAATCCACTGGGTCTGATCACACACAAATGAGCAGAGTGTTCTTAAACTATAACCTGAATAAATCACAATTAGGTATTTGAGGTGACAGTAATTTAACATCTGTACATAGCTTAACATAGCAAATACAGTAAAATGGCCAGCGGTGAACCGCTTTGGTTTCCTTTTGGCTGCAGCATTTGGATTCGTTCTGGCTGAAGTGAGTTGGTTGGCTCCAGTGGCTGCAGGTGGGTTGGTGCCAGAGGTTGGGCTGTGGCAGCCCCCATGGGTCCCGTTATAGCACTAGGTGCTCAGATATGGCTGTTGCTATAATAAAGTCGAGCATCAGGGGGTTACTTTGGGCACTGGGTACCAAGTTGGCTGTGGTGGATGTCAGGGGTTCAGCTGTGGCGCTGGGTGATTGGCTGTACTATAGCCAATCAGGGGGTTATTTTTGATGCTAGAGGTTTGTGATGCTGGGTGTCAGGTTAAACTTTAGCTGAGCGGGGGATTACTTTAGACACCAGGAGGTTGGCTGTGGCACTGGGGTTAGAGGTTAGTGTTAGGTTTAGTTATGGGAGGGTTAGAATTAGGTGAATGGGTATGAGTTTAGTGTTAGCCATCATTATAAGAGGGTTAGGGCCATATCCTATTCAAGGTGATAAGTAGCTTACAGATGCGAGCTACTTATCACCTTGGCATCGCGCGAGGATTACTGGCAAATCCTATTGCCCATATCCCTCGCGCGATGGCCGATCGTTAGGGAGCATTACTCAGGCGAAGGCCTGAGCGATGCTCCCTTTTACCGAGCGATGGGGAGTGAGGTTTACGCTGTGGTGCTGTCCATCAGCACCACGGCCTCACTCCCCACACATGCGCACTCGCCCGCCGAACATCGCCGACATCTTCCGCCGCAGCATCTGGGGGTCTCCTTTAATAAGGAGACCCCCAGAGCTCCCCGTCGGGTCGCCGCAAAGTTTAGAAGCCCCCGCGCAGCTCTGCAAAGGCTCCCCTGTCATACGTACCGCCGCCGATCACCCGCCGCCTCTCACCGCAAAATCCGTCACGTAATTACAGTGTATCTAACACTGTAATTACTGTCCGCATAGAAGGAGCCCGGGCAAAGCATCTTTGAATCTGCAGCCTGGGCTCCCCATTGGTCCGCTGTCTGAGCCTTTTTATTGGTTCAGACAGCAGACCAATGGGGAGCCCAGGCTGCAGATTCAAAGATGCTTTGCCCGGGCTCCATCTATGCGGACAGTAATTACAGTGTTAGATACACTGTAATTACGTGACGGATTTTGCGGCGAGAGGCGTCGGGTGATCGGCGGCGGTACGTATGACAGGGGAGCCTTTGCAGAGCTGCGCTGGGGCTTCTAAACGGTGCGGCGACCCGATGGGGAGCTCTGGGGGTCTCCTTATTGAAGGAGACCCCCAGATGCTGCGGCGACGACGTGCGTTAGCTAGTTTAGACCTGCTTTTTGCAGGTCTAAGCTAACGCTCATGTCTGCCGGGAAGCATCGCTTCCCGGAGACATGATAAGGGTAATTGGATTCCGTGTTAAGAACTCGCTGGGCGATTATATCGCCCAAGCGAGTTCTTTTCCGCCTGGGGGGGGTCTAAAGTTTAATTAGATTAGGCGATGCCCCCATCGCCTAAGTTAAGAACTCGCCAGTGCTTAGCGCTGGCGAGTTCAGCAATAGAATATGGCCCTTAGTGTGAGGAGGTTGGGTAGGGAGAGAGATGTAATACTGGCACCAGAAAACGCAACAGTAAACTGTAATAAGAATACCATTATATATATATATATATATATAATATTCGTATGACAGTAATTCCACTGCACATATTAAAACGTGTCTCTTTTCTATGTACGCAAACATAGTTTTTACACTAACTTAACTTGAGTTATTAACCCTTCTTGCTGTATCAGTTTCTAATATCTTCCTGAACGCAACTGTTCCTTGGTTAAACATTATATGATTCCACTTCCAGAAATCACAGCACGGTTTAAGTTTATTTTACTGAAATGTAACAATGCTTTATAAGCCTGACACTGATTAGTATTTTACAGATGTCTAAAACTAACTCCATGTTTTTGCAAATAAATTATGTCTTAGTAAAATTTCAATATTTAAGCCTAAGGCTAGAAAAAAAGTTTAGCTAATCAAAATATACAGAAAATCTGCTGGTATTGATCTTCATATTAATAACACTCATGTTACTTTGCAGAAGTGCCTTTAGCTTTTAATATAAAATCAATGTGCATAGATTTTAAGCATACTTTGATTAGCAGCTTAGGGGCACGCTGTATGTTGAACTTCCAAGAGTTTGAGAAAGATGGATTATTCTCAGTGTGAAGTTCAGAGGCCTCTTCCATCAAGCATCTTAGTAGAATAGACAGAGGATGGGTGACTTTCTGATTTGAAATTTCTTATTATCCTACATTGTCTTTTTCTCTTCTTGCAAAATAAGGAAAAAAAGATCATTAAGGGGTTAACCACTTGCCGACCGCGCACTCATAACGCGCGTCGGCAAAGTGGTAGCTGCAGGACCAGCGACGCACATCTGCATCGCCGGCTGCAGGCTAATTAATCAGGAAACAGCCGCTCGCGCAAGCGGCTGCTTCCTGTCAATTCACGGCGGGGGGCTCCGTGAATAGCCTGCGGGCTGCCGATCGCAGCTCACAGGCTAAATGTAAACACAAGCGGAAATAATCCGCTTTGTTTACATTTTTACAATGCTGCTAACAGTAGCAGCGTTGTACTAGATCAGCGATCCCCGGCCAATCAGCGGCCGGGGATCGCTGTCACATGACAAGCAGGAGCCTGTTAGAGGCTGCACAGGACAGATCCGTTCCTGTGCAGCCTCCAGGGCAGGGAGGGAGAAGAGGGAGAGGGGGAATCCTGCGGTGGAGGGGGCTTTGAGGTGCCCCCCCCCCCGCCACCCACACGCATGCAGGAGCGATCAGACCCCCCAGCACATCATCCCCCTAGTGGGGAAAAAAGGGGGCGATCTGGTCGCTCTGCTTGTTATTTGATCTGTGCTGGGGGCTGTAGAGCCCACCCAGCACAGATCTTAGAATTCAGCGCTGGTCCTTAAGGGGGGGGAGGGTAAAGGCTGAGTCCTGAAGTGGTTAAGGAGCAAATAGCTTGCAATTCATCACCAAAAGGCATCAGACCAATGGTTGTTATTACCATTTATAGAAAATGAATATTCACATCTGGCCACCTTCACCATCTTCTTTCCTGCCACAAAGGGTTGCTGTATCCAGCTTTATGGATGTGCACTCATTTCTTTTGGGAGGGGACATGACACAAACTGCCAAGCTGGAGCATGGCACCGATTGCCAGGGTGTCCTGACAGTCTAGGGCTGATGGGAGGTACAGGCTGGGGTTACATGATAACACTGCTACAGAGGGTTACGTGATTACACTGCTACAGAGTCTTAGTGCTCTTTAACACTAGCCAGCACGGGCAGAAATGCAATTTCCTGCACACATTATGATACATGGCATGCGCGTTGGGGGTGTTGCGTTTCACTTCAAATCAGTAGCGCTAACAAATGATTGCTTCCACACAAAAAATCGCTTGTGCCATGTGATAAAGTGTTCCTGGGCGTGTTACATTGCAACATGTGGGAACACTTTATCTACTCTGAATGGTAAAATGACTTTCATATTACCATGTGTGTCACACATAAGAGGCTTCATTCACTAAAGTGTGATAACTGCTATCACAGCAGTTACCACGTGAGCTGATCACGCGCAAACCTTTGCTTGACATGGGAAGTAACGCTGCTCGCACGCAAATCTTTGCGCGCGGCAGCTGGCGTGATAACTGCTGTGATAGCAGTTATCACACTTATTTGAATCAAACCCAATGTGCGGTGCATCATAATGGATAATGCCAAAAGTATTTTAGGGCATATTAGTGTTGGTGTAAATCTGGTGGGTACAGTGGCAAAGATGGATCAAAATGTAATTCTGGCGATGGACTTCTTTAGCTATGTGCATTCGGCCAGTATTTTTGACCTAATGTAATTTTTTATGATCTTGAACTAACATTTTTTTGGCAGTATGGAAAATAAGACATGAAAAATATACCAAAATGTCTACTGATATGCAATTTATGCATGATGAATGACGGAGGCATTTTCTGCTCTGTCGCGATGTTTGGATGTTTGCTTGGCTTTTAGGGGCATAAAGAGATGATTTGCATAATCAGGTGCATTCACACTTGCTTACTTAAAGCTGATTTATTGTAACTAAAATTGCATTTTTAGTAAGAGGGATTTTTGGTCTCTTTTAGCACCTTTATAGTTTCCTAGTGGTTGATCTTTACCTGTGTACTCTGGAGGCATTCTTTGGTCTGTCTTTTGCTAGCATCCATGATAAGACGACACATTTCTGCACATGGCAGTGATGCTTAGACAAATTTATGTTCTGCTTTTCTCCTGGCAGACTCAAAGAGCTTAAAGTAGAATGAAACCCAGCAATTCTTCTTTGCTCTAAAACATTATTTACAGCATATTTTATGCTACCAGATTTTTTTTTTTACTAGAACAGCATTCAAAGGGTTAAACACAGGACAGAAAAGTCCATTGCCGGGAAAGCTGGATGAATCAGAACTAGAGATAATGTTATCTTGTGTTTAATTGTATCAGGTGAGAAATGTAAACAATCACTTCTCTGACACTGCAGAGCCTCCTGAACAAAGAAAGACAGTCAGAAAGTATTTCTGCTTATATTTCAACATGAAAAAAAAAAGTTATGAATAAAATGCAAACTCAGCTCTCAAAGCAAAAAAGTGTACTTTTGAAACTTGTAATTTCTAAATGAATAATAATACTTATGCACAAAAGCAAATATGATAACCGCATGGCATTTAAAAGTAGGAAAACATATTTTTATTGAATATTATGTCAGGGTTTTATACCGATTTAAGCTACAAACACTAGGGCACGCTCAGTAGGCAGTAACTGAGTAAGGGCTGGGGCACACCAAAAGCCGATATTGGATCCGCAAACGCTAGCGGTTTTTGAAGCTGTTTTTTAGAGCGATTCTAGGCATGTTTAGAGAGATTTTCTAGTTTTTTGGAGTGTTTTTGTGTAGCAGATTTTATATTTTGTTACAGTAAAGCTGTAACTGAACAGCTTCTGTAATACAAATGCTTGGTAAACCATTAGCCAAGCGATTTTCCCCAGAGTCTTGCCCAAGGTCTCCTTACTGAATATGTTCTGGCTTCCTGAACAGAAAGAGCTGAAATTTGAACCCAGGTTGCCTGTGTCAGCAACAGAGCCCATAACCATTACCCTATCCAGCCATTGACCTTTGCAAATCAATCTACAATACATTATATATAGATAACTGTCTCCTGTCCAGAGTGCTGTGGTGAGCCTAAATGCAAAACAACAGAATAAAAGCTCTTTTATAAATGTGCCCCTAGGTTTCTGTACTCTGACTCTGTCTATTGTGCTAAATACAAGAAGAATCATTGATGTTGGGCATGAGGTCTCAGACATAAGTCCCATGTTCAGGGATGGAGTGTACCACACAGCAACCCCATGGCTAAATGGTTAACTTCCACAGCCACCTTCTCCACCCCCAGGTGAAAGCTTGAAAAGGAGGTTATTCAGCACACTATCACATTAAAGAGGCTCTGGTGGTATCTAAATATAGAGGAGCTTAAGGCTAATTGCACACCAGGACGTTGCGTTAGAGGGGGAGTTAAGGTCGCATAACGTCCCCCTAACGCAACGCCTGGATCTGGACGTTAGAGTGAGCCGCGTTGTGCAGCTCACTCTGGCGTCAGTGATGCCGTGATGCGCACTCTAGTGCGCATGCGGCATCACGTGGTCCCGCCGGCCAATCGCCGCACAGATCGGCCGCTCCAGGATGTAAGCACTGAACGTCACAACATGCAGTGCATATTAATTAGCCATGTGCCTGGCCGCTCTCCACTCCTCCCCAACATTACTGAGCATGTGCAAGCAGTCTAACGCGGCTCAGCCGCGTCTAAAGTACTGCATGCAGTACGTTGTCTTGTGACGCAGCGTTACAATGTAACGCAACGTGGGCACTGTGAACAGCCCATTGATTTTTCATTACTGTGCGGTGGGCTGCGTTACAGGCTGCTCTAACGTGCGCCTGTAACGTCCCACTGTGAAACCAGCCTAAATCTGAAAGCAATAGATCAAAGCAGAATAAAATAACCGGATCAGTTCATTTCGGCGCCGAGGCTGGGCGCCCGATAGCAGCAATGTTATGCTGTGCGGGGTGTGTAGTAGTAATTATGGGCTCCGGCGGCTGCCAGACTCCGAATTACATCTCCCTCCGAGTTGCGACAACTCAGAGAGGGAATAGTATTTAACGCCGTCATTCAGCTCTCCCCGTGCCGAACTGAGCGGCGCCGAGTTAATATGTACTGAAAATAACAATGCAGTATAAAAGCAAACCGAGTAAATGTAATTTTAGAAGTAGCATAATGCAATGGTTCTAGATTATAAAAGCAGTTTACTGGCTAACTGGCAGCTGTTGTATGAAGTTGCAGTTTTCATGATTATACCCACTTGGTTTAGTAAAAGTGATGTTGATCTTGCATTTGTATGCATTTTGCACAGGTGAACAAACTGCATAGTAACATAGTGGGAAGTTGGCAAGTTTCATATTATCGGTAACTTTAGAAAGAAGTATAAGAATGTGCCTGCCATACTGTGAACACAATTCATATGTTAACACAGCCTAAGCCTATTATTTGATTCTTGAATTCTATATTACCTTGAATTTCCTCGGTTATTATCACACTTAATATGTTCTATTGTTCACCGCAAGATTAAATTCAAGAGGGTATGATTTTTATGGAAAGACTTTCTAAAAATGAATTTATTAAGCTATGCTAGGTATATCCTCTTACATTTATACTGAGAACGTATCACAATGCTCTGGTTTGTATGAAAACCCTTTGCTATGTAATCTTACCAGCAGATTTGTAAGGGTATGAACTTGCTATCCAGCAATGACTTGCTGGAGTGCAGTGTTCAAATGTAATTGTTACATTTTCCTTATTGACGAAGGTATCTTCCATTCAGAGGTAGCGTTTGCACACTTGAGTTTACCATTGATCGATGGGGTTGCTTCTCAGTATTCTGGAGAGCTTTTCAGGTCGTACTGGCGATTTAACATTTCAAAGGAACAACTTGCTATGATAGTTGGGGCTCCCGCATGAGCGCCTGTGAATGGGGCATAGCGTGCGCTACAGGGGAGATTTAACAGCTGCCTGCTATTATTCAATTCTAAACTGCGCTGCAGCGCTATGTGGGCGGGGGGTAAGGTTGGTCATTTAACTGCAAACTTTTGAGCAAGGAGGGATAGATCTGCTCCAGCCACCATTTTCCTGTAGCCAGGAATAGAGGAGCAGGAAGTGGAGGGGAAGGCAAAGGAGTTGGCAGAGGCTCCTCCATCCAGCGCCATTTGCAGACTGTTGCTGCATGTGGCTGGACGTGTGAGAGGGAGCTCTCACTGTGTATCACTGTATCAGAAATACTAGTCCCAAAAGCTTTTATAAAAGCTATTATTAGGAGAAGGAGGGGTGTTATTATTAAGTGGATAGATAGGCTGGTGGTGGTGTTCTTTTTTTTTCAATCTTTTTCCTTGCTGAGGCCTATAGCTTTTTATTGTGTGTGCTGTTATACTGTGTGACTAGTGCAAGGCAATCGAACTGTCACTCCTGCCCAGCGCATCTCCACAAACGTGAAAAAAAGTGTACAATTTGTTCTTTTTTCTTTTTTTTTTTGTGTGCTGTTATTCTGCGTGACTAGTGCACCTGTATTTTGCTAGTATTTTGCTCCACACACATCATGTCATGGCCACACCCACTTTTTCTGCATATTTATTGCAACAGAATGGCACTCAAGGACGGCAGTTGGGAGGCTGGACTACACAATAAGCATGCAGTTCAAACTCCCATGTGAAAAAGGCTCATGCAATCTTCAAAGAAGAACAACAAGCAAATAATATGTTCATTAATATGCAGTCTAAGGAATTTGATTTATTGGGTACCTGTATTATATTTGCAGGGAGCAATTTAAAGGACAACTGATGTGAGAGAGATATGGAGGCTGCCATATTTATTTCCTTTTATAGAATACCAGTTGCCTGACAGCCCTGCTGATCTATTTGGCTGCAGTAGTGTCTGAATAACACCAGAAATAAGCATGCAGCTAATCTTGTCAGCTATTAATGGCAAAAACATCTGATCTGCATGTGCTTGTTCGGGTCTGTGGCTAAAAGTTTTAGAGGAAAAGGATCAGCAGGATAGCCAGACAACTGCTATGGTATTGCAATGTGGCAGCCTCCATAGCACTATCATTAGGCCTGGAACCTACTACAGCATTTTTTGAGCGTTTAGAGGAGCGCTTTCAGTTGCGATGAGGCAGATCGCAATTGCAGGACATGCTGCATTTTGGGAGCATTTCCATTTTAATGAATTGTATAGGAGCAGGGAAATCGCTTCCAAAATTGATTGCAAAATGCTATCACAAATAACTAGCGATTGCGATACAGTTTTGCGCTTTTTAGTGCGTTCCAGGCCTGACAGTTGTCCTTTAGGTTAAAAAATAACTATGGCAGCTGACTTCAGATGGAAATTTATTTTTGATGTTATAGTAATATTAATATAATATGAAAGTTCTTCTTTAAACATAGCACAGTTTCATTTCTTCCTTCTATTTTTTCTGTACATTGACCATTTTATTCTGCTTTTTATTATTTGCAGCATAACTGTATGAGTCCAGCCTGGTCAGATTTTGTGGCTGTAATTTATCGTGTGTCTTGAAAATACCACTTCATCCAAGTGGTATATATATAGATATACCACTTGGATGAAGTGGTATTTTCAAGACAAACGATAAATTACAGCCACATAAATCTGACCAGGCAATACTCATCCTGTTATGCCGCACATAAAAAAGTAAAGGTAAAATAAAAATGGTCAGTGTTATTAAGGAAAAAAAAACCCTGGAAGCTGGCTAGCTCATTTTTGTTGAAAGCTTTTATTATGACAGAGAGACGGACAGAAAGAGAGAGACAGACATACAGATAGAGAGACTGACAGACATTTGCTGATCCATCTACAGAGATCAGGTATATCCATTTATGATCTAATTAGTGATCCAGCAAACCTGCACAGGATTAATTAAAATGTGTCTACTGTTAAAGGTTTAGGATTAACCACCCTTAACTGTGCAGAGAGGTAATTATGCCGCACACTTGCGCTTGGTAATTTTGGTGCCTCAAATAGAACAATGGCATAGTGGCGCTGTGTAATTATGGTGCACGGACCTAATTAGTGGTTACAAACTTAGTGCCATGACTTAGCAGTTTCAGTTTGCAGCTATATACTTAGCGGCAGTAGCGATGTGACTTAGCGGTGGTAGTGGCGATAGGTAGGTAGGTAGGTAGGTTAGTGTTAGGTGTAGGTGGGGGGATAGTGTTAGGTGTACATAGTGGAGAGTTAATGTAAGAATTAGGTTAGGTTAGGCTATAGTAGAATATCTGCAACATTACCAATATTCTACTATCAGATACATCTGTGAAAAAAATTACAGAGTTTACCGGAGGAAGGTAAATCACTGAAATCACTGTAATTTGGGTGACAGTAATAGCCGGACCCCGAATTAAGTTTTCGAAGGGACAAATTAGGTTTATCATTCGTGGAATATATTTGTTATATTCCCCTATATTGTTTAGTGCAGGGAGAGCTGGCTTCTCTCCGCGCCCCGCTGACCACCGGCGGGGACATACTTACGCTCCACAAGGTCCAGTATTGGGTCCAGTTCTTTTCGATGTATGTATCAACAACCTAGGTGTTTAAATACAAAGTAATTTTGCCATATTTACAGATGATAAAAAACTATGTAAAATGATAAACAATAAACAGAATAGTGACGTATTACAGCAGGATTTTGACAGCCTGACAATATGGGCAGGCTTATGGAGGATAACATTTTATGTTGATAAATGTAAGGTCATGCATATTGGATATGCCAGTGGCATAGTAACATACAAAATAAATGGCATACAGCTGGGGACATCAGACTTGGAGAAGGAATACTCGTAGATAAGTTAAGCAACTGTATTCAATATCAACCAGCAGCAGCTAAAGCAAATACAATCCTTGGATGCATAAAAGGTGACACAAAATCAAAAGATGCTAGTACACTACTCTTTCTGTACAATCTTAACATCTCCATCTTAGTACCCCTACCTGCCACCAGCCTTTACCTTCTGCCAATATTGCCACTCACATCTAGTCTCTGCTCTGAAGTCTCTTTGGCCAATTTCATGTGGTGTATCAGTTCTCTTTGTCACCAGTGGGGCAAAATCAGGGGCAATGTGCCATCACTGGGTAGGTTCACTGTGACAAATGGCAATCTTTATTCAGTTTAACACATGTATGACCAACACATTAAAACCACACCTATAGAGTGCTCCTCTGTACAGCCTGCACCACATACTGCCACTCTTCTATAAACACTCAAACAGGTACCAGTACCCTCTCACGGTGTCTGGGCTTTTTGCAGAGTGATCAGGAGTGCAGTTGCAGCTTGATCAACCTAGCATTGCCAAATATACGGGCCTCACTGAGGGGCTACTCATGCGTCTTCAATGTACCACAGCTCTATCCTCATCTAGCTAGCCGATTCTTTTCTGGAAGAAGCACAAGTCATTGCCATGCATCCATTACAGTGTGCTGTGGACTGACCCTGATGAAGCCTGCATAATTTGTGCGCAACATGGGGGAGGGGCTAGATCCTATGTCCTGTGGAGCACTGCTATGGCCATACCACACGGGCTCCCATCATCCTTGTGTGCACGCTGAGACAGCCGGTGAGTCCACACTGGTGAAGACTCTTGCTCTATCTGGAAGAAATGGCATCCTACCTTTGTGATGTCACTCCTGCAGTAAATTCAAGTTAGCAGCCCATTGATTTAAAGAAAGAGACATGGTTGGATTTTGTTTTGTAAACCCAGGGGCCACAATCTGGCAGTTGCATGCAGCCAAAAAGTACATTGCCTAGTAGGGGTGACAACCCAATGACTCCTGTCGGATTCTCTGGTGCAGACTGATTACTATTTAAATTATGTGCCCCGGGGGAGCCTGTGCCTGCCACGGGTGCCAGGGGCAACATAACACCATCAAGGGACACAGTTTAGAAAGTATTCTGTATGTATGGGTCTGGGATGTATGCTATAATGGCAAAAATGAAGTGTTTTTAGATTTAAAAAAAATAAAATAATAAACAGCATTAATAATAAACAGCATTGCCACAGAGTGCTTCTATGCCCTTTATTCATGTTTTACCACCCTTTTGCTCCACAAAACATTGAAGTAATTCAGTACATGTTCTACATTTTGTTCCTTTAAAGCCCAGCCCTAGGCACAATTGTAAAGATGCCATCTGACAGATTATTAAGAAGAGTGCCAAAATGTTGCATTTTTGTGTCAAATGAGAATTCTGCAGCTTAGACGCTGATCTGATGTGCCTGTAACCTGGAGAAAACTATTTTTGGGACATTTTTCTACTGTATATCCAGTCTGTCTGCTAGGGAACCAGTGGAATCCTGACGTTGCCATGATTCCCTTATCAATTGTCAGGCTGCATCCTTTATGTACTTTGACAGCGTTCACAAAATGGAAGAATCTATTGTGGAAATAGCAGGTTCACCATTTCATGTACAATTGCTCTAGAGGTTATAGTTTACCATTTCAAATCATTTTCAAAGATGTTTTTTTCTTATTATTCTATAGTTTTTTCTTTACAGATAGTCTGATTTAAATGATTTTCATTTAAACACTTGCACATGTAACCATAATTTATTTCACTTGGTGCAAATGCGACAATCTGCATGAAATCAGTTCATCTTGGTAGGAGGTGAACTGACTCCAGGTACAAGTCATAGCTATATTTCATTCAGTAGCAAACCAATACTTCAGAACCATTAGCATAAACTAGCCCTGCCAGACACCAGAGAAGCTCGGAAATAGAGTATATTATTAAAAAATGCAGAGTACTTATCAAAAATTAATTTCGTTGGACTATATGCAGAATTGCACTGTGCATTTCTCATAAATATTGGCCTTAGCAGAAGTCTGTCCTTTATTTTCCAGGAACCGAATGGATGAAAAAAATAAATAAAAGAAACACCTTTATGAATACCTTTTATTAAAAAGGAACTCTAATAGCTCGATGATTAAGGCCCCTTTTAACAATAAATGAGCACATTAACATGGACCACTTACCACCTACGGAAAGAGCAAGGCAAATGCTATTTTCTTCAGAAGGGAAAATACGCTTTACTTGCTGTCACTGTATAATTCAGCAGAATCAGCCGTGCAGGAGACAGTGAGCAATTTTGTCACTTTTGCTATATCCAGCAGTGTATAGAGCGGGAGTGACATCAAAGAATGGAGCAATACAGCTGGTGCTCTGTGGAGGCTCTGCAAGGAGCACCTGTACTGGCAAGTCAAATTAAAAAATAAATAGCCCACAGTGTGTTTACAGTCATTTATGTGTGTTTGTAGGAGGAAAGAGAGAAAACTGTTTTTATTGCACTAACCCTGCACGGGTTTTTACATTCAAAGAAATCCTGGATGATTTCAGTATTTAATAAATGATAAATGATTTAACCCCCACAGCACTTTCTCGTTAGGACGGTATTATTTTGCTGCATCTAGGTACATTTGCATTCATAGAAATATGATATTATTTGCTTCCATGTGGCCAGGCTAAAATCATAAAGCCTATTATTATTATTAGACATTAAATTACACTGAGGAATTTGAATATGTCATTTGCTCCATGAGGGCATTTTCTCCTCTTGCCTGAATCTGATTGCTCCTTACTTAAATTTTACTTTTAGGCTGCTTTCACAGTGGGACGTTACAGGCGCACGTTAGAGCAGCCTGTAACGCAGCCCAACTCACAGTAATGAAAAATCAATGGGCTGTTCACAGTGCCCACGTTGCGTTACAGTGTAACGCTGGACGTTCAAATGAGGTGCAGCATGCTGTGCGTTATACGCGGTTTTAGTTGCGTTAGACTGTACATACTCAGTAAGGGGAGAGTCTGCTATTGTTTCTAGCCACATGGCTAATTAATATTCACTGCACTGTAGTGTTGTCCAGATCATGACCAATTTGGATCTTTGGATCTTTTCTGTGAGTCATCCGGATCATCACAATGAAGGATTCGGTTCACAGCGGATGTCTGGAAGAAACAGGAACTGCAGCTTCTGTGCACAAGCACAATCTTTCTGCTGCATCTCTCCCTTCCCCATTAGCACCCTCAATGTGCCTTCATTCTCCTGCACCTCTCACTCTGCTGCACCCCTGCTTCCCTAGTAAAATGATTCAAAGATTCGGTTCAAAGATCCCGATCTTTTCAATGATCCGATTCGAATCATTGAAAAGATCCAGACTTCCCAGGATAGCACCAAGAGCCTCATAACGTGGCTTAATCTGATGTCCAACTTCAACACCACTGTGAAGAAACGCGGAAGAGCCGCCGCTATAAGTCAGCGGGAGGCGGCTCTTTCCGCGCATGGCATGGCGGAAAGCGGAAAAACCGCTGCGTCTGACGCGGCGGTTAGCGCGCATGGGCCTGTTGCGAACAGTCTGACCCAGCGCGGGGAGGCCGCCGCCGGTGCTGATGGCGGTGCGACCAACCCCGCGCACAGGTCAGCGAGAACATTGCAAGACAGTACTGGGGTGGCTGGGACTGATAGTCCACCAAGGTTCAGAATGACGCGCGTGCGCGCAGAGAGGCAGAACTTATATGGCAGTCAGAAAAGGGTCAGCTGACCAAGTCGGTCAGCTGACAACCCTGCTTCGTTTCATTGGTCCAGCACTTAGGGAGTGGCTGAAAAGTGTTTTAGTATATATACTGCTGGCTGTTCAGTTGCTGGTTGTCTGGCGTTGCAAGTGTGAATGGTGATTTTTTTTCCCGTTAATCACGCAAAATCGCCATAGCAAAACGCTACCAAAAGCACTAGCATGTGGGAATGGGCCCTAAATGTTTTTTTTTTTGTGCTTTTCCAAATGGTTCTCTCTAATTATTCTCACCTGTGTCTGATAAATCCACAGAGATGGCTTATGCATAATTAAGCACATTTACAGAATAGTATTTTGGACATAGAGAGTTATGATATCCATCTTGCTGACAGCAAAAGCACTGATTAAAGTGGACCTGAACTCTTGCACAGGACAGAAGAAAAACATAGAGGAATGCACCCTGTATGTATTTAGAGAGTTTAGCCCGTCTAATTCTATCTGTGACTAATCACAAGTTATAACTGATCCTTCAGATGTGTCAGCTGACTGCCACGGCGGAGAGGCTAATTTGAAAGCACAGGATGTTAACAATATGTCTGCTTCCATGAAAGCAGGACGTAGACACACTGCAGATTTATAGCAGGATTTGTATCAGCTGTAACAAAGAAATGTTTTTCTTTAAAGGTCATTATACTGTTGCGTATCTTTTAGAGCAGAGAGGAAGTTCTGAGTTCAGGTCCACTTTAACCAAATCTGTTCAGGCAGTGCCTCTCTTGTCAATAGGGCATCCAGAGGCTTTGGTTTACACCTGAAGATACTCTGAATACATAAAAGAGCCAGAATCAGAATATACAGTATGGTAGTTGCCGGTTGGTAAAGGGGAGGGTATTGATGCAATCATTTTGATTACATTAGCAGTCTCAATAAGTTGCGTACACACATCCAATTTTCGGCCTGATTGTCGTTTAAACCGGTCATTTGAATGACTTGAAGTTCAAACAACAAGTCGTTCAGGCATCATGTACACACTGACCAACAAGTCATTTAACCACTTAAGCTCTCAGTCGTTTTCACTTTATGCATCCGAGCAATGTTCACCTCCCATTCATTCGCCTATAACTTTATCACTACTTATCACAATGAACTGATCTATATCTTGTTTTTTCCGCCACCAATTAGGCTTTCTTTGGGGGGTACATTTTGCTAAGAGCTACCTTACTGTAAATGCATTTTGACAGTAAGAATAAGACAAAAACGGAAACAATTCATTATTTCTCAGTTTTTGGCCATTATAGTTTTTAAATAATACATGCCTCCATAATTAAAACCCACGTATTGTAATTGCCCATTTGTCACGGTTATTTCACCGTTTAAATTATGTCCCTATCACAATGTATGGCGACAATATTTTATTTGGAAATAAAAGAGTATTTTTCCCGTTTTGCATCCATCACTATTTACAAGCTTATAAAAAAAAATATAGAAATATTTCATCTTTACATAGATATTTAAATAGTTTAAACACTTAGGGAAATATTTATGTGGTTTTTTTTTTAAATTGTAATGTTTTTTTTTTTTTTTATTAAACATTTTATGTGGGTATTTTTGGGAGGGGGGGGGGGGGAAGTAAATAGTGTTTTATTTAGGGAAAAATTTGTGTAGTGTAATTTTTTTTTACTTTTAGATGTAGTTTTACTCTTTGGCCTCAAGATGGCAACCTCGAGTTTGTTTACATGATGTCACTCTAAGCGTACAATGTACGCTTAGAGGGACATAGTTTTAGAAAAAGCGTAGCTTCCGAGAGAAGCTGTCGCTTTTTCAGCGGCGGAGAGGAATCAGTGATCGGGCACCATAGCCCGATACCGAATCCGTGGCCGGGAGTGCGCGTGCACGCACGCGATCGGCCGCGGGAGCGCGCCTGTCCTCCTTGACGATTTTATACGTCAAGGAGGACAAAGTGGTTAATATGCTAATTTACCTAATTTATATGTTGTTTAACCAACGTAATAATGGACAATGGACTGGATAGAACAATGGACTAGATTAAATGACTGATCAAACGACTTGTTGTTTGAATGTCTTTTAGTGTCCAGCTAATAGACTTTCAAACAACAAGTCGTTTGTACACATGTACTGACCTAACTGTTGTTTAAACGACAGATAGGGCTCTTTCACAGTGCAAAGTTAAAACCGCAAGTTAAAGAGAAACTCCAACCAAGAATTTAACTTTATCCCAATCAGTAGCTGATACCCCCTTTTACATGAGAAATCTATTGCTTTTCACAAACAGACCATCAGGGGGAGCTGTATGACTGATATTGTGGTGAAACCCCTCCCACAAGAAGCTCTGGTACCGCGGTACTCTGGGCAAACTGCCACAATGTAACAAGGTTCACAGACAGAAAATAGCTGTTTACAGCTGTCTCCAATGGCCAAAACAGCTAGCAGCAGCTACATAACCTGCCCACAGTAAAAATGTCACTATGTAATAAATGTCAGAATGTAAATCGGGTAGAGGAAAGATTTTACAATGAGCAAACACTGACTAAATCATTTATACATAATTATTGTAAAAATGAAGCACTTTTTTTATTACACTATTTTCACTGGAGTTCCTCTTTAAAACAACATGTAACGCAGAATAAAGGTGCGTACACACGCACTACAGCAGCCAACGACAGGTCCGTCAGCACCTCCCGCTGGCCGGGTTTTCAGCAGACTGTAGTGCGTGTGTATGCACTGTCGCCGGGCGGATCGTTCAGGAACAGCCTTATCAGTCCGCCGACAGTGCGTACACACACACACTACAGTCTGCTGAAAACCCGCCCAGCGGGAGGTGCCGACGGACCCGTCGTTGGCTGCTGTAGTGCGTGTACGCACCTTCACTCACAGCAATGAAAAATCAATGGCCTGTTCACAGTGCAGACGTTGCTTGGTGTCTAACGCTGCACGTTAAATGAAAGTGCTGCATGCTATGCGTTATACACATTTTAGCTGCGTTAAACAGTTTACACATGCTCAGTAACACTTGGCGACATACTCTTCATTGCCTGTATGTTCTACTGTACATGCTGTATGCGGTTGTAACGCTGCATTGCGACTTTTTGGCCGCGTTGCGTTGTTACTTTGTGGTGCGACTTTAATGTTGCATCAAACCGCAATGTCCAAATGTGAAATTAGCCTAAGTCCATGGATCCGCCGAGCGGATCAGTCAAAACTGCTGCTATCAGTCTAACAATTGAATGTACACACGTCCAACAAGTTGTTCGGAAAAATCAGATGTGTGTATGTACCTTTAAAGTGTACCAGAGATGGCACACTATCACTAATTTATACTTACCTTGGGCTTCCTCCAGCCCCATGAGCAGCACTGAGTTCCTCACTGTCCTCTTCAGCCCCTCCATTCTGGTGGTATGACTCCCGGTAATCTGGTCAATGACCACCAGTTAAGGGGTTCTGCGCATGCACGGCTCGGCCGGCATGCCCCTGCTGCACTCCTATCCCTGGACCATTCTGCCCAGGAGCACAATGAGGAGTGCGCTCAGGGCCCAGTTGCGCATGCGCAGAAGCCTGGCCGTGACTGCCCGGATTATTAGAAGTCATAGTGGCTGAATGGAAGAGCCTAAGAGGATGGCGAGGGACTCAGTGCAGTTCATGGGGCTGGAGGATACCCCAGGTAAGTATAAATTAGCGATAGTGAAGCATCTGAGGTTCACTTTAAGAGTCTACAAATTGTCTACAAATTGCATCACTAAGTGGTAACTGGACTAGAGGAAATAGAGGGAAGCGCCAAAAATTAAGATAATATCTTAGAATGCATATTTCTCATTAGTAGTTTTCAAAAATACACTGTATCATGGTATATTGAGGAACATCAGTGGTGAACTATAACTAAATCTGGACTGTGAATTTAAAGATTTTAGTATACCTTCCCAATTTATGGGATTGTCGGGAGGGAAGTTTATGGAGTCGGGATTATGTCTGAGTTTGGCCTCCATAGAAGTTTAATTATATGTAGGAGTGTTTTCTCAATAGATGTGATGCAGAGCGCCTCCACTGGCTGTACAGGAAAAGATGGATGCTTAAACTCTTTCTGTGCTCCCTGGAAGTTCATCCAGTAAATTTTCAGGTCTTTTTTTTAGGACTTCTGTACATTTGTCATGAAGATTTTTTCCCCGTAACGGTTATCATACTGTGGCTTATCTTTTAGAGCAGAGAGGAAGTTCTGAGCTCAGATCCACTTTAAGCATAAATGTTATGGTCGAAATGCTCACAGCAGTCCAGTACCTTTATCTGGCATTAGGCTCTAGTCACAAAACTTCTCATAAATGACTTGTTTATCCCCTAAGTGATAAAAATACCCTTTCAGCACATTTACAAGCAAAATAATTACTCAAAGTAAGTTGTTCCTGATTAACTTTTCATTTCAATATTACTTTTCTTAGCTTAAAGGGATACTGTAAGGGGGTCGGGGGAAAATGAGCTGAACTTACCTGGGGCTTCTAATGGTCCCCCGCAGACATCCTGTGTTGGCGCAGCCACTCACCGATGCTCCGGCCCCGCCTCCAGTTCACTTCTGGAATTTCTGACTTTAAAGTCAGAAAACCACTGTGCCTGCACGCCCGTGTCCTCGCTCCCGCTGATGTCACTAGGAGTGTACTGCGCAGACACAGACCATACTGGGCCTGCGCTGTGCGCTCTTGATGACATCAGCGGGATCAAGGACACGGCAACGCAGGCGCAGTGGTTTTCAGACTTTTGAGTCTGAAATTCCAGAAGTGAACCGGAGGCGGGGCCGGAGCATCGGTGAGTGGCTGCGCCAACACAGGATGTCTGCGGGGGACCGTTAGAAGCCCCGGGTAAGTTCAACTCATTTTCCCCTGACCCCCCTACAGTATCCCTTTAATTATGTTATATGTTTGCTCTTTGGGAGTCACAAAATGTAACATAGATAACATGAAAACAAGTGAAAAATCTTTGTGAGTCATGCCCATTGTGGCAATTTCATGAAGGGATATGCTGATACATCATGAAGGCTTAGTATGTATGGACAGATTCCCTACCAACCTTTAAGGCCATTGATCATGCCAGTTTATTTTTCAACCAGCAATCAATTGATTGGGAATTTGTTCCCAGCAAGTTTTGGCAGGTTTCCATCTCCTTTCACATTATATTGATTGATAATTTGCACGGCTTTACAACATGACATTTCCATACTCTAATAATATATATGGCTACTTTTGAACGCCCCAACACTCACAAGAACAATAGTTTATGCCTATAAGTTATTTCTGATTATCAGCAGATACATTCACTGCCAATTTCCAAAAAGGTTATCATTTGAGCTAATCAGTTGTCAGATCGGTAGCAACAATTGGCTTGTGTGTTCTAAGCCTTAGGGCTTCACACTCAAATTACGTCTCAGTTTTGCAGCAATTTGCATTTTGATTCCTCTTCAATGAGACTCGCAATACAATCACCCCGATGCACTGCATGCATTGTGTTTGCAATTTATGCAAATTGCAAATGCTGCAATGACAATGATCCCATAGGGATACATTAGCAACATTGCTTTGTTGATCGTCTGTGAAAAGCGCTTGAGTGTGAACCAGCCCTAGAACTTTCAGGGAACCTCTAGTGATGTGTAATAAAATCTACAAACTACCCCCCCCCCCCCCACACACATACACAATACTTCTTCACATCAGCTGTGCTTAAAGGGAACATAATGTTAATTGCCCATATAACCAGCAAGAAAAGAAAGGTTCCGGGCACCAGATACGTTGCATACACCACCAATTTATTTCATCCCACCAAGACAGATACAGCCACAGACACAGGGGGCTACCTGACAGCCGTTTCACAAGCAAAATGCCCGCTTCCTCAGAGACCCTCACAGATACAGCTCAGGGCTCAGTGTCTAGCAGGGCCCTAGGTGTTAAGGTGACAGAACAAAAATTGTCTCGTCTTTCTGAAAGTTAGTCTCTGAGGAAGCGGGCATTTTGCTTGCGAAACGGCTGTCAGGCCGCCCCCTATGCCTGTAGGTGTATGCATCTTGTTGGGATGAAATAAATCGGTGGTGGTTGCAATGCATTTGGTGCTCGGAACCTTTCTTTTCTTGCTGGTTTTTTTATGGACACTTGACCTGGAGGCACAGTGTGTTATCACCTACCCCCTGAAGGTCTGCCTGGTTCATCTTGTGCCGATTGCTCTTAACTTACTCTCTTTTTGGAATAGTGTTAATCGCACAGGAGTGGTAGAGGTCAGTGGATTTGTGCTCACAGGTAGAATTTGGCTGCTGCCCCCTGCTGCTTACTCTTTGAGTACTCCATATGTGGACGATGATGGAATGGGGAGGCAAGTAAGGTCACCTTTTTGTCTAGTAAAATTGTGCTGTCTTCTCAGCAGGGAATGAAGCTGCACAAATCTGCCAGCCAAGTATTTTAAATAGATTTACTACAAAAAGTACAGGCATACAGTGCACAAGACATTTTACAATGCTAATAAATTCAAGTTAATTATCATATGAACTTAAAAGATGGAGGTGGAGCAAGGGTTTTAACCATTTCTGATTCACTGTCAGACAGATAAAGACAATGGATTGGAAAGAGTTAAAGTGTGCCTGAGATGACCCCCAAAAAATTAAAATGCATATCTGGGGCTTCCTCCAGCCCCCTTCGGGCTCATCATTACTTTGCCATCTTTCTCCGCCACCTAGATCCTCCGGTAGATGCCGCGTTTTCTTCGGAAGATGGCGCAGGCAAAGTTAGGCCACATGTGCTCCGCTGTTATGCTTCCGTCGCTGGGAGCATCCTATGTCTGCGCAGGTGCAGAATGCTCCCGGTGACGGGAGCATTGCCACACATGCGCACTATGCTCTGACTGGTGCAAGCGCAGTATGCCCTGATTGGCATCTACCGGAGGATGAAGGCGAGGGACCGATTAGCCTGAGGGGGGCTGGAGGAAACCCCAGGTATGTATACATTTTTTATTTTTGTTTATATCGGGTTCATTTTAAGGCTTATTTATGTTGGTTAGGTGAAAGTGTTAAAGGGAACCTGAAGTGAGTAAGATATGGAGGCTGACATATTTATTTCCTTTTAAACAATACCTGTTGCCCGGCTGACATGTTGATCATCTACCTGTAATACTTTTAGCAATAGACCCTAAACAAGCATGCAGATCAAGTGATCTGACTTAAATCTGACTGAATTAGCTGCATGCTTGTTTCAGGTGTGTGATTCAGACACCACTGCAGCCAAAAAAAGCAGCAGGACAGCCAGGCAACAAAGAAAAACATATGTTACCATAACCCTCTCGCTTCAGGTTCCCTATAGTGCATGTGCAGGAGCCCTCAGGCCAGATTTCTATGGAAGGGAATTATCTTTTGTGGCATAGTGGCAGAAGAGCTCATGCAGGTTTTGGTAAATCTCAGGAACCAATTTGTTAACAACAAACTCTGTGCTGTCTTTGAGTGCAATCATTATATCAATCAGCTTGCTGAAAGGAGAATATTGTGCTGACAGAATACAGACTGTCTTGCTTATACTATTGTTCTCTGTTGTCAGTTCCTGGAGTTTCTAAAATTATTTAACCAGTTTGTTCAGTAGAGATATGAATTTTATCTTCAGGCAAAGCTTTTTTATCCCCCACCTTAAAACATACACACATGCTGTGACTCCAGGGGGTTGATTTGCTAAAGGAATTGTGTGATGACTGAAAGGTATTAGTTATAATGTGCTCGTATTAAACACCTAATCATGAACAGAGGATGTGACTGAAAATAGACTGTGTATGGCTGGATGATTGAAATAAACTGAACCTTACTGCACAGGTATTTACTACACATCCCCTTAAGAGACACCTGTAAGCTATAACAAAAAAAGAGTTTAACTTACCAGGGGCTTCTACCGGCCTCTTGCAGACGTCCTGTGCCCACACTGGTCTCCCGTCATGGCTCACCTCCATTTTCAGCGACTTTAATATCACCCGCCACTGCACCTGTGCGGCCCTTGCCGCGTGTGTCCTCGTTCACGCCCCCATCGCCGGAAGCCTCTTGCACAGAACGAGCTTTTCCTGTACTGAGCCTGTGCAGGACAATCCAAGTGACGTGGGAAAAATCCAATCCAAATTTTGGTTTGACAAAAATCCACTTGGACTTTTTATAATTTTTTATAGTTTTTATAATCGTTCGTAGTCGATTGTGCCCATCGATGGAGATTATTTACAACCAACCCAATCACATCTGATCAGAATGATTTGATTGCTCAAATGATTTTTCACTAGATATTAGACCGTTATTGGCTACCTTTAGTCAGTCTCAGACCTTAGCAACTAACCAAGGACTTGAGTGGGTCTTTCTGCACCAAAAAATACTGTATATATGTGTATAGATTTGTCCTATCCTGCCCCCACCCCCCCAAAAAAAATACCTTTATCTCTTCCTGACCATGTTTTAAATCCAGCCTGCTGCCTGACCAATTAACTTGCACTTCGGTACACAGAGTGCAGGCATTCTCACAATGTCAACAGCTAATTTGTGACTTGTGCAGGCTAGACGGATGTAGAGAGACACATCCTTATGAGTGGCTCATTAAGTAATTAGTGATGCTTTCTAATCCACTGCTGCGAAACCAGAGTGGAAAGTTTATTCATTGACTCCTTGTTTGCCAGAAGGAAAATGATTTTGCTGGTTGTGGCATCAATGCTTGGCTCATTGGTTTCTCATTCTGTGTAAGGTATTTCATTGCATTTGTTGACTTATTGACCACCATCAGCTTAATGATTGGCCATTAGCAGTTTTGTCTAAATACCTGTTTAGCCATAGGTTCTCTTTAATGATTCGGTTACTCGCAGCACTCTATTATTATATTTTTTCCGGCTACTACATCTCAAACCTTTGTTTGTATTGTTAATGGGTCACAGTTTATATTTCCCTGTGTGAGAGATTAAGGGATAATTATTTGTGAAGACAAACAGACTGGGCTTTAGCAAGCTTAAACAAAAATACACAGCCACTCGCAGTTTGTTTAAAGAACAAGCGACACCCATGCTAACCTAGAAATAAAAAAAACACATATATAAGTAGATAAATACTAGTTCTACTTACATAACACATGTATTGTGCTATCCATGTAAGGATTCCTGTGACTTTTATAAAGGAAAAGCAGAAAATTCTATTCTAGGCAGTGGCCATCTTGTCAAGCTAATACTGACATCATATCCTCCCTGACTCTTGTTTCCCCCCTCCCTTCTCTTGCTCATTGTGTATTCATTGTGTATTCATTAGCTGCCCTCCTACCAGGGTCTTCAGACACTCCTACTGAGGTGTATACTAATAACTGCACTGTATTTTTTTTATTTTCTCCTCCAATCGCTGAGTCACCTCAGCCTTGCTTGTAAACACAAGTGAGCAGAGGTGTTTTAGATAAGAAGCTAGGCAGGGGAATAAATGGAAGAGGAGGAATATATTATAGATAAACAGAACCCCCAGCATTCAACTGTTTGGCACTGACTACTAAAGGGCCAGTGCTCATAAAGTATGTGATAAAGGGAGGGGGGACACCAAGAGCCCAATAGTGTGATATTGTATAGATGATAATTAATAATGAGTAATATAACAATTTAATACTCACAAACCAGGGTTACCATTAGGCAACCACTGTGAAGGCAGGTGGGGAAATTAACCTGACCCCACTCAGGATTAAAAGTCGCTCTCTGTAGATGGGAAGAAGATGGGTACAACCCTCCACCAAGGGTGGACTTAGCAATATGTAGAAGCTTTCCAGAGGCGCCAATAGAATAAAAGTCACTTAAACGAGCTGGGACAGAGGCGCTCAGTGTGGTTTTGATGCTGTTAAGCTGTATGCTCCCTATTGATTGGCCTGATGAAGCGGGATTGAGCCCGTGAAACGCTTTGCCTATTTTTACCGTGGAGTATAAATAAAATTGTTGTTTGACTGTTGATGCCACAGTCCTTCCTTTGTTTGCTTTGTCTGCATGGATGGGATAGGCCCACCACTGCCCCATCGGTTTTAAGCTCGTTTAAGTGACTTTTATTCTATTGGCGCCTCTGGAAAGCTTCTACATATAAAGTATGTGATAACTCCAAACCATAACAGCAGAAAATGTTTTGCAAGTTTTGAATGCAGGATTAGCATCTTTATCACTTATTACACTCAGACCAGTTGCTGTTGAAATTAGATTTTTATGGTGACAATACCGCTTTAAAGTATGTGGTTAATGGTCAGTCAGATTTTGTTTCACATTGAAGTGTTATATTAACAACATCTACCTAAAACTAGATACATAGAATATAGTTACTTCAGACATGATGTTATATTCCATTTCAATTCTGCCCAATTTTTATGTTCAGGTTTCTTGACTGCTGGTCTGGGTCAACGGACACCTGTTAAAAAAGGGGAAAACAATCAGGAAAGCTTATGATAAGACTTGTTTTCCTTAAATTGCTGTAAAAATAAATTAAATTGCTATGAAGTTATATTCCAAATTCTTAAGGCACTCTGGCAACTGACTTACCCATAATCATGAACATGGGTTTGTCTGGTGTTCTAAATGATAAAGCAGTAAGCTGACTTTATTGATATCTGATGATAGTTTTCTCGCAAGCTTTTGAAACCATAAAATGAACCTGAGAAGAACACCTCAGGATTTATACTTACGTGGGGCTTCCTCCAACCCCCGTAGTCCATCTGGTCCCCTCAATTCTCCTGCAGTCTGACCTGATAAGTCTCAAATAGTAAAATGGAATAGGTTCACAGCCTAACCTGATAAACTCCCTGACTGTCCCTGTCCCTGGCCACTGGACTGCACATACATGTACAGTCCTGGCCACATGCACCTTCCAAACTGGCTCCCATCGGTGTGGGGCTCTGGTGCCTGAACAATACCAGCCTACTTGGTCCATGACATGTAATTAACTCTTCAAGAGGGGAGCAAAGGTATTTACCCTCTCTTACAAAGCTACCTTATCCATGTCTAGGACAAGTGGCTCATTCCCATTTTTGTGCTCAGCGAAATGGGGCTAACTACTGTAAATATTGGTCTTTGGGGCACTTGTGACAAAATCAAGGGGTCCCCTTTAATGATAAAGAGACATCCATATGTTTGACCTCTTTTATGTAAATACTTCAGGTAAGAAGGTCATTTTTGATCCCCTACTTATAACAAAAGGCTAAATATAAAACTTAATTTGAAACAAAAGTTGACAATAAAATATACAATAAAAATAAAGCTTTTATTCTCTGTCTCCTGTTTCCAACTGTATCCTTATCTTTCTTTCTTTAACCTTCATTCTTTTTTTTTTAAAACTTGCATATAGTGATGTCATCTTCTTCTGTATACTTCTCTTTTCTCTTTAACCATCTTTCTTCTTCAGTAAACTTACATGCTGTTATGTCATCTTCTTCGGTATACTTCTATCTTCTTCTAACTTTTTCATCTCTAAAATTCTATGCTCTCTTTTTAACTTCTTTCCGTATATGTTTCTGTTCTGTTACTTTTTCCTGCCTTTTTTCTTCTAAAATCTTGATTTTAAAGTCCCTCACCACACATCCATCTCTACTGAACTATTCCCACAAAAAAAGCATCTTTATGGGAGTTAAAATAAACTCTGTAGCTGCTTTTTAGGAACGTTGCCGGAATCCATGACAACAGTATGACGATCGATGTTAAAAAATATCCAGAATTCTCTTATCTATTGTTCTCTCTTTGGTTAATAAGTCTGCACAAATCAGGAAGTAAAATGTATTTCCTTTTCCGTACTCCTACAGTTTTGCTGGGTTTACTACTTTGGGGGCCATATGCAATTCACTTTTTCCCCTTTGTTTTCTCCTAGGAGAAAAAAAATTATATTTGATTTAAAATAACTTTTTAGCATTTTGCAATGGAAAAAAGTATCAATAAGTAGGTATAACGTACTATCAAAATTATGTTGAGTATTTTTTTGCTTGCTGGTAGTTTAAATGGCATTTTATTGACAAGTGTTAAAATATCACCTAGGAGAAAACTCAGGTGAAAAAGTGAATTGCATATGGCCCTGGATCACTTACTTCATAAGGATCAGGGATCCTCATACCTGTGGTGATGCTGGCACAAAGCAGGATTTTGTGGCAGCTGCTTCATGCCACGTAGCGTTGAATCTAGGCGTGGCTATAGCAGTAATGCTATAGTCCGTGCCCCGTGCACCAGTAATTCAGGGATCTGGCAATTGCCGGACCATGAAATACTCCTTCCTCAGAGTTGCAACGATTTGGAGGGGGGGATTAGTATTTAACAACACCTCCCCCTGAATTTGTTCGGCAGCAGGGTGAGCTGTCATTTGGCTCACCCTGCACCAAAAACCCTGCTGCCAAAGTGACATCCATGTATGCATGCTGGCATGCATATGGAGCTCTAGGAAAAAATAATTCCCATCTCAGCTGACTGCAGTGCAAACAGCTTTCCCAGCAAGTTATATGCAGAGATATATGCAGCCATATGAGAGATCAAGGGAACACAAGGGAAACCATACACCTATACAGAGTAATCAAACTTACTGTCAGGCTTGTCTGGCTACTTGCTATAGGTCAGACTGTATGCTCATATGACTGACCTATAACCCAGCCCTAACACTTGTGTACACTCCTGCCTAACAACAAATTACACAATCCTGCAGGTAGCATACAACCTGGCACGTAGCATTCACCAAACACAGCAAGGTAATGCAGACACAGTATACTTAAACCCATTCGCGTTCCGTCGTTTTCACGTGACCAATGTTCACCTCCCATTGATTAGCCTATAACTTTATCACTACTTATCACAATGAACTGATCTATATCTTGTTTTTACGCCACCAATTAGGCTTTCTTTGGGGGGTACATTTTGCTAAGAGCCACTTTACTGTAAATGCATTTTAACAGGAAGAATAAGAAAAAAAACGGAAAAAATTCATTATTTCTCAGTTTTCAGCCATTATATTTTTAAAACAATACATGCCTCCATAATTAAAACTCACGTATTGTATTTGCCCATACGTCCCGGTTATTACACCGTTAAAATGATGTCCCTATCACAATGTATGGCGACAATATTTTATTTGGAAATAAAGATGCAGTTTTGCATCTATCACTATTTACAAGTTTAAAATAAAAAAAAAATATAGAAATATTTCATCTTTACATTGATATTTAAAAAGTTTAGACCCTTAGGTAAATATTTACATTTTTTTTATTGTAATGTTTTTGTTTTTTTTATATTAAACATTTTATTTGGGTATTTTTGGGAGGGTGGGATGTAAACAATAGTTTTATAATGTAAATGTGTCTTGAGTTTTATTTTTTTTTACTTTTAGTTGTAGTTTTACTTTTTGGCCACAAGATGGTGGCCATGAGTTTGTTTACATGACGTCACTCTAAGCGTAACATACGCTTAGAGAGACGCATGGAGGAGGCAACAGCTAGAAAAAGCGCAGCTTCCGAGAGAAGCTGTTGCTTTTTCAGCGGGGGAGAGGAATCAGTGATCAGGCACCATAGCCCGATTCACTGATTGCCTGGCTAACAAACTGCGGGCCGGGAGCGCGCATGCACGTGCCCGATCGGCCGCGTAGTTTCTACGTCCAGGAACTAAAATAGGTTAATTTTACCTAAAGCTTATCGGCTAGGCAATCCAGACAAAATTGTAATCTCAATACAGATGCGTAGTCAAACAGGCCGGGATCAGGGCAGGCAGCGTTCATGCAAGGTCCTTTAACAATCCGAGGTTGGCAATAGGATATCCAGTAAGATGCAAGGTCAGGTACAAGTCAGATCAATAACAGATGATCAGAAGAAACGTAGTCAGCAGGGCTGGATTTCTGGGAAGGCCACAGAGGCCATGGCCTAGGGCGGTAAAATCAGATAAGATCAGAAGGGCGGCAGGACTTGGAGAGAGAAGAGGTTATTTGTCAAAGTAAATCATCTCTTCTGGTCCTGCAGCGCAGCCAGCCAGCGCCCTGCTCTGCACTAATAGCTGAATTACAGAGTTCCCTAACCCCTGCATCTATCTCTCTCACACTTCTTGATGTGTTATAACAATCAGAATCACTCATGACTGCCACCTGATGATCCATTCCTGGTGATGGACATACAAGTGGATGTGAGAAATAAGGGATTTACATTACGAAGCAGAAAGAACTAAGTTCCGCTGAGTTTTAATGCAGGAATTCACAAACATCAGTGAGCTCTGCTCTGCTAATTTCTTAACTTTCTCTTTTACAGCTGTGACACTGACCCCAGAAGCAGTTAATTACATTCTTATCTAACCCTAATTTATGACTGTTTCTCTTTTGTTTTTTTCTTCCTAGCCAGCAGGGGTAACTCTTTCCCGACTCATTTTCTGTCCTTCAGCTCCTACCATCTATGAGAACTGCAGGAATAAAAATGTTGTTTGCTTTCCTTTCATTGCTACACTGTCACTGTCACCTGAGCTGTTATTACCCCTGTGCTTGAGTGTATGGTTTTGCTCCTTCTGCTTTCCTTTTTCATCTTAGCCATCAGCGAAAGCAGAAAGTTTTGAATCAGGATGATACCATTTATTGGCTTAAAAGAAAAAGAGTAATCTTTCTGCTAATAAGCCTTCTTCAGACTGTGTTCCTGTATACTGTCAATATGTTAGAGCACACCACCATATGTACATTCAGCATTCAAAAGAGATACATAGATTTTTCAGCAAATATAAATAAATGTCATTCAGATGCTTTAAAGTGGAGCTGAACCCTTGCACAGGACAGAAGGAAAACAGAGAAATGTATCCTGTATGTATCCTGTATTTATTTAGAGAGCCTGTCTAATTCCCCCTCATCTGCGTCTAATCATGTAATTTGATGTAATTTGATCTCTACACTGTATCACCTGACTGCCACAACATCTAAGCTCATTTGAAAGCACAGGATGTTAACGATATGTCTGCTTCCATGAAAGCAGGAAGTAGACACACTGCAGATTTATTGCAGGATTTATATCAGCTGTAACAAAGAAATGTTTTTCTTTAACCACTTCGCCATATCTGGACGCATATATCCGTCCAGATAGGCAGTGGTGCTGCAGCCGTGTGGTGCGTGTGATCGGGCGCGCCCCCGCTTCCTCCCGCTGCCCCCCCGATCAGTGAATGGGAATATAATTCCCATTCACCGATCCAAGTCCCCGGCAGAAATACCGACGCTTTCTCATCAGAGAGCGTGGTATTTCTGCCCCCAGGAAACAACTTTTCTTCATTTTAGTTCCTAGATGCGACATCGTTCGCATCTAGGAATTTTTTGAATGTGGCCATCTTGTGGCCAAATAGTAAACTGCACCCACATACCTGTATTGAATAAAAAATACATTATATTACATCTAAAATTGGCTATTTACCTCCCAAACTAAAATTACCCAAATACATTTTTGTATTAAAAAAATAATAAAAGGGGCCACCTGGCTGATGGGACCCTTTTTTCTCTCTTCCATTTCTACCTCTCTCTTTCTTCTTTTCTTCTCTACTACACTCTACCCTACCCATCTTATCCCTTTCTCTCACTTATTCTACTTTCCCAGATTGTTAATCCAATATAACAGTAGGACAACATATAGCCTATAGATATCACGGAATAGATCCTCCACAGAAAGGCATTAATTCTCTATGGTATGGACACCCAATACATGCGTCTGAGGAGAGACACCGAGAATACACTCTCTTGCCAACATTATACCTTCATAAAGGCGACTCCCTGGTGGATTGATCCCTCCGGGCCCCAGGGTCTCCTCATTCTCACTCTCAATAAGCAGCAGCTAATAGTTGAGTGGTATTCCACTCTCCACATTATCTCACACCTTGAGTGATTCTCCTTTCTGTCTCTCACCGGACCATGCTCTCGCACAATCAAAAAGCGGGATACATTCCCAGCATAGATACCACTGGCTCGTTATCTCCCTTATGCAACTCTACTAAACATCGTTGAATGTACCCTGCCTGAGTCTCCATATACGAGCGCTACAATTATCGATATATAATTTACTGCCCGAACACATATGAAAACTGTCCTGTAATCTCTTTAATGTTTGACTTCTACTGTATTGTTAAACTGTTAAAAATTCTGAAAATAAAGAATCTTTAAAAAAAAAAATAATAATAATAAAAAAAATTACAATTAAAAAAAAAAAAACTACATAAATAGTTACCTAAGGGTCTGAACTTTTTAAATATACATGTCAAGAGAGTATCTTATTACATTTTTTAAAATTATAAGCTTGTAAATAGTGATGGACGCAAATTGAAAAAATGCACCTTTATTTCTAAATAAAATATCGGCGCCATAAATTGTGATAGGGACGTAATTTAAATGGTGTAATAAGCGGGACAAATGGGCACATAAAATGCATGGGTTTTAATTACTGTAGCATGTATTAATTTTAAACTATAATGGCCAAAAACTGAGAAATAATGATTTTTTTCCATTTCTATCTTAATCTTCCTGTTAAAATGTATTTACAGTAAAGTGGCTCTTAGCAAAATGTACTACCTAAAGAAAGCCTAATTAGTGGCGGAAAAAACGAGAAATAGATCAATTAATTTTGATAAGTAGCGATAAAGTTATTAGCGAATGAATGGGAGGTGAACATTGCTCGGATGCATAAGATTTTCGAAGCTGTAGGCTGAAGTGGTTAAAGGTTATGTTGTTGCATATCTTTTAGAGCAGAGAGGAAGTTTTGAGTTCAGGTCCACTGTAATTACAACAGAACATCCAAAGTGGGTCCTGACAGGATGTTTGCTACTTACCTATTCTCTGTTTTGGATGGGCTTCTCTCCATTGCACTGCCTGCCCTTGTCACCTGTTTGTGGCTCCGACTGCAGCCAGTCGCACAGAGGACAAAGAAGCAGCGCATGCTCTGGTCACTCGCGCTCCCTATAATTATGCGCTGCGTAATATGTTGGCTCTTTATAAATACAATAAATAATAATAATAATAATATTTCTTGCTCCTGCCCAGATGTGCACAGCAACAGAGGCCGGTACAGTGTTATGCATTCTTGACAAGTACCCGTCATACATCAGCGTCATTTCTTAAGTATGCATGCCCAGAACACTATCGGCTGCTGTGCACATTCGGGCAGGAGCACAAATTACAGGAATTATTTGTTGAATGGGGGGCAGAGCAGCACAACTGAAATAAGCCCATTCAAACCAATGATTGCTAGTCAGAGTGTTGGACAGAATGTTTTTTGGTGGTGGTAATGGTTGTGGTGATGGTGGGGGGGCACTTGGTGACAGCAGGCCTAGGGCACTGGAAAGTACAAACCCGGCCCTGGTAGTCAGGTACAATCTGGGCCGGCAACAGGTAGTCAAAATCTGCAAGAAGCTTTGGTCAAGGGACAGACAGAAATCTGCAGCAAGACAAGGCACTTGGTGTGAGCACAATCTCAGCTACAAGCCCAGCATAGGCTATCACGGGTGAAGACAGAGGGCGCTCACCTTTCTTTTATATTAGAACTAACCAATCAAAAGTAACAGAATTCAAAACAACCAATCAGTCTGCAGCATGTCAGCAAGTCAGCTGACACGCCGGTACACATGCTGCTATTGTTTACGGCGGCGGAGCGCATACTGAGGACGCGTCCGCCGCTTGGCCAATTGGGAAGGAGTGCCATGCGCTCCACTGACTTCAGAGCTTCGCCAAGACCCAGAGGCTTGCACCTCAGCATGGGTCTCGGCGTTCTGCCATTTTGACATTAAGTGTAATTCAGTTTGGTTAAATATTTGAAGCATATAGATAGATGTTGGAAAGGACTCTTTTTTTATATAAGAAAAAACTGGAGATGTGCTCAAACCTTTTGGCAGCCCCGTCTGAGTTATTGCTTGTCAGATTACTCAGGCCAGCACAGCTAAAGCCGGCTATTATCGTGCTACCTCCCCCAGCATGCCAGCCTAATGCAGAGTAGCACTGGGAGGACTTTTCCTCCCCCTAATGCAGAGTAGCACAGGGAGGGCGTTTATATTTACCTGATTCGGACAAAGGGCTGGCTCTCCTGTTCCACCACCGAGTGGTACTGTATTCTGACATCATCCTCCGGTCCCGATCTCATGATATGACACGTGATCAAAACCAGAAAGAGGATGTCTGCATACAATACTACTCTGTGGTGGAAGAGGAGACCTGATCCAGTGCCATGTAAATATCAAAGTGCTTCCTGTTATACTCTACATTTAGGCTGGCAGGCTGGGGAAGGCAGAAAAGTATGCGCACTTCAGCGTACAGAACAAAAGGGGGGAGGGGGCAGAGAAAGGGTTAAAAAGAAATGCTACCTTTGCTATAAAATTGCCACAATTGTTGATTTATGCTAAACACTTTTTATTATACAACTTATAAATTTGCAGCCAGTGCAGCCACAAATTTCAACAACTGACAGTAAGCACTAAGTATATGTATTTTATATTGTAACTATGGGAATAATACTCTTGAGTTCAAATTGCCAGTGAACATCCATCTTCCAGCAGGGGTGATAACTGCACACAGCAGGAGCCATTGTTTCTCCATTTCTAAATGTACACTAATCTACCGGCTGGCAGAAAACGTTTGCACTACTATGTACCAATTTCTGTTACAAATTCTTTGGTATAGCTGAAAGTAATGTGCACATAAAAAGAAATAAAGCAAACTAAAATAGGGTTTGCCATTATTCCTTACAAAAACATTTATAATTTTTATATATTTTTTTTTTGAGTTGATAAGTCGATATTGGTGATTTCTGTAGTGGGCAAATACCCAGGAGCACCTAAGTTAGAACAGAGAGAGACCGGGAACCCAATGGTGCGGTAACATTAGGTCATCGGAAAAAGTGTAGGGCCATGTGGTATATACTTACAAAGGTAGGTTGCAGGTGCCTGCAACCACCATATAAGCCTCTTAGAGACATTCACACTCACAGCAGCTGTTACAGAGGCACATTTTCGGAGTTGACCTGAGGAAGCGGGCGTGTACCCATGAAACACATTGTCTATAGTTTGTGTTTTTGGATAAAATATTTGTTTTGGGCGTGTGTACATGTGGCAAATGAGTAGATGAGATTGATAAGAGACGACTTGCCTGATCCAAGTGGCAGATCAGCTGAACAACTACCAGTATTGTGCAGGTTGGCCACATGTGTACAAGTCGTATGAGCAACTTGTTGTTTTTTGAATGCAGGGTATGGTGCGTGCGCAGTATTTAAATGAGTTGGTTGTTAGTTGGTCAGCACGTGGGTATGTACTGGTCGTGCAAACAATAAGTTGTACGGTTCGTCATGTTGGTCAGTTGGTTGTGCATTAAAGGGAATGTCCAAGCTCTTTAAAAAAAATCTACTTACCCGGGGCTTCCTCAAGCCCCGGCAGCCTCTATGTCCCTTGCCGCAGCTCTGCTCTCAGCTGCTGGCTCCCGGTCCCCTCCGGTGAAGAGGCTGACCTAGCCAGGTCATCCTCTACTGCGCCTGCACAAGAGCTGCTGCCAATCAAGCACACGTGGTCCAAAGTGTTCTGCGCAGACGCAGAAATACTGTGCCTGCACTGAACACTCCGGACCATGTGTGCGTGATTGACAGAGGTGCTTGCGCAGGCGCAGTAGAGAATGACCTGGCGAGGTTGGCCTCTGCAGCGGAGGGAACCTGGAGCCAGCAGCTGAGAGCCGAGCTGCAGCAAGGGACATAGCGATGTCCAGGGGCTGTAGGAAGCCCTGGGTAAGTCATAGCTCCCAACTGTCCCGCTTTTGGAGGGACAGTCCCTCTTTGGGAGCCCTGTCCCTCTGTACTCCTCATTTGTCCCTCTTTCAGGACTTTGTTCCTCCTTCTTTGTAAATATATATATATATATATATATATCTACTAAAAATGTGTTTGATTGAATCTAAACTTTATTCCCATCCTTTAAATTGATATACTACTAATTTTAAAATGTTAATATGAAGGAAAATGAACCAGGATAGAAAGGACCAGTGTGGTTTGAATTATAAAACAACATGTTTTTCTTATGAAATCTTTATGGTATGCGTGAATCGGGGTGTGACAGGGACGTGATTAGGGGTGTGGAAGGGGCGTGACTTAAGAGTCCCTCTTTCTCAACTCAAAAAGTTGGGAGGTAAGGTAAGTAGATTTTTTTTAAAAGAGCTCGAACATTCCCTTTAAGTTGCATGTGTGTACGCACCTTCATGTTTTATTTTTGTTTGATAATGCAAAGATAAATGGCAGAAAGATTGTCCCACTGACTTGCATTGGATAGTGATATCAGTGGAGAGTAGTTCAGGCACAGATTATATCTCTTACTACTTTATAAATGCAGAAGCCCTTTGTTTTTCTAGCACAGCACAGAGATAAAGCAGAGAAAATGAAGCAGAGATGAGATAATATTGCTACAATACCACTGCTGCCTTGTACATTCCAAAACACGGTGATAAATGAAAATACAGTGCTGAATACATTCCACAGCCTTATCATTTTATTTTATAAATATATCCCACATTTTGAACGGTTGGTGAAAGGTCTATTAAAGAAAGGTCACTGTATCAATTTAAAAAAAACAAATTAACTTAGCAAAGGTTATGAAAATTAATGTAAAAATAACCCTACCACTTGTTATTCCTAGTTACACTAATGACAGGGCTATTTAAGCTAAAACAAGAAGTGTTGTTAGCACTCTATTTTACTCTAGTCCATGGCCACATTGATTAGTTTAATTTCACACTGTAAGGTACCCATAGATTTAAGAACACGTACAGTGGTGTGCAAAGGTTGGTGACATATATTTGTGTATAGAGCACTTGTGCCTTCCTTGCATCCCAGTGCCCTTTCCAAAATGTAACTCCAGTCAAAACCATTTGTCTTAGTTTTGGACAGAGAATGGCTAGGGCATCTGTCAGGTTTATATATTGCTTTCTGTGCCCTCCGTCCTCTACATTGAGACACTTTTCTCTCCCCTTCTGTTCTCAGTGACCCTGTCACAAGGACAAGGAGGTCAAATGGCTGTACAGTCAGTAGCAAAAACCTCACAGGTGTTCTAAAAACTGTTAGCTTGTACATTCCTTCACATCCCACCAGGCTTCTAAAATAATGTGTTTTTACTGTGGTGTGTATCTACAGTGCAGAGCTCTCACTACACTTCCTGTCCTCAGGGACACAGTCCTGGGGACAGGAAATAATGGAAAATCTCCTCAACCAGAATCTAGACAGCATCTAGACAGCAGTTCAGTCTTGAAAGAGCATGTAATTCTTCTCTCTTTACTACTGTGACTAGACTTCCCGCTTTACCCGGGCAGGTCCGGATTCAAGGTTCCCTGTCCTGGGCGGAAATTTGTCTCTGGTAACATCTCAGGTTTGCCGCCGGACTTTCCGACAGTGGGACTCTGAGTGGCCATGTGCCCCACCTTCTGCCCACTCAGTGTTGTACACGAGCATGGCCAGCCAGCCACATACATATAGCCTCCTCCTTAGCTCTGCCCCTGTGCACTGCTATGGTCTATGTGCGTCTCGCCTGTGTCTCTGACCACACCAGGCTTGTTGCTTGAGGAAGCCCCAGGTAAGTAAAGCTGCAGTGCTTTATTTCGTCTCGCGTATCTTTTAAGCAAATTTAATCAAGCCAGAGGAACATAGATCAAACTGGTGCAACAGAGCATATCAGTTATATACTCAGAGAGGGCGCTCTTATAAAGGTTTAGCTTGATCAAATAACTGCAAAACTGAGATTGATGTACACCAACATGAGTGGATACAATACAGGTGGTGATGTTAGGAGAAGGCCAACTAGCCACTCCTACAGTAGTTATTGATAAAACCCTTTTTCTTAGCTTTGAGTGAATTCATTAAAGTTAGGTTTTACAGTGTTTTTGCTGATGGGGTTGTGTATCCTTAGATATATAAGTATATTGTGTGTTCTTCAGGCAATTTCTAAGGAAGTTTAATTTAAAACATTGGTTTGGAAGGAATTTAGTGTGTGTTCAACCTTTATGTTTGTGTTTGAAAATAGGATCCTTCCAGATTCAGCTAACGTGCAACAGAACCTTTTATGTTATGATCTTGTGTCATACACTAGCTATTTCATTAATCAAATCAGTCCAAGGACAGTCATTATGGCACACGGTGTTGTATAACACTGAGCTGGGCTGTATGGTGACATTTCCTGTGACTTGTAAACCCAGTGATATTTTCTCTGCCCTCTACATATGTTTGCAGATGTCCACAGTGTAGCAGTTTGTCTTTAACACATTGCTTTGGGAATATCATATAGTATTGCTACCACCTCTGATATTTTTCACTCCCTTCAAATTGCACTACAAATGCCAAACTATTCATAAAGGTTAGAAAATACAGTAAATCCCTAGGAAATTGATTTCCTATTTTCTATATAAAACAGCAGGATTCAGTACAGTATGGAAAGGTTAACACATATGCGTAGATTCAAACAACCAGATGTGAAGCTACATTTTAAGAATTTAAAAGTATTAGTCAGCGTGTACATCAATTGCCAAATATCGCCATATATAGAGGAAGCAGTGATCACATGTGGAAACAAGAGCTTGCAATCAGAGAATAAGCTTTGCTTTAACTACTTTAGGTCCGAGATGATTGAAATCTACGCCCTGTTTTGGTGGACTGAGGGCTCCTGGCTGGCAGGGCGTAGATTTCAATCACCCCCGCCGATTGCGCCGCTCAAACTCGACGTCTCTCGCCGCAGCTCACTAGCTCTGCCTGTCTCTTTGATGGCAGAGCCATGTGAGTTGGTCAGGAGCCGATTTCATTGGCTCCTGACCGTGTCAATGTAAGCCACTCCCATTGGCTTACATTGATAGACACGGTCAAGAGCCAATGAAAGCGGCTCCTGACCGGCTCACATGACTCTGCCGTCATAGAGACGGCAGAGTGGATGTCAGGAGGATCCCGGCATGCGGTGGTGACGGCGACTGCGGCGGGTATGTGCGGCGATTCATCAGGATTCCATCGTTATTGTACCAGCGGTCTCTGGTCCTTAAGGAGGCAGAGACCACTGGTACTTAAGTGGTTAAACAGTAAGTATATTTGTAGATGTGTTTTATCAACACAAATCTTCACCCTCTTCAATGGTGCAATTATAGCCCATAATTATTTATACCCCTTGAACAGATATGATAATACCCAATACCCAAACACGTCATTATTGACAGCAGTCCGTACAGGACAATATGAAAGCATTGAGGTCCCAAGGCATGGCATTATGGGTGGTCTTCTTCAAATGCAAAAGCTTTATAAGGAAACTATGCATGCCAATTCACAAACTGGAAATAGAAAATACCTGTGGGCATATTACATTAAGTGTGGTGCAGAATAATAGGTATAATTTCAAAGTACATTGCCCAAGGTTCCGTGTTGTAGCTGCTGTGATAATATGTTGCCCTTGTTGGACCATATGCTTTGTATGCTACTGGCTCACAAGAAAAAATCCCCTTTAAGGTCAGTGCCACACGTGATCATGAGGAAGGCAGGCCCGCCCATTAAATAACAGGGGAAATATCATGGGAAATATTGTGGGAAATATCATGGGAAGCTCCTGTGATGTGCATGCAATATATATTTTCAGGAAAAACTCTGGTGATTTGCATGTAATATCTACAGTATGTTGATGAGAAACTCCAGTGATATACAGTACATGTCATTTATATTTTCATTTCTAGACAAGACAAGACAAATAACATTTATATCGCGCTTTTCTCCTGGCGGACTCAAAGCACCAGAGCTGCAGCCACAGGGGGGTGCTCTATAGGCAGTAGCAGTGTTAGGGAGACTTGCCAAAGGTCTCCTACTGAATAGGTGCAGGCTTATTGAACAGGCAGAGCCAAGATTCGAAACCTGGTCTCCTGTGTCAGAGGCAGAGCCCTTAACCATTACACCACCCAGCCACCACTACTATTTCTACCTTAGGGACTTGTTAAATGTTTTCAAGGTCAAGCAACATTCTGTCATAACCTTGCCTACTACAGTTAGGATCTCTTGCAGTGGCATTAGACAGTGCACTTCTGGTAGGCACACTTATGCACTTATGCAACAGTACTTTCCAGAGATGGATTAAGGTTAAGTGGGGCCCTAGGCAAGGTAGTAGCTTTTGGGCCCCCCTATGGCCTTTTTGCTAAGCTGAGGTAAAGAGGAGTCAGACAAAAAAGGCCAGGTGGGCCCTTTGAAACCCACTAGGACACAGACACTTGCCTAAGTTGCCTTGTGGATGATCCTGCTCTGGTACTATATGACAATGAGCTGCAGCATACTTTTTGTGCTCAACGCAGAGCTATCACATTCGGTCTAGTTGAATGGGGTCAGCTCTGGAACAAAGGTGCCTTGCGTTTGCGTAAAACACTCAGCCTCCTGCATTACAGAGCAATTCAACAGTGTGCCCAGACCCCAGGAAGCACAGCTTCTAAAGCATGATGCTCACTTCATGCTGTAGGCATCTTACTTGCCTCTATCAGCTCCCAAGAACATGTGGTGGCTTTAATAAAACAGATAAAGGTAGAAGAAATAGGGGATGAAGATGGAGTATCTGGCTACCTCTTGGAAGTTTGTCAACTGTGTACTTTATGTTATGTTAAAGTTTTCGTGATAATAAATGTATACCAGCGGTAAAACGCTCTGCACGCCGCCTCCCTCAACAGGATGACTTCTAGGGATGACTGACTTTAGTCATTAATGTGCCCTAAATATAGTGAGCTAAGCTCCTGTCTAATTGTAGTCACACCAAATTATAACTTAGGCATACTATTTTTACACCAGCAGGGAGAGGATTGAAAACTGTTTGTAACACTTTTGTGGATAGCGATATGAAAATTATTCACGACCTTCAGAACAGTTAGGGAAACTTGAAAGCTGTAAGTGACCAAAGTGCCTATGGTATTAGAATAGCAGCTAATTGCAGAGTAGATCTAGGGCTGCAATCCATTGCTTTTCTGCTAATTACAGCTTTTTGTCCTCTGTATCCAGCAATCACTTATACAGAGCTATGTGCAGAGCATCTACTGTAAATCATAAGAGCCTCACGTGCTCCTTAGTTAAACATAATATTCTAAAGACTGTACTTTGCAACAGATTTGATAAGTTTAATGAGAAGAATCTGCACTAACTTCTGAGGCCTGAACAAAGAATAACCAAGGTCGCCATGGTGCATATTCACTGCAAGTTATAGAACTGCAAGTAAATTCAGATGAGTTACTTTACACCATATTCCATAAATCATCCCTAGCATTCATGTCTAAGGGCCCGTTTCCACTAGTGCGGTGCGAATCGCTGGGATTCCACCGCTGACAAAATCGCATGCGGATGCAATTCCGCATGCGATTTTTGCCGCGATTTCGCATGCGATTTCGCATAGGCAGGCTATCAGCGATTTTAACCATGTCACTGCCTGGCTCAATGTACATTAGTTTTAGTGCGATTTCGCACGCGAAATCGCGGCAAAAAACGCATGTGTGTTTTCCCCTATTAAATACATTGCCTGCGAATCGCCTGCATTCCACACGCAGGCGAATTCTGCAGGCCCTACCGTGCAGAAAAATCCTGCACAGAAAAACGCACCAAAAAACTGACAAGTGGAAACAGTTTCATCCACTTGTATTAGTTATGCGAATCCGCATGCAGACAACGCATGCGGATTCGCTCTAGTGGAAACGGGCCCTAAGTTTCCTTTTACAATTACCACCGTGAGTTGCATTGCAGTACTCTCTTGCTCGTTGCAGTAGCCATTACTGTCAGTGGACCATGACACGCTGCCTCCGGTGCAACACAATGTGATGGAAGTGCTCTGGGTACCACAGAGATAACGCAGAAGCTGCATTGCGTTACTATGGTAATCCTGGAAGTGCACCACAAGTGCCTTGTTAATGTTTTTTTTTCCATGGCTAAAATGTGTGGTGCAACTTTTCGTTTCTGGTGCGATTGCTCCAAATCACACTGCAACCATGAAAAATAAACCTTATTCTTATGCTTCTATCTGTGAATGGATTATTTAATGGAAACCAAAAAATTCATCCGCCAACTACTACTCACTAGAAGAAGGGAGGAAGGGGGGACACAGCATTGACCTAAGATGTGGGGTGGATGATTCACTATTTTAACTTGGCAGTGTATATGCAAAAACTGTAATACAGGAGAGTATTTACTGAGTACATATTGCACCATGATTACTTCAATTAGGCCCCAGGTGATGCCGATAGTTAAAATATTGGTAATGTCATATTACTGATCTTTTAACGTAGACTCCCCTGGTACTAATTCTTACACTATCACTTTCCTTCTAGTGCCTAACACTGACCCCCCTCCTTAATTGCCCACCACTATTTTCCTCTCCTATTAATTCATGGTTCAATTTAATTTTTTTATTCGTTGAACAGAGAAATCCAATCAATGTTTCTGCTTGATTTAATCATTTGAAAAATTGAACCAATATGCAATACTCGTATGATCAATTTTTCAGACAATTTTGAAAAAGATAAAACATTTGCATTTTTAGAACTGATTTTTCCAGCAAATCCAATCAGAAATTTATTGGAAAACCTGGAAAAAATGATCATTTTTTTTCTCAATCAAAAATATTATTGTCATTGTTTTTGATTCAATTGATCATTTTTTTATTGACAGAAGGAGTAAATTGATCAGTGTTAATGAACCATGTATGGCTGCCTTAAAGGAAACTTAAGGGCAGTTTAACTTACATGGGGCTTCTTCCAGCACACTGCAGTCTTTCTGTGCCCCCGCCATCTTTCTGTGATCCTCTGGTTAGCTGCAGCACCCTTCTGTCAGCTGTATGTGTGGCCACAGGCAGTGCACATCCTACATGTTCTGCGATTGGGCAGTATGCAGAAATGACTACTGTGCATGCGCAGAATTCTCCCGGCGAGAGGAGCATGATCAGGAGATGCGCGACCCTGGGCCGTGTAAGCACAGTAACTGGGGACTGGCCGCAACTGGACAGCTTTCAGAGGGGCGCTGCAGATGACTGGAGGATCGGGGAATGACAGGGAGCGCAAAGAAGATTGCCCAGGTAAGTTAAACTGCTTTTTTCACTTAAGTTTCCTTTTTGAGAACAAGGCAATATTCTTTTTATAGAACTCGTAGAGCTGTACATTGCCCACACTGAAATGAAATTAGACCATCAACTCTGCAAGACTCTTCATGTTTATTTCTTACATCCCTGAGCAGGATGCTTTGTGAAGGATCATAATGACTCATAGCAGAATATAGAAAAATATTTAGGATACCCCGTTTACATTTTTTTCTTCTGGTTTCAGAATAAGATATGATCTTACATATATATTGTACTCTCAAAACACACCTTTTCAGACAAGCCTATCATTTGCTGTAGGTCTGAGTGGAGACTTACTCCTGTGTCTCCCTAATGTCTCCAAGTCACTACTCTTTTGATTGTAAGCTTACAAGGGCAGGTGCCCCCTCCTATTGTTTCTTATTTAGCTGTAATTGATCACATGAACGTGTACTGGTTGAAAAAAATTAATGTTACAGCAAGTGCCACGTAGTGCTGACTAAACCATGCAAAGCATATTTATTTATTGCTTGAATCAGTTCAGGTCCACCTTGAAGAGACTCTGTAACAAAATTTTGAGCCTTATTTCTTCTATCCTATAAGTTCCTATAGCTGTTCTAATGTGCTCTGTCTTACTGCAGCCTTTCCTAGTTGCACAGTGGCTGTGTTATCTCTGTTATATGATCTAATCTTCTCTCCTCTGTCGGGTCAGTCGGGCTCAGGCAGTCAGGCTGGAATGTGCTGTGCTGCTTGTGATTGGATAGAAGCTATACACACCCTCTCCAGGCCCCCTGCACACTCTGTATGACTCACACACTGAGCTACTCTCAGCCTATCACTTGCTATGTCTTTTGTTTGTAAACACTGCATAAAAATGGCAATTACAAGCCAGGATCGCAGCAGGGAGTGGCAGAAACAGCACAGAGGGGCCCAGGAGAACATAATGAATAGAATGGTATGCTTTTTATTGTAAGAATTTTACAGTACAGATTCTCTTTAAGGGGAAAAAGCAGTTTAATAGTGGAGCTTACAGCTCTAATAAATTACAAAGGATTCTTATGTGGGAGTAAAGAGGAGAGTTACATGGAAAAAGAAGCATGTATATTATGTTGATCTGTTGTCACATACTTAATTTCCTGATGCTGCTCTTCTTGAGTGCATTACAAGCCCATCATAGGGCTGACAGTGAATACACATAGTCTGTGGTAAACATCATTATAGCCCAAACAGCTCTCACACAGGCATCTTTATTACACTAAGTGCAGCATGCCAAACTGAATTACACTGCGATTCATAGCATGATAAAACAATAGTACCTGCCATTAAGGCCGTTGTCATACTACCAATCACTCACGCATGTTGTGAGGTTTAGCGCTCTGGAAATTAATCATTTCCAGATATATACGCAATATCTACTAAACCGGCCTGATAAAAATGCATCTTTTTGTGTGAAAGACTGATTTAGTGAGTTTACAATCACTATATATTTATTTTTTATTAGCCCATTATTATCCTCTTTTCTCCTTTGCAGATATATTACTAGAGATGAGCAAACATGTTCCATGCTGTTTTGGTTTTGCTAAGATGAAAATAACATGGATTTTTATTTATCGATTTAAATATCACGATTAAACTACCACACAGTAACTCTCTCAGCTGAATACTTATTCTACAGGCCTACCCAGTGTGTACACCCCCTTCACTTAAGGTGGCCACTTATGATCCAATTTCTAGCGAAAAATCGTTCCAATGATCAGATAATTCTGATCGGAAGTGAAATCGTTCACTACACCATCAACGAACCAATCTTTGCTTCCTGTCTATCACAACCAACAAGAAATTCCAAATTTTGGTTTGATGAAAATCCAATCGGACAATTGTGCCCATCAATGGAGATTATTTACTCTGTTTGCCTTGTATAACTTTGTCCTACGTTGTATAACCTTGTAATGTTATGTCTGTCATCCTTTGTATCTTTGTATGTATTTATTTTCCAGCACTGCATAATATGTTGACTCTTTATAAATACAACAGATAATAATAAATAACTTAAAGAGGAACTTACATGCAACCAAGGATTGAACTTCATCCCAATCAGTAGATGATATCGCCTTTCCCATGAGAAATCTATTCCTTTTCTCAAACGGATCACCAGGGAGCTCTGTGTGGCTGATATGGTGGTGAAACCCCTCCCACAGTGTGATGTCAGCACCAGGGTAATGACATCACACTGTGGGAGCCTTGTTGTATTGTGGGAAATAACAGCTTTTTCCAACTGCCAAAAAAGCAGCATCTCCTTCCACAGACATCACCCGCCAACCGTAAAGATGTCGCCATGCGATAAATGTCAGAATGTAAATCAGGGAGAGGAATGATTTTACAATGGGCAAACACTGACCAAATCATTTATAAATAATTAATGTAAAAATGAAGCACTTTTTCATTACGTTATTTTCACTACACTTCACTACAGTTCCTCTTTAAGTGCATTGGAGTCAAAAGTGAGGTTGTATCTGGAAACTAATTTTAGCGTTTTATTTTTTCTTATGAGGCAGATAAAAGTAGTGGGAGTGGCTGGAAAGTAGCCCAGATAATTTTAGAAGTCCGTTAAGAGTGTGATGAATCTGGTTTGATGACACTAAGGAGATTGTTGTGGAGAAGATCTGCCATTACATTAGCATTTGAAGAAGAACCCAGGCAGAGAAAAAATATAAGCTCACAGGAAATCCTTTCCAAAAGAAAATATAGTCATCATTCTGACCTTAAGGACAACTGAATAATTCAATCTTAGCCCAGGTAGAGTTACTAACATGTGGCTGTGACAGATGTGACACCATACTAATAATGAGAAAAATGCAGTGGTGCAGGCCACAAGTGATCCTACATGACACTCCACTTGCATTTATCTTTGCTTCTTAACATGCCTTAGTAATATCCCTAACTACTGCAATCGACAATATAGTAATGAAGTAATGGACTTGATATAAGAACCTAGATACCTGATAAAAAATGTACTCAACTCCTGGGCCTGTGTATTCAACTCCTGTGTGACCGGTTACAGAAAATATGGCTATCAACTAGAGCAGGCCAGAAGTTGTCCTTATTTTGTGCTCACACATAAGTGGAATTTCAGGTAAAGTAGTTTGTAAAAGCAAACCTGAACTCAAAGAAACGTTGAGAAAAAATTCTTATGTTCTTATTTTCAATTTAAGAGCTGAATTTCTTAGACTGGATTCTAAACAACAGCCTTGTAAAATCTGCTTAATTCAGCTGCAACACAAAAGAAATAACTGCTAGAACTTCACATTTCTGTCCTGATATGAAGTTTATTGTATAAACCAAATAGAAGTGTTTGGGCTGTTTACTTCTGGGGAGCGCCTGAAATACATTCAACTGCTGTTCAGCTGTCTCATAGCAAAGATATAAATTCTGTCAATGAAATAAATATTGCTGTGTACAATTACACAGTTGCACATGTTACCCCAGTAATGCAGGTTGCACAAACTGCACAGCGTGCACTACTTAGTCCAGATATGTCAAACTCAAATACAAAGTGGGACGAAAGTGTACACTGGGACCTAGTTGTGGGTTAACCTCAATGTCTACTGGCCATCTTCCTCCCTTTTAAAGTTCCCAGGTGTCTAATGGCTCCCCTTCTAACCCCTATACAGTTCCCTGGTGTCTAGTGATCCTTCCTCCCCTATACAGTTCCCTGGTGTCTAGAGACCCCCACCCTCCTCTATACAGTTCCCTAGTGTTTAGTGCTTTCCTCCTTCCTTCCCCATATGGCATCCCTGGTGTTCTAGGACTTCACCTCCAGTATAGCTACCCTGGTGGTCTAGAGTGGGCCAAACATAATGCAAAGTGGGCAAACCACTTGAGGGACACATTTAATGACTCTAAGGGCCAGATTTGGTCCATGTATGGGCCAGATTTGGTGACATGTATGACTACCGTATTTTCCGGACCATAAGACGCTCCGGACCATAAGATGCACCTAGGTTTAGAGGAAAAAAATAAGGGAAACAATATATACTAAACCTGGGTGTGTCCATGGTCCGGGCATCTTGTGGACCTTTCCCCCCACCTAAGCTTTCTCTATATAAGCCAAACGAACCCCTGCAGCTACATTTCCCCGCGCTGCAATACAAATCCTCTGACGGCTTCCTTCTTCCTGGTCACTGCGTTCCTGTGTGACCTGACGCACACACGCCGTCAGGTCACACAGTGTGGGACGCAGTGACCAGGAAGAAGGAAGTATTTGGAGGACTCGTATTGCAGCGCGGGGAAATTTGTGGCTATAACAGAGCAGAAGATGGCTTGGTGTGGCACCCGGAGTGTGCGGGGGGGGGGGGGGGGAGGCAGCACTCTTGCAGCGGGAGCGATGTTTGCCGGGGGCCCATGGAGCAAATCACAGTGCAGGAGAGGACCTGGAGCGACACTTGGAGTGTGCAGGGGGGCAGGCAGCAATCAATCTCTTGCTGCTGCAGCGATATATCCGGGAGCCCACGGACATCAGCATCTTGCACTGCGCCTGGAGAGGGTGATATCCACTGGTCTCTGGGATTCCCAGGTCGGGAAATAGCGCATCTGTACGTGTAATGGCTTCTGCACATTATCGGGGGAGGAAAAGTGGGTCATTGGAGCATACATTCGGACCATAAGATGCACTGACTCCCCCCCCCCCCCACACTTTTGGAGGAGAAAAAGTGCGTCTTATGGTCCAAAAAACACGGTATTCTATATGAGTAACCAATGCTACATGAATGTAGCCCAATGTCACGTCATGTCAGATCAAGTATGCTTGAAAACAAAAAAATATATTTTAAGCAGGCCCACAAGAGGGAAAAATAGATATTACCCTCTTTACTCAGGCCATAACATGATGGTGGCAGCAGGAATACAGCACAATGTTTTTTGTTTCAAGACAAGTTTCAGGTTTGACAGATAGATTTCGGAGAGGAATGCAGATGAAATTAACATGACATGATACATTGGTCTGTGGCACCAGAAATGGGGGTATAGAACTCAAAGAATATGAATGACAGAGACCTGTGAACACATTTTTTTATAGTAGCTAGAGATGGCCCGAACGGTTTGCTGGCGGACAGTTCCTGGCAAATTTCTGCTGTTCGCGTTCTCTGTGAATTGCAAACATATGGCATGCTCGACTTGCCCCCCATACATCATTATGGAGTCAAACTTTGACCCCTTACCTCACAGTCAGCAGACACATGGCAGCTAATCAGCTAGCACCCCCTCCTGGACCCCCACCACCCCATCAAAGAGCAGTTGGCCATATTTGATTAATTCTCTGTTGGCTGCTGACTGTTAGTGAGAGAAGGGTCAGACTTGCTACAGATAGGTAGGGGAAGCATTAACTAGGCCTGTGTTCTTGTTCCTCGCTTGCTGTGATAGCACCCCAAACAGCCCTTTTGAGGGCTAGCACATCGGTCTCCTGTGTTTTTTTTGTGTGTGTGACACTCCACAGCCCACTGACACCCAAAGCTTTGTGCACACTACTGCTGTTGCTACAATAAGTTACATGCACAGTACCACTCCAGTGCATTATTATTTCACTGTATTCTGATAGTACTATTGCATTTCTCTGTGACACTTCACAGCCCACGGACACCCAGAGCTCTGCATAATGTGATTCCTGCCCTTTAGGGATTAAAACCCGACTTTGCGTCAACTTTGTAATTTTTAGTAGGACTTTTTGGCATGGATCCCCCACTGACATGCCACAGTTCAGGTGTTAAATGACTTGAAACACCTTTTCCATTACTTTTGTGGCCAGTCTTTGTAGGTTTTAAAGATTCGGCTGCCCACTGAAGTCTATGGCAGTTTGCATGTTCTCGAACATTTGCGGAAGCTCGCACTTGCTATTTGCGAACTGAAAATTCAATATTTGCAAAATCACTAATGGTAGCGTTACATTCAATACTTTTGATACTTTATAGCATAAAATGTCAACAAAATGTTTTTAAAATCGTAAGGCATCATATAATCGAGAGTGCACAGTATGAAAATAAAAGGATTGAAAGAGGTGTTCAACTCAGTGACCTTGTATGCATATTTTATACAGTTTAATCATATTCAATATACAATGTCTTATTCATTCATATTCTTAACCCTCCTGGCGGTCTATTAGAATCCGTCAGTGGGCAGAGCAGCAGTCTTTTTAAAAAAATTTTTTTTAAATCATGTAGTGAGCCCAGGGCTCGCTACATGATAGCCGCTGTGCAGCGGCATCCCCCTGCCCTCTTCGATCGCATCCGGCGATCTCCGATCAGGTCCACCCCTCAGCGCTGCCTGGCACTAATTGGCCAGGCAGCGCACGGGGTCTGGGGGGGGGGCGCGGCGCGGCAGATAGCGGCGATCGAGCGCGGAGTGGATGCGATCGGTGTGCTCACACAGCTAGCAAAGTGCTACCTGCGTGCAGCAAAAAAAAAAAATTATGCAAATCTGCCCAGCAGGGCCTGAGAAAACCTCCTACGTTCGGGGTAACTGCCAGGAAGGCTAAGTGACCAAAATCTGCATTGAGCTCATCAAATGGGGCCTTGTGACTGATTAAACCTCTAGCTTGCATTACTATTGACTGGAATAACAAATGCTTCTGTCAGTGACTGCATGACAAACCATAGTAAGGTAACATAATACCCTGTTCTAGTCAAAACTCTGCAGTTTACCCACAATGCACAATGGATGATGTGGAACAATACAGAGTATGATAGGATTACTACAAGAGTATGATATTACTACAAGACTTTGTGCCTTACTGCTGCCATATTCTTTGAAGCAGATGAAGAGAAATTAAAAAGAGAAAAAAAATGTGACTGACGTAGAAAACTCTGAGCAGCAATGTAGATAAAAGCAAAGTGATGAAAATATAGCAAACGGCATTACTGAGTGAAGCAGATAATTTGGGTGCTAGTGACACTTCAGTAAAATGGCCATCGCATAGATCACCATGTTAATGGCAGCTATAGCAGCACCCAGGAGGAGGGGTTTATTAGTGAAGGTGGCACTAGTATCTGCGGGGGAGAGGTCGGTAAGGGCTAGGCATTGATAATGGGAAGGTTCAAGTGAGAATAGGGTTAGGATAAGCAATAGTAAAATAGCAGTAAAAAATGATATTCTACTATCATATTACCTATTGCCTCGTAGTAGAAAATTGGTAATTTTACTGATATTCTACTAGCAGTTTCCCCGGGCAACCAAATTACCGCAGTGCCCCTTTTTTAGTTGCACACATTGCTTATTCCTTTTACATTGCTACTTGCTTGCTACTCATATGCCTTCAATAATGACCCAGAACAAATACACAAATTAAGTATTCTACCCAGGGCCGGATTTGTACTCTTTACCGCCCAAGGCCACTGTCAGCAGCTGCCCCCTTCAGTACAGGTAGCCAAATGACCCCCTGTATAGGTAGCCAGATGACCCTTCCCCCTCCCTCCAGTATAGGAAGCCAGATGACCCTCCCTCCCCAAGTTTAGATAACCTGATTATCTTCCATTCCCTCCAGTATAGGTATCCTCATGACCCCTTTCCTCTGGTGTAAGAAGCCAGATGACTCCTCCCCCTTCCATATGGATAGCCTGATGACCCCCCTCCCTCTAGTAAAGGTAGCCAGGTGACCCATTCCTTCACCCTAGTATAGCCTTCTGCCCACCCCTCCTTTATCCTATGGTTCCCTAGGCCATGGCCTATGTGACCTTGGCTTAAATTCAGCCCTGATAATACCTATTGCAGGTGGGATACAAACTATTGAAAACATAGATCAGCAAGCTGGACAAACAGTTGGCATTGTTAAACTGGGGTTAATGTGCTTACTCCCACTTTGTTCTTTGTTCTAACTTTAAGATTCTTCCCTAATGTATCATCACAGGCATAAAATGTATTATCACAGGCATAACAATTGTGGAAACTGCAAAACTTCATTTAGTGTGAATCAATCCCATCAGAGCGGAACCTCCGACTTCAAAGAACTAAATACAGTTTTTATTCTCCAAAGTTAAAAAGTAGAACAGTGACTGGCTTACGTTTATTGTTATGTGGTTTTCTGTGCACATAGTCATGTGTATTGGGTTGGATGTATACTGTAGGCCATGCATCCATTTAACAATGTTTTTGACTTGTTAAGATCATAATTTTTTGTGCCTTTGGTTCTGGCTATAATTCCATAGTGGGTAATCAGCAGACAATGTGAAAGCATACCTGTCACAGACCTGTGTTATACAAACTGATTATGTGTTGAAAAATCTACTCCTAAAGGTTATTGCCTATGAAAACTGCCTATCAAAACATTCATTTCAGAGGTTTTCTGCTGAAATCTGCTGAAAATGGAGGTTGACCTTTGCAACAGCCTTTTTGGTCTGTAAAGCCACTGACCACTTAAAAGATCAGAAAAGAAAAAAACTTGAATGGTTAACACAGGATGGGCCAAAGTTTACTTTTACAAGATCAATCGATACTCGCATATTCCAGTATGGTTCAGACATTTCTATTTTTGACGTGTTCACTGCTGATAACTTCTAAATATGATTTTAATTTTATGCTCAGTCTGGATTGTCCAGTACTGTCTGTGACACGTGCACTTTAATCTATGAAAAATGAATTTTGATATTGTGGTTGTATGCTGTGCTGCACTATGAACATGCAAAAGAAATATGCATAAAGGTATCATCATAACCTGTCAGCAAGTACTGTAAGTATCATATTCCCATAATCATCAATGTTCATAGCAACCATTCCGCTTCTAATTTGTGTATCAATTCTCTGCTTTCCCACCTTTTATTGCTGTTTGTAAGACTCAGAAAATCTGAAAATTAAATGGCAAAGCAACAGGGTGTGTACACATCTGACCACAAATTTGTGTCACCCTCCCTTATACTCAGCCCTGTGTGTGACACTGCTGGGCTCCAGTGCTGTGCAAATGCGTCACTAGGCAACAGCTGAGGTGACAGGAGAGATGGCAATGCTGGGAACAACAGAGCAGCATCTGCGGGCAGGGTAAGGAGGGAAACAATTGACTTGGCTGAAGTGGTTAATTTGTGTGCCTCGTGGCACCTGGTAAGCAGCTATAGCAGTGTCCACAGTATAATTTAAGTGCCAAAGGCACAGTAAAAGACAAATGCAGGGAAAGGAAAATAGTGGTAGATCGACAGCACAGATAGTGGCAAAACAACAAACAGCGGTGGCGGGGGTAAAGTATACAGTGAATAATGGCAACAATAGTATAGGCTAGGCTGGGGTAGGATGTAAGTCATTAGGTTAGTGTTAGGAGTAGCGGGGGGTTAGTGTGAGAGATAGGTTAGGTTAAACAATAGTAGAATATTGCCAATATTTTACTATCAGCATTAGCCAGTGCCAATAATAGAATTTCAGTAACATTACCAATGTTCTGCTAGAGGCTTCATCTGATCCCCAAACAGTAGCATAACTAGAAACCACTTGGCCCCCGCTGCAAAACTCTGGATGCCCCTCCCCCCTCCTATCCACCCCCCCCCCCCCCCAAAAAAAAATTCAGGCTGCCCCCCCTCACAAAATAGAATGCAGGCACCCCCACCCACACAAAACAGAAATTAGGCAGGCACCCTATCCCACAAACCAAATCCTACAGGTACCTCCACCTCACCCACAGACGGGCACCAGACCCAGGCCACCCACAAAACAGAAATCAGGAACCAACCACCCCCTTCCCTCCCTCAAAAAAAGAATTCCGGCAGCCAGGCAATAATATATATACACAGAACATATACTTACATCACTGAGGCTCAGGGTCCCCCAGTCTCTGCAGCCCCAACCTCTCCAGTCCTGTCCCCCGTGTCTCTAATCCGCGGCTCAGTAACATACAGCCACAGGCAGGCTGTGTGATGTCACAAGCCTACACACACACACACACAGCCACAAGCAAGCTGTGTCTGAAAAGTGGGGGCAGGCCGGGGGCAGCATCGTCCTCTTCTTCTTCCCAGCCTGCACTGCAACAGAACATGGAGTGTGGCAGGAAGGGTTTACATCGCCATGTGTGCGTCCCTCTGTCCTGGTCTTGCATGTTTGAAGGAGTGGAGAAGCTGATACGGAAGCATCTAAGCCACTAGTCCAGGAGGTAAAAAAGCATGCCTCCCAGGTCTTAGTGCCCGCCGCCGCAACAGCACCCAGCCTGCTTGCAATGGAGGGTGGCAGGCCCCAGGGCTGCGGGCCCCCTATCAGGCTGTTCCTCCTCTAGGCCCCCCTGCACCTGCATCCCTTGCAGGCTCTATAGTTACGCCAATGCCCCTAAATTACCAAACACCCTTTTTCATTGTATGCAATTTGGTCACTTAATGATCCATCATGTTGGAACTCTTCAGAGGACAGCTGTACACGCGTTCGATTCTCGGTTGAGACAGCCACAATTTGCCTCCTTATCCGAGAACAATCTAGCATGTGTACAAGATTTTATACCTTATTCAACTAGAATCTCACATATAGGGTAACATTGTGGTGTAGCATCTAGCCCACTTGCTTTGCAGTACTAGGGTTCCTGGGGCAGATCTGAGCCAGGATACTATCTGCAGGTAGTTTTCTATGTTCTTTCCATGTTTCAGAAAAAACACAAAAACCTGACCTAAAAAAAAGACAATTTGTTCCTTGTCCAGGGACCAATAAAACTTAACCTTTATTAGTTACAGAAAATAAATTCTTAAAGGGAACTTGAGTAAAATTATTTAAAATAAACACATGACGTAGCTGCAAATGAATATTACATACTTACCTCACGGTCAGTTCCTCTCAGAAGCTCACTATTTTCTTCTTACAGGGATCACTTCCAGTTCTGACAATATTTTGTCAGAACTGAAATATACCAGTTGCTGTCAGTTATATATCAGCAGCTGTCAGTTACAACTGAATGTGCAAGGTAATGTCCATGTTTCCCTATGGCTCAAGTGGGCGATATTACAGCTGTTAAGGGGTTATGGCCATTTTTATAATGGAGGACAGAGAATTCCATTGATCACAGTGGACAAACAGAATGCAGGAGAAGAGAAAGAGATTGATGAGTAGACTACACGGGAGGTAAATATGACGTGTTTACGTTTATTTTGACTTTTAAGTTTCAGTACAGGTTCTCTTTAAGGCTGGTAGATATTTTATGTCAAAATCTTCATACTGATGTCGGGACTCTATTAGATGCATATCATAGGGGGGAAATGCTAAGTCCACGATACATCAGATAGATAATAAATATTTACACCCCCCCCCCCACCATAAAACCCAACATGTTTCACTCCATAAAGAAGCTTTTTCAAGGGAAGAGTGCAGTAGTGAAAGTGCTAAGATGCATTTAATCATTATATGCATTAAAACAAAGAGCTAAGACATAGCATGTAGGCTAGTATAGCAACAGCCAAACAAATATGGCAGGAGACTATCCTTTTATACTCCCAGTACGGGGGGTGGGGGGGTTACATACCACTCCCCCTTCATTATTCTGTCCGTTCCCCCCAACATACACATAGTGATTGGATAAGGCTATGTCAATCAACCATTTTCACCAATCATATAGGGGTCATATCAATCTTCATGAACAGAAAAAAGTACCTTAAGAACAGGTATTCAGAGTCCAGATTCAAATCATCGGTAGACAGACATCCAATCCATCTAGACATAGGGAGGCAATGTACTACACAGTACACTAGTGTAAATATATAGTAAAAATGACATCAGCCAAAAAAGCTGTATTGTGATTGGCTGGTAGCCACCCGAGTGTTATGTGTGTATCGGCCAATCAAAAGAGGGTGGCGGGTAACAATCTGCCATAGCGTCATTGGTAAGGGTGGGTCACTGCCAACATGGAAGGTACCGCCCATCATCCCTGCCGCAGCAAACCATGGCCGGGATGCGTTATCATTGCGAGGAAGCGGACGAGAATGAGTCCATCTTGCCAGGCAGCCTTGGCAACCAGACGCTCCCGTCGCCAAGTAACATAGAGCGGCGGGGCATGGCTTCCGTCTTTGGTCCCATGTTGCACTCCACATAGTTAAAAATCGCATTTTGGAACATGTGGGTGACATTAAACATAAGCGTAATACATCTGTGGCCAGACATTTCCGTGATACACTTGAGGGAAATCTGGAGCTTCTAAAATCTGGATCTGGAGGGGATCTGGATCAGAAACTTAGATTTAGGAGGCTTGGCCGCCCCTATCCTCCAGAGCCCCCCCATACCATGGACCATGTGGGCTGGTATAGCTCAAGGTGTGAAGCCCCACTTGGCTGGGGCTCCACATTCTGGCTATCCCAGCCTGCATGGGGACAAGAGGTTAAAGTGTACCAGAGACGTCAGGGCTTCCTCCAGCCCCATAAGCACGGATGCATCACTCGCCATCCTCCCGTGTGTCTCTGTTAATCGGCAATCAGCTCCGCTACTCCACTCAGTGACATCAGCAGGCGGACTCCTGCGCATGTGCGGACCTTCTGCGCAAGCACAGAAGACCCCAGCTGATGTCACTGAGTCAGACTGCACCCGACTGAGCTGAATACCGGGACTTTGCTATTAACCGCTAAAGTCAGCGGCCACTTGCCTTCCATTAGGCTGCATTTCCACGTGTGCGGTGCGAATCGCCGCGGTAAAAATTTGCATGCAGGTGCGAAATTCGCATGCAGGTCCATGCGAATTTTCATGCGAATTCGCATGGATGACGATGTATGCGAACTTAACCATGGCAGTGCTGGTGTGCTTTTACATTGTTTCTATGCGAATTCGCATGAAAATTCGCATACCCAAACCTCATGCGAATTTCCTATTAAAGACATTGTATGCGATTTGCATAGCGGTATGCGGTATGCGAATTCTGATGGCTCTGCCATGCGAATTTTTTCTGCACAGAAAAACGCAAAGGAATCCTGACAAGTGGAAACAGTCCCATTCACTTGTATTGCTGTGCGAAAAACGCATGCGAATTCGCGATAGTGGAAATGAGCCCAAAAAGTCTATGGGAAAACTGCGAATGCAATTTAGAAAAAAAAATTGGGCTAGATGCGATTTTCGAACACCCTTTGTTTGCTGCGAACTATTCGCCGGCAGAATAGTTTGGCCCATCTCTATTTAACAACAATACTAATAATGTCTGTCAGTCATACCTTTATTCTATATTTTAAATCTAATTATGCTTGTTTCCATGGACTTGCCCAACCAATATTTTCATGTAGGTATTTCTATGTTTGTATGAAATGAAATGTATTGCCAAGTTTTAGCAATAAAACATCTGATCACTAAAATATCTGCAAGGAATAGAGGATATAAATGTATTGCGTTTGAATAGGTAACTTTCTCATCACCAATGATCCTCAGTGTATTGACAAGAAAGCTAATAGTGTAATCATGTAACACTAGACCTGTGATTCTTAACCTTTCTCTACAGATTCAAATTATGTGTTTGAATCTGCTTTGTGACCCATGGCGCACATTTTTTAATTAGTAATGTGTTTCTTTTTAATGATTTTAATTAGTAATATGCTTTACTTTAATTACTTTTCCTTTGTCTACAAATTAAGTATTGTAAAAAAAATATAATTAATAGGAAACTGGGGACTTGTGCAGAGGAATTCATCAAGCCGTAATTATTAATTAGTTTATTAGTTCTTAGAACATAATGGTTTTGGAAGTAAAAGTTTGTTGCGTCTGCTTGAACAATTTGTAACAGCTTATTATTAGGTCTTGCCCCTTGTTTTCTAGTAGACAAACTATCCCTACATTGCAAGTATCAAAAAAGATTAGCGTATCCATATATTTTGCCAATTTACCTCTGTGTGGAATAGATATGATTTGTATGAATAAGCAGGATTTAGCAACACTCTTGTAAAATGAATGTAAATAAGCTGACGGGTAAAGATTATATGATATAGTGAACCACTCATACATAAAGGTCATTTTCTGGTAACAGTGTAGACAGTCACAGTAAGCTCAGTCTGTGACAACCTGTGGTTATGATGGTGAAACACTACCATAATGCATGCACTGCATATGTGCCCTCCATCTTCTTTCTATATCACTTATATAAAAGGAAGATGTGGAACAGGTTGGTGTGCATGTAAAGGAAGGACAGTGCCCTATGCACTTGGTCAGAAGAGGGTATAGAGCAGGCTTTCTCAACTAGGGTTCCCTGGAACACCAGGGTTCCTTGGCATTTCCCCCCATTGTGGAGGAAGTATAAAAGAACACGTTTATAATAGGGGGTACTGTAAAAAGAAGCACTAAATTGGGAGTCAAAATAATAATGAGCACAGTATAATGAGTGACACTGTAGTAGGCAGCGCCGGCCCTAGACTTTTTGCCGCCTGAGACAAATTTTGAAAAAATTATTGCTGCCGCCCCCGCCCCCGTGGGGGGGGGGGGGTGCCGAGCTGAAGGGGTAGCGGGCAGGACAGGGGTATTGGGCCTAGAGGTGGGGAGGGGGGTCTGAGACCCCCCCTCCCTCGCCTGGGTCCCCCGTCCTCCGCTCCCCTCCAGCCTTAAGTAGATCAGAAGCGCTACTCGTAAGAGGCAGTGGGCGGGAAGGACTCACCTCTTCCTTGCTCGATCCAGCATGCGCTCCACTGACGTCACTTCCTGCAACGCCGTCCACTTACAATACAGTAGGCGGCGTTGCAGGAAGTGACGTCAGTGGAGCGCACGCTGGATCGAGGAAGAGGTGAGTCCTCCCCGCCCACTGCCTCTTACCAGTAGCGCTTCTGATCTATTTAAGGCTGGAGGGGAGCGGAGGACGGGGGACCCAGGTGAGGGAGGGGGGGTCCGACCCCCCCTGCCCGCCGCTAGGCCCAATACCCCCGTCCTGCCCACTACCCCCCAAGTTCGGCGGCTGGCTCCCCGCACCCACCAACGGGCGGATGCCGCCCCTAGAAATGTGCCGCCTGAGGCAAAAGTTTCACCCCACCTCATGAGCGGGCCGGCCCTGGTAATAGGGGGTAATGAAATAAACAGCCTCACCTACACTTAAAGACCATGCCTCCAGAAAAAAAAATGCAGGGGTTCCTCGGGATTAAAAAATTCTTTGCAGGCGGTCCTTGAGATCCAAAAGTTATTTGCAGGGTTCCTCCAGGGTAAAAAGGTTGAGAAAGGCTGGTATAGAGTCTAAGGGGGCCCATACACTGGTCGATTTCAGCCATTGGTCGATTGATTCTATTGAATCGTCAATCACAAATCAATTCTATCAAATCTATCGATTGATCGATTTGTGGCCGATTTCGATGTATTTGATCTATCTAACAGGATGGAAAATCTAGGTCGACCTGCTGCTGGTAGCAGATCCAGGGCCCATAGAGTTGCATTGTATCTAATGGTCCAATAATGCATTTAGATAGATTTTCAATAGATAAAATCTGTTCCTAGTGTGTGGCACACATCAGATAGATTCCTGTCAGATTCGACTTGACAGGCATCTGACAGAAATCTATCCGATGGTTGAATCTGCTGAGAATCTATAAGTGTATGGCTACCTTATCAAACATTGTCTCTGAAGTAAAGGTGATGTGGCAGCCATTGTGACCAGATGGTTAGCAATGTAAGATAAGACAAAAAGGAAAAGAGGTGGGAGAGAATGATAGCCTATATGGTATTGTATACAAAATAAAAATGGAGGGAACAATTGTCTAGAGTTAACTTATATTCAAAAGAGTGGGTCACAAAGGCAACTACACAAGTAAGGAGGTGGGGAGTACAACCCATCCTCACTTAGGTTAAAGTCGCTCTCTGCAAAAGAGGCGGTGGAGAATTGCCTTCCCTCCCTATGGGGGAAAAAACAACCTTAAGTGCTAACCAGAGGTGCCAACATAAAATAGTCAAAAATAGCTTATAAAATGGAAGCCAAGGGTGGACTAACCTCATTTAGTAATCACTCTTGGGTTTTATTGTGTCAAAAAATTGCAACACATTACACGGGATTTGAACCAGCTTCATCAGACAGATAGAAAGAAAACCTTGCACGTATAAAGTAGAGCTGAGGTGCCTAGCTCTTCTTTTTACTCATGCAAGGTTATTCTCTCTCTCGATTAGCCTGCTGAAAAGGGTTCACACTCCGAAAAACACAGTGCAATTTTTATAAAATCAATTTTTTTAACACAATAAAGTGATCAGAAGGACGAGAAGTTTCAGATTTCAGTGCCCCTCCCATTCATTTCCAAATAAATGTATCACTACTTATGACACCTAAATTATCAAAATCTTGTTTTTTTTTCAGGACAAATTAGGCTTTTTGCGGGTGATTTTTTTTTAGTAATTATTTTAATCTCTAGGAATTTTAAAGGGCAAAAAAGAGAAGTTTAAAAAATGCACTACTATTTCTCCACTTCCATCCACTATAATTTTAAAATGCACCCACAGATTTTATTTGCCCATTTATTTTGGTTATATTACCTAGTTTTTATGTTACAGAGGTCCAAGCTATAAGAGACATCAAATTAATTCTACAGCTCATTATGATCAAAATTCAGCACTCTATTATTCTTTTTTGCAGTTCATTCAGATAGAGGCTGGTTGTTAGGAGGAGGTGGTGGGTGGTTATGCTTAGGAGTATTTGAGGGGTTTGACACAGTTAATGGAGGGCTCGGGTGAGGGTTAGGGCACAGTGTATATACTGCATATATATATGTATATACTGCATATATATATATATATATATATATATACAGTATATATATATATATATATATATATATATATATATATATATATATATATATATATATATATATATATATATACAGGATCTTCTCAAAAAATTAGCATATTGTGATAAAGTTCATTATTTTCTGTAATGTACTGATAAACATTAGACTTTCATATATTTTAGATTCAAATTCACACAACTGAAGTAGTTCAAGCCTTTTATTGTTTTAATATTGATGATTTTGGCATACAGCTCATGAAAACCTAAATTTCCTAACTCAAAAAATTAGCATATTTCATCCGACCAATAAAAGAAAAGTGTTTTTAAAACAAAAAAAGTCAACCTTCAAATAATTATGTTCAGTTATGCACTCAATACTTGGTCGGGAATCCTTTTGCAGAAATTACTGCTTCAATGCGGCGTGGCCTGGAGGCAATCAGCCTGTGGCACTGATCAGGTGTTATGGAGGCCCACGATGCTTCGATAGCGGCCTTAAGCTCATCCAGAGTGTTGGGTCTTGCGTCTCTCAACTTTCTCTTCACAATATCCCACAGATTCTCTATGGGGTTCAGGTCAGGAGAGTTGGCAGGCCAATTGAGCACAGTAATACCATGATCAGTAAACCATTTACCAGTGGTTTTGGCACTGTGAGCAGGTGCCAGGTCATGCTGAAAAATGAAATCTTCATCTCCATAAGGCTTTTCAGCAGATGGAAGCATGAACCCACTTTTGAACCAGAAACCAGAAACAGCGGCAGAAGCGCCTGACCTGGGCTACAGAGAAGCAGCACTGGACTGTTGTTCAGTGGTCCAAAGTACTTTTTTCGGATGAAAGCAACTTTTACATGTCATTCGGAAATCAAGGTGCCAGAGTCTGGAGGAAGACTGGGGAGAGGGAAATGTCAAAATGCCTGAAGTCCAGTGTCAAGTACCCACAGTCAGTGATGGTCTGGGGTGCCATGTCAGCTACTGGTGTTGGTCCACTGTGTTTTATCAAGGGCAGGGTCAATGCAGCTAGCTATCAGGAGATTTTGGAGCACTTCTTGCTTCCATCTGCTGAAAATTTCATTTTTCAGCACGACCTGGCACCTGCTCACAGTGTCAAAACCACTGGTAAATGGTTTACTGACCATGGTATTACTGTGCTCAATTGGCCTGCCAACTCTCCTGACCTGAACCCCATAGAGAATCTGTGGGATATTGTGAAAAGAAAGTTGAGAGACGCAAGACCCAACACTCTGGATGAACTTAAGGCCGCTATCGAAGCATCCTGGGCCTCCATAACACCTGAGCAGTGCCACAGGCTGATTGCCTCCATGCCACGCCGCATTGAAGCAGTCATTTCTGCAAAAGGATTCCCGACCAAGTATTGAGTGCATAACTGAACATAATTATTTGAAGGTTGACTTTTTTTGTTTTAAAAACACTTTTCTTTTATTGGTCGGATGAAATATGCTAATTTTTTGAGATAGGAAATTTGGGTTTTCATGAGCTGTATGCCAAAATCATCAATATTAAAACAATAAAAGGCTTGAACTACTTCAGTTGTGTGTATTTGAATCTAAAATATATGAAAGTCTAATGTTTATCAGTACATTACAGAAAATAATGAACAATATCACAATATGCTAATTTTTTGAGAAGATCCTGTATATATATATATATATATATATATATATATATATATATATATATATATATATATATATACTATTGGTTAAACTACTAATATTCTACTGTTGTGGATAATAGAATATCGCCTATTACCATTATTTTTGCACCCATTTTTTTCCTTGCGGTGCTATTATAGATATGCTATATCTATGCCCAACACTAACTCTCTCCTATCTATGCCTAACCTGAGCCACCCCACACAGACGCCTAACACTAATCCTCCTCAATCTATACCTAATACTAATTGGCACCGCATTGGTGTCCATATAAAACATCACTAATAGCAACTGTAATAGTAACTTTCGGTGCCGCCCAATAAAATAATGGGCACCAGGACTGCCCACTAAATAAACTGCAGCTATAAATAGAAGGTGCTATATTAATAGGAGTCCCATCGCCCACTAATTTATTGGGGGACGCTGCCACCCAAATTTACTGTTACAGCCGATATTAGTGGCGTTTTATATGGGCGCTTATAGCAGTACCCAAATTTATCAGCGAGCACTGCACCCAAATTTATGTGACCGCTCACAGCAGCTCCTGGCACAGTTAGGGAGAGGCCACACTTGTGTCTGCAGAAATCACTGACTTTTTTCCCACTGACAATTTTTGGCAACCTTTGTGCATTTTCGTGCGTCCCCATAGGCAGCCGTAACCTACTACCCAAGTGCTGTAAAAACAGTGCAGGAGATTTGGGTGCAGCCGACACCACCATAGACGGTGAAAGGAATTACAGCTATAGCAGTGCTCACTGCTCAGTGTCTGGTTCAGGTGCCGTCAGAAGACGGAGCACAAATCACTACAAGAACACTGTAATTCGCCTGCCAGCAATAGCTGGAAGCCGAATTACGTCTTTCCACCACTATCCATGTGGGTCTGGAGGGGGAATAGTAATTAACCACTGGGACTTGTGCAGGAGCAGGACCAGCCATTTATCGACTTTCCCCTGCGCTGAAATCTCCCAGTGGCTATGTTATGGGTACGCCCTGCTACCAGTCTATGGGAATCGTATGCATGTTGCAGTTTTATGTGGTGGGGAATCAGCTTTTATTACAAGTGTGAATTGTGGCTGGAAAATGAAAGAATGGGCGTTTCAACATTCATTAAAAAGTTAATGAAAATGCATTTTGGACAACCATTATTACAAATGTGTATGGGCCTTTAGTGGTGAGGTTTAGTATTAATATGCGTTAATGTGCACTCTATTGTTAATTCATCCGGCATAATACAACCTGTAAATAAATAAAACAAATGACCCTAGGTAAATTGTGTGCTCCAAGAGACAAATCATTTTTACCAAACTAATCCACATTTTATAAATTGGCTTCTAAGTGTTTTCTTTTACTGCACTATTTTTATTGAACCAATATGCACTCTAAAGTTATTTACTCATCCCAGATTTTAAAATACACATTTTATCTCCTAATTTAAGCACCTACAACATATTTTAAACCATCCACTCACAGCCATGCTCAGAATGCTCCTGTCTCTTTGGAATTACTGGAACCATAATATATAGCACATTAGATAGCAAACATGATAATAATCTTACAATAATGTACCATGATCTGTAATTTACTGAGAGTGATTAGATCTTAGGAACAAGTTGTTTTAACCATAATGCATCTGCATTAGCAAAGCTTAGTATTGTTTGAGCTACAATGAAGGTGAAATTCTACAGTTGTTGAGAAAAAGCTGTTCATTCACTTGAGGGTTATATATTTCAAGGGTTATAAGCAAACTTAATTTAAGCTTTCTATCATGTAAGTAGGACCTAAATGTGTAAGGCCTGGGACATCTCCTGCCTTATTTGCAGTCCCTATGCCCCAATCTCCTCAACAGTCTTCTTCCTATGTGGCATGCCCCCACTCAGCCTTGGGGGACTTTATGCATCATCCCATCACACAGTTACCCCCAGGACTTTAGTGTGCAAGGTATAGTGACTTAAGGCATGAAGACAAAAGTACCACCAGAACCCCATGAGGCTAGGTACAGGCAAGAGGCATAGTCAGACAGTCCATGTTGGCAACAAAAAAATCCAAAGGGAAGTGCAGTACCAATCTGTCAAGCAAAAGTAGTCCAACAGGCCAAGGTAGGTCAGAGGTTCATAGTAACCAAGAAGGCTAGATAAGAGCATGTCAAGGTACACAATGAAAGGCAGTGGTCAAACATGAGGCCAAAGATCAACACAAGTGCAGTCCAATAATCCTGCTCAGCAAAGTAGTGCACAAGTGATTAGATGCTATCATGGGATGGGCTGCACTGAGCAAGGCAAAGCTTTTTATGCTATCATGGGATGGGCTGCACTAAACAAGGCAAAGCTTTTTTGGTGCATTGACTAATTAATGTGAATATTCTCAGCAGCTCATTGGCTGAACCAGTAAAAAAGTGGTCAATTGACCATGCATTAAACTAATTGACATCTTTACTCCCCTGTTAGCGGCACTGCCGGAGTTAATAAGACAGACACATGCATGCCGCCTGTGGGGACTCATATTCCTGCATGCTCACTCATGTGTACTGCAGGAGAAAGAGACCCTCTGCCTGAGCCAGCTTTTGGGAGAACCAGAAGTAGCGCTGGATTCCAGGCTTGCAAAGAAGCGCAATAATAGTTTCAGCTATTACTCTAATTAAAGTGTACATGAGACTAACAAAAAAAAATACATACCTGGGGCTTCCTCCAGCCCTCTTCAAGCTGATTGGTCCCTCGCTAACTTCCCAGGCTCCCTGGATCCTCCACTAGGCAGCCCAGCAATTCCTCCAGTCTGTGCTAGTCAGCGCAGGCATGGTCCAGCCATGCAAGCTCCCCCATTGTGCTACCATGGCAGGGAGATTTCTGCACCTGCGCAGTACTCTCCCGGTGATGGGAGTTTGATGGGAGCACGATGGGCCATGCATGCACAGTTCTCAACTGCTGGAAATATTGCGCTGCCTAGCGAAGGATTTATGCAGCCTGGGAAGACGATGAGGGGCTGATCAGCCGGAGGAAGCCCCAGGTATGTATACATTTTTTCTTTTAGTTAGTCTCTGATTTCCTTTAAGAAAGGTCTTGCAGAAGACATATAATTTTAGCAACTTTCCAAGAAAGTAATATTTCCCTTTAAAAGTCTCATTTAATGAGCTGGATGTGTAAAAATAAATGTGTATTTCAACATAAAGTAAAGACCAAAACACTAATTATACAAATGATTTTTTTAAATGTACATCAAAAACATAGGGTCAGAATTTCCAGCATTAGAGCAATATATTCTTTTAGTCTGATCCGGGCTGCCAGCTTGTTAACTGGGAAGTAAAACAGTAAATTCCCAGATGTCAATTAAACCTATTAAACTTAATTATCAATACATGATATAACGCATTCTTTTTAAATCTTGGAGAATATGACAGTACCCTAATTCAAAGTAATTCCACATATGGGACTTAGTGCATATACTGTATACCAGTATGTATGCACATAATCAACTAAGTATTGATCAAAGTAAAAACAGCAACATATAGAACCCTTCATGGAAGTATGCATTGAGAGAAATGTGGGAAAAAAATCTTGAAAAGTGGTTTAAAGTTACCAATAAGTTTAAATAACTCCTTTTACCTTTTTGCTTGGTAGAAGGCTAATACCTGAGGATCCCCTTATTCTTCCCTTGTTCCTGACTCCACATACATTCCACTTGTGGTATTTCCCCAACTGACACAGAAAAGGGGAATGCACCCCTTGTCTGTAACAGCAGGACTAGAGTGACATGCAAAGGTGAAAACATCCCCCTCCCCCCCTACTGTCCCAACTTGTGTAAATAAATGTTCTGTCAGAAATGGCTGCTAGTTGTAAATTAGGATCTTTTATTAGAAGTTGGATACAACCATATACCAAGTGATCAAGGCATCAAACAGGACATCTGCTATCACAAACATGGTTACTAGAGTACTCTACATGTTGGCTGGCTGTAACTATAGCTTTGGGCATTTTGGGATAATTCACTAAATTCTGTTGTTCGGTTTGGAAGCTTCAGAACCAAATGAACAACATTTGTGATTTATTTGACTTTCATTAGACTCTGCACAGCAACAACACTGCTTGCTAACTGGCACTCATTATGCAATAGTTCCTAGCAAAGGTTGTTACTGGCAGGAAGTGGTATGTGGAATTCTTGTACATAAAAATGTCTGCCTGTGTCCGTTACTTTATTGGAACTGTAGAGCTTTCTCAGGAAGAGGTGATGCATTTTCTAGAATACAAAAATATGTCCACTTGAAGCAAACTTACTTTTAATATGGATATCCCTGCAACAATTGAAACTTTCATAAAAATAATGTGGCAAAGAAGTGATTTTATTGCATCAGTGACTTAAAACCGGTTATTGCTGAGATGAAGGCAGTCACGGGATGGTGAAATGTTTTAATTGTGGATTTACTGATTGCATGCCAGATGCTTCTGTAATGAATTTGGTTTGCAGCCAAATGATGTGTATTGTTTAGCATGCTGGTTAATTTGCCTGTGTCTTCTAATTAATGGTAAAAGTGTAGCAATGGCACTGTCCCCAATGTAACAAATCTGTGTCCCCTCAGTATGAACAGAACTGGTTTTGACTCCTACGACTGTGATGGCTATAGTAGAAGTGCAGGGTTTAGAGGTAATCCAGTTGGGTTGAATTGCCATGTCACCCTAAAGTATCCTAAAAGCTGTAAGAGGAAGCAACAATGGTAGGGCAAGGGACAGGCTGACAGGCCCAATGTATAAAGAGGCAAAGAGGAATTACAAATACAGCTTATTGGAGCTTTTCTCTCTGATGCTGTTGCCGCAGTTGTAATTATAGCAGAGAATGAGAGAGTGAGACAGACATACAGACAGACAGACTGACACAGAGAGGTAGATAATGCGGTCACACTCACATTTGCTGAGTCTTGTCACACAGTGTTTGATCTTTATTCTCAGTTTGGCTGTTATTTTGTAGTAACGTTTCAGTAAATGTACTCATTCCTTGTTCTTCTCATGTAGTATTTGTGTAATTAGGAGTAGACAGGCAAGTCAATTCTGCACCATGCCTAATTTGTCTGCATGAGGTTCAGTGCACATTCCCTGCAATGTTCCAGTCTTTTTTTTTTTTTTTTTTTTACTATGAAACATTAAAAATAAACAAACAGAACAAAAACGTTTGCATCATGCCCTCCGAGATCTGTCTCCCACCCACCTATTTATTATTTCTGAGATAACTCCCTTTTGGCTCTCATATTATTTAAATGTTACAAATAAAGTTATTGAAAGCAGAGGTGGTGTCCTATTTGAAGCTCAAGAATAGGCCTATTATGAGGGCATGGAGCATCCCTAACTGTCCATACAACTTAAAGAAAACCTGAACTGAAAATAAAAAGTCAAAATAACCATACACAGATCATACTTACCTCCTGTGTAGCCTACTACTCAATCTCTTTCTCCTCTCCTGCGTCCCATTTGTCCACTGTGATCATTGGAATTCTCCGTCCTCCATTTTAAAAAATGGCCATTACCCCATAACAGCTTCCTGGTCAGCACACTGTTAAACTGTAATATCACCCACTTGAGCCATAGGGAAACATGGACATTACTTTGCACATTCAGTTGTAACTGACAGCTGCTGATATATAAGTTAACTGACAGCAACGGGTATATTTCAGTTCTTACAAAATATTGTCAGAACTGGAAGGAATCACTGTAAGAAGAAAATGGTGAGCTTCTGAGAGGAACTGACGGTGAGGTTAGTATGTAAAATTAATTTGCAGCTATGTCCTGTGTTTATTTTAAATAATTTTCCTCGCTTCAGGTTCCCTTTACAATCAACTTAATTTCTCTTTGCCCATTGTGTCCTTGCTTTGCACTCCTGACATTTTCTGGCACAAAAACATATCCAGTATAGTTGTAGAGCTTCACTAAAGGTGGCCATACATCAGGCAACTTGGCGGCCGATCGACCATCTAATTCGATTATTATAATAAAATTGGAAGAAAATCGGTGCATCCAAGTGAATGCCCGAAAATTGGTCGCATTCTTGCTCAATCAGGTGCGCGGTGGGAACAGTGTGCAATTTTGCAATTTTGCGATGATCGACGAACACACCGAAACCCACGATGCTGTCCCCCCTAATGAAGAATGTCCCTCCAGTGCCCCATGTTAAGTATAAATTATCTGTCCACGACCTGTGCTTGTCCCTTTGCTGGCTCCGGGTGCATTCCCCTCTCCATACACGCATGCCCCACGTGGTTTCCTAGTAAGGGCGTGCGTATGATATCAGACACGCACGCTCTTACTAGGAAACCACATGGGGCGCATGTGTATGCAAGAGCAATCCTGGAAGCCAGAGGGGGACAAGCCGAGTCCTGGTTAGGTTATGTATACTTTACACGGGGGAACGTTCTTCATTAGGGAGGCACGTTGGGGTGGTGGATCATGCGGCACACAAGGCCAATTCCGAATCGATTTCAGCATGTAATTGATCGGAAATCGGCCTGTGGTGTATGGGCAGCTGACAGATCTCTCTCTTACTAGATTTGATAAGAGAGAGATTTGTCTCTCTTGGTCGAATCTGCCCATACACCGCCTGATGTATGGCTACCTTAAAGAGGAACTTCAGCCTAAACAAACATACTGTCATTAAGTTACATTAGTTATGTTAATTAAATAGATAGGTAATATAATCTCTTACCCACGCTGTTTTAAAAGAACAGGCAGATGTTTGTGATTTCATGAGGGCAGCCATCTTTTTGGTGGAAAGGAGGTGACAGAGAGTATGAGACACAGTTCCATCTGTCCTGTGTCCTGATCACCCCTCCCAGTTGCTAGACAACGAGAACAACAACATCAGAAATCCCATCATGCTTTGCACAGCATCAGGGGAAAAAAGCCCGGGCAGTTTTCTTTGATGGGGCGGAGCTTAGCTAAAAATGCAGCTAAAAATGAGACTTCGGTAAGAAAAACAAAGTTCTGATGCCGTGAAACTGTTAAAGATACACCAAGCCTTTTCAGTGCTGCTGAGTAGATTTTTAGTCTGGAGGTTCACTTTAACTGTCACAAGCAGTGTACAGTCCATTGCGCTTCTAAACCGTTTGAAATCACCAGAACTCTTTAACATTCACTTCAATGCTTTCAGTCCTAAATTTCACTGCTTGCCAATACTGTAAAATTCTGGAAAGCTCTGGAGTTTGGCAGTTCCACTGATTCCTAATTGTTCATGATTCAGATTACTACAACATGCAATACATTTTCAATGGGAATTAATCACAAATCCAGTGTTGTCCACAGTTTCAGGAAGTGGAAGGACATAAAGAAAGATAGGGCAGGTCAAGAGTAGAAAAGATACATTTGCATGTTATTAAACAGACCTAAAAATAGTACAATTTGTTTAAATCATCTGTAGTTACATTAAAAATGTTTTGTCTAAAGTAGAGTTTCAGGGGATTAAGCAGGATGGACAGCAGTAACCTAAAGAAGCACTATGTGACATGACGGAAATATTACTATTATGTAATTATACAGCCGTCTTCAGCTGCAAGTCCATAATCATGTCACTAACGGTCCCTCAGAGGAGCTCACAATCTAATCTATCTGATAGTCATTGTCTATTGATCATATTAGTCAAAGGCTAATATTTTTATTTTTTATTTGCTGGGGGAGGGGGGGCTGTAAGGGAAGGGGAAGATGATTTATCTATACGTCTTTGGGATATGGGAGGAAACCAGAGTTTCACAAGGATGCCCATGTAAACGTGTGGAGAACATACAAACTCCATGAAAACAGTGTCCTTCCTAAGATTCAAACCAGACACCCAGTGCTGCAAGGCAAGAGTGCTATCCACTACACCTGGTGAGTACATTTTACTGCTTTTTCAAAGTGGATCATCTGAACTAATTCAGGAGAAAAACACATTAAGGCCTGGAACCCACTAGTTTTTTTGAGCATTTAGGGAGCATTTTCGATTGCTAGTGATTTCCCTAAACCCTCTGCCAATGTAAATGGACGGGGCAGATTCCACTACAGCGATTGCGATTAACCAAATTGCAATCGCAGAACATGCAGTATTTTGGGAGCATTTACATTCTAATGAATTGTATAGGAGCAGGGAAATCGTTACTAAAATCGCTTGAAAAACGCTATCACAAATCGCTAGCGATTGCGATAGCGTTTTGCACTTTCTAGTGGGTTCCAGGGCTCAGGGCCATTCATATGAAAGGCTTGAGGGCAAATTCACTGAAAAATGGTAAGACTGCCATACAGAGGTAGCACAGAGCAGTTTTACCGGTACTCACACTGACAAGGTAGTGCACATTGTGCAAATGAGTGTGGCCCGCTTTGCCTAGGATGCTACTTGCATAATGCAAGTTACTCTAACAACGGCTGTGTTACCTAGGTAATACGGGTTGCTCTAATTTCCCAGCATGTACTTCCTTGTCAGCATAACTTATGGTACGATTGCTGTGCGCAACTTTCACATGGCAATCTTAATTACGTTTTGTGAATTTGCCCCTTATTTGCTGTAGTTAGTTGCACTTACTAAGATGCTACGCAGCTGCTTCTGATTTTATATTGAATAATAATAATAATTTATTTGTGTTACAGATTTAAGAGTCACAAAGGAATTACCCAGTGAATGTTACAACTTGTAGGGAAAAAGTGTGAACTCAGAGAGTAGTTTAAAACCTTGTCCATTCAATTTCAGGCTCAAAGGAAATGAAATGGTTCTATTCATTTTAAACCTTTTAAAAAATTGTACATGCCATTTGTGTGTCTTGTATTATGTAGCCATTAAGCGATTGGTTCATCAAAGGACTTAATGGTCAAATGCATGTGTGTATTAATTTATGTGGAATTACTTTATATTAGTGTGTTACCATCTTCTCACTGGTATAAAGATTGTTATAGATCATATAATGATAATACTGCAGGCTGGAGCAGAATAATTGGTACTGGAACAAACTACGTCTTTCATCTATGATAATAGACTTCTTTATCATTTGGATATCTTGGAAGGCAGTGAGGCATGCGATTGCAGTACCAATAGTATTTTTTATTATTCCTTAGTAAGTCCTATTATAAGTGAGAAAATAGTAGTCTAATAACTTGATCTAAGCGGCGTGCAAAATATTTTTAATTAAAACATGTAGCACTCCCTTCACTAAAATTATTTATTAATTTTAAATACTTGCAGAGTGCTGACAAAGCACTTTACAGAGCATATCAAACATTGCAGATCATTTACTATCCTACAAACAGGCTCACTATCTAATGCATTCCATGGCTAATTTACTTAGATTGCAAGTAAAATCTTAAAGCGGACCTGAACTCAAACGTCCTCTCTGCTCTAAAAGATACACAACAGCATAATAACCTTTAAACAAAAAAAAAAAAACAACATTTTTCGTTAAGGGGGTCATACACTAGGCGACCAACCAACCAATCGACCATCCAATTTGATTATTATAATCAAATTGGATGAAAATTGGTGCTGCCAAGTGCATGCCCGACCGACAAAGCGACCAATTTCAGGACAGAAATTGGCCGCACGGCCGATCGCGCATGCTGGAAAATTTCGGGCCGAGGTTTGTTGGTCGGGTGCGCGGCGGTACGCTGGCAGAATTGCGAACGAGCGATGAGACAACAAAATCCCTGCCGCTGCCGCCACAATGTATTAATGTATGCAGTGTGTAGTGCATTAATACATTACCTGCCCGGTGTCAGCCTCATCGCGGTTTCTGTCCATCTCGCTGGGTTCCTCATACACGCCGGCGGCACTGTGACATCACGAAGGATCATACCGGCTGACGTCAGACACTATGCACCGCTAGCGTGTATGCGGCTTACCCGGCGAGATGGACGGATGGACCCGGCTAGCTGCTTCAGGACAGGTAATGTATAAATACACTACATAATTTACATACATTTATACATTTTGGGGACAGCGGCGAGTCAGCCGACTTCCGGATGATTTCATGCTGAAATCGGACGGGAATCGGCCTGTAGTGTATGGGCAGATTTGATTAGAGATAAATTTGTCTCTTGGTCGAATCTGCCCATATTCGTTCTAGTGTATGGGCACCTTTACAGCTGATACAAATCCTAAAATAAATCTGCTCTGTTTCTACTTCCTGATTCATGGAAGCAGACATATTGTTAACAGCCTGTGCATTCAAATGAGCTTATCGGCCATCTCATTTAATATGCCGTGGCAGTCATGTGACACAGGAGAGAGATCAAATTACAACTTTTAATTAGACACAGATGAGGGGGAATTAGACTGGCTAAACTCTCTAAACAGGTACATACAGGGTGCATTTTTCAATGTTTCCCTTCTTTCCTGTGCAAGAGTTCAGGTCCACTTTAAAGGATCACTCTTTTTAAGATGTGGGAGAAATCCAAAGTACCTACAGAAACCCAAACAAATACGGGGGGAACAAGGGATTCTTCATCAATGTTTACACACTGTGTGTACGTAGCATAAGAGGGAGCAAAACAAGGCAATACTAACTGTTATACTTATAGTACTGTAATATTAACAGATACACTGTTGAAGACACACACACATACAAATCTGTCACCAGGTGTTTTTTCATTGGAAACAGAACCTGCACCAGTATTATAGCTGCAGTTCAGACCCTTTCTAAACCATTTCTACAACACCCACTCTCTGTCTCTATGACAGAGGGACTTTGTCCCAGGGTTTTCAAAAATGCAGATCACCACAATAGGATTATAAGACCAAGGATTGAAAGAGGAACTGTAGTGAAAATAACATAATGAATGAAATTGCTTATTGTTTATGATATTAACGAATACATTATTTAGTCAGCGTTTCCTCTCTCCGATTCACATTCTAAAATGTATCACTGGTGGAGACAACTATAGTTCTGCCGGATGGTCTGTACTGAATGTTTATTACTGAGAGTTCCTATGCACAGAGGGAGGTGCTGCTTGCTTGGCAGTTGGAAAACCAGTTATTTCCTACAATGCAACAAGGTTCACAGACAGCAAACTGTCAGGGTCATGGTCATGACATCACACTGTGGGAGGGGTTTCAACACAATATCAGTGATACAGATCCCTTTGATGATCTATTCAAGAAAAAGTAAAGATTTCTTGTGGGAAAGAGGGTATCAGCTACTGATTGGAAAGAAGTTTAATCCTTGGTTAAAGTTCCTCTTTAATATTATTTTACCAAGAGCATTAGAGAATTGGCAGCATTATTTAAAATTATTTTTAGGGTCCTTTCACACTTCAGCTGTTGCATTGCGTCTTGTCATACAAAATCATCACATTGCGTCACAGAAGCAATGATAGTTCAATGGGGCTATCACATTGATCACAGAGCGGTGCGTTGGGTTCTGTCTGGAAATGGATAATGCAAGAGATACACTTGCATTACAGGATGATGTGCAGATTTACACTGGAAGTGAGGCATACGTTTAGGGCCTGTTTCCACTACACGCAGATTGGATGCAGAAAAACTGACTCCAATGAATGCCTATGGGCCTGTTTTCACTACACGCGATTTTTCTGATGCAGATTTTCCCATAGGCATTCATTGGAGTCAGTTTTTCTGCATCCATTCTGCATCCGATCTGCGTGTAGTGGAAACAGGCCCTTATTATACTGTATGCCTCACTGTATGGTCGCACCACACCATTGACGTGCAGTGCAACTTTTCTGTAACGTTGCGTTGTGCTTGAAGTGTGTAAGAAGCCTTAGGGCCTGTTTCCACTACACGCAGATTGGATGCAGAATGGATGCAGAAAAACTGACTCCAATGAATGTCTATGGGCCTGTTTCCACTAAACGCGATTTTTCTGATGCAGATTTTCCCATAGGCATTCATTGGAGTCAGTTTTTCTGGATCCAATCTGCATGTAGTGGAAAACAGGCCCTGAAAAGTTATAAAGCAATGCATTCCTTTTTGTAAGATAATGTGAAAAATAAACAAATTAGCCAACAGTTATGTCTGTCTTATCTGTAGCTATTTAGAGATAAAACAAAAAAAGACCACTCATCCTAAACAATTTGCTCAGCAAGGCTGCCACATGTTTAGGCACTCCAATGGAAACATTTGTGGGATTACCTGGTGCTCAGTAGGGATGATCAACGAGATACAAATATATGCACATTGTTATGCAAATGTTCATGCAAATGTATGCAATTTGAAAATGGACCAATACATTTAAACCCAGGTTTAAAGTGATTGATCCTTTTTCAAGCTGCATATATTTGCATACAAATTTGCATAACTTTGGAAAGTATTTGCATCTTATTGATCATCCCTAGTGCTCAGCCAACTATTTTTAGGGTTGTAGGTCATTTAACCACTTCACGACCGCCCCCAGCCGATGGGCGGCGGCAAAGTCCGGGCCCAAACTACCGCAATACGCCCAACGGCGGGGGCGGCTGCGGGAGTGGCTATGCGGCGATCGCGTCATTCGTGACGCGATCAGCCGCCGGGGACTGGCTCCGCCCACCGCTCGTAGTAACCCGCCGGCCGTTCGGAAGCGCCGGCGGGTTACTAGCACCCGGATCGCCGCTGCACATATGTATAATAGGCTTTGTAATGTATATAAATGTATACAAAGCCTATTATACTGGCTGCCTCCTGCCCTGGTGGTCCCAGTGTCCGAGGGACCACCAGGGCAGGCTGCAGCCACCCTAGTCTGCACCCAAGCACACTGATTCCCCCCCCCCTGCCCCCTGATCGCCCACAGCACCCCTCAGACCCCCCCTGCCCACCCCCCCAGACCACTGTTTGCACCCAGTCACCCCCCTAATCACCCATCAATCACTCCCTGTCACTATCTGTCAACGCTATTTTTTTTTTATCCCCCCCCCTGCCCACTGCCCCCTCCTGATCACCCCCCACCCCTCAGGTTCTCCCCAGACCCCCCCCCCCCGTGTACTATATGCATCTATCCCCCCTGATCACCTGTCAATCACCTGTCAATCACCTGTCAATCACCCGTCAATCACCCGTCAATCACCCCCTGTCACTGCCACCCATCAATCAGCCCCTAACCTGCCCCTTGCGGGCAATCTGATCACCCCCCCACACCAATAGATCGCCCGCAGATCCGACATCAGATCACCTCCCAAATCCATTGTTTACATCTATTCTCTCCTCTAAACACCCACTAATTACCCATCAATCACCCATCAATCACCCCCTATCACCACCTGTCACTGTTACCCATCAGATCAGACCCTAATCTGCCCCTTGCGGGCACCCAATCACCCGCCCACACGCTCAGATTGCCCTCAGACCCCCCCTTATCAATTCGCCAGTGCAATATTTACATCTGTTATTCCCTGTAATAAGCCACTGATCACCTGTCAATCACCTATCAATCACCCCCTGTCACTGCCACCCATCAATCACCCCCTGTCACTGCCACCCATCAATCACCCCCTGTCACTGCCACCCATCAATCAGCCCCTAACCTGCCCCTTGCGGGCAATCTGATCACCCACCCACACCAATAGATCGCCCGCAGATCCGACATCAGATCACCTCCCAAGTGCAGTGTTTACATCTCTTCTCTCCTCTAAACACCCACTAATTACCCATCAATCACCCCCTATCACCACCTGTCACGGTTACCCATCAGATTAGACACTAATCTGCCACTTGCGGGCACCCAATCACCCGCCCACACCTCAGAACGTCCTCAGACCCCAGCCCTGATCACCTCGCTAGTGCATTGCTTGCATCTATTTCCCCCCTCTAATCACACCTTGAGACACCCATCAATCACCTCCTGTCACCCCCTAGCACACCTACCCATCAGATCAGGCCCTAATTTGCCCTGTGTGGGCTCCTGATCACTCGGCCAAACCCTCAGATCCCCCTCAGACCCCCTTCCGATCACCTCCCCAGTGCATTGATTGCATCTATTTTCCCCTCTAACCGCCCCCTGAGACACCCATCAATCACCTCCTGTCACCCCCCTAGCACTCCTATCCATCAGATCAGGCCCAAAACATCCTGTCATCTAAGAGGCCACCCTGCTTATGAAAGGTTCCACAAAATTTGCCCCCTCATAGACCACCTGTCATCAAAATTTGCAGATGCTTATACCCCTGAACAGTCATTTTGAGAAATTTGGTTTCCAGACTACTCACAGTTTTGGGCCCGTAAAATGCCAGGGCAGTATAGGAACCCCACAAGTGACCCCATTTTAGAAAGAAGACACCCCAAGGTATTCTGTTAGGTGTATGATGAGTTCATAGAAGATTTTATTTTTTGTCAAAAGTTAGCGGAAATTGGATTTTTATTGTTTTTTTCACAAAGTGTCATTTTTCACTAACTTGTGACAAAAAATAAAATCTTCTATGAACTCACCATACCCCTAACGGAATACCTTGGGGTGTCTTCTTTCTAAAATGGGGTCACTTGTGGGGTTCCTATACTGCCCTGGCATTTTAGGGGCCCTAAACCGTGAGGAGTAGTCTAGAAAACAAATGCCTCAAAATGACCTGTGAATAGGACGTTGGGCCCCTTAGCGCACCTAGGCTGCAAAAAAGTGTCACACATGTGGTATCGCCATACTCAGGAGAAGTAGTATAATGTGTTTTGTGGTGTATTTTTACACATACCCATGCTGGGTGGGAGAAATCTCTCTGTAAATGGACAATTGTGTGTAAAAAAAATCAAAAATGTGTCATTTACAGAGATATTTCTCCCACCCAGCATGGTTATATGTAAAAATACACCACAAAACACATTATACTACTTCTTCTGAGTACGGCGATACCACATGTGTGACACTTTTTTGCAGCCTAACTGTGCTAAGGGGCCCAAAGTCCAATGAGTACCTTTAGGATTTCACAGGTCATTTTGAGACATTTGGGTTCAAGACTACTCCTCACGGTTTAGGGCCCCTAAAATGCCAGGGCAGTATAGGAACCCCACAAGTGACCCCATTGTAGAAAGAAGACACCCAAGGTATTCTGTTAGGTGTATGATGAGTTCATAGAAGATTTTATTTTTTGTCACAAGTTAGCGGAAATTGATATGTATTGTTTTTTTTTTCACAAAGTGTCATTTTCCGCTAACTTGTGACAAAAAAAAAAATCTTCTATGAACTCACCATACTCCTAACAGAATACCTTGGGGTGTCTTCTTTCTAAAATGGGGTCACTTGTGGGGTTCCTATACTGCCCTGGCATTTTAGGGGCCCTAAACCGTGAGCAGTAGTCTAGAATCCAAATGCCTCAAAATGACCTGTGAATAGGACGTTAGGCCCCTTAGCGCACCTAGGTTGCAAAAAAGTGTCACACATGTGGTATCGCCGTACTCAGAAGAAGTAGTATATTGTGTTTTGGGGTGTATTTTTACACATACCCATGCTGGGTGGGAGAAATCTCTCTGTAAATGGACAATTGTGTGTAAAAAAAATCAAACAATTGTCATTTACAGAGATATTTCTCCCACCCAGCATGGGTATGTGTAAAAATACACCCCAAAACACATTATACTACTTCTCCTGAGTACGGCGGTACCACATGTGTGGCACTTTTTTGCACCCTAAGTGCGCTAAGAGGCCCAAAGTCCAATGAGTACCTTTAGGATTTCACAGGTCATTTTGCGACATTTGGTTTCAAGACTACTCCTCACGGTTTAGGGCCCCTAAAATGCCAGGGCAGTATAGGAACCCCACAAATGACCCCATTTTAGAAAGAAGACACCCCAAGGTATTCCGTTAGGAGTATGGTGAGTTCATAGAAGATTTTATTTTTTGTCACAAGTTAGCGGAAAATGACACTTTGTGAAAAAAAACAATTAAAATCAATTTCCGCTAACTTGTGACAAAAAAAAAAATCTTCTATGAACTCACCATCCTCCTAACGGAATACCTTGGGGTGTCTTCTTTCTAAAATGGGGTAATTTGTGGGGTTCCTATACTGTCCTGGCATTTTAGGGGCCCTAAACCGTGAGGAGTAGTCTTGAAACGAAATTTCTCAAAATGACCTGTGAAATCCTAAAGGAACTCATTGAACTTTGGGCCCCTTAGCGCAGTTAGGGTGCAAAAAAGTGCCACACATGTGGTATCGCCGTACTCAGGAGAAGTAGTATAATGTGTTTTGGGGTGTATTTTTACACATACCCATGCTGAGTGGGAGAAATATCTCTATAAATAGACAATTGTGTGTAAAAAAAATTAAACAATTGTCATTTACGGAGATATTTCTCCCACCCAGCATGGGTATGTGTAAAAATACACCCCAAAACACATTATACTACTTCTCCTGAGTACGGCAATACCACATGTGTGGCACTTTTTTGCAGCCTAACTGCGCTAAGGGGCCAAAAGTCCAATGAGCATCTTTAGGCTTTACAGGGGTGCTTACAATTAGGCACCCCCCAAAATGCCAGGACAGTGAACACACCCCACAAATGACCCCATTTTGGAAAGTAGACACTTCAAGGTATTCAGAGAGGAGCATAGTGAGTCTGTGGCAGATTTCATTTTTTTTTTGTCGCAAGTTAGAAGAAATGGAAACTTTTTTTTTTTCTTTTTTTTGTCAGAAAGTGTCATTTTCCGCTAACTTGTGACAAAAAATAAAATCTTCTATGAACTCACCATACCTCTCACTGAATACTTTGGGATGTCTTCTTTCCAAAATGGGGTCATTTGGGGGGTATTTGTACTATCCTGGAATTTTAGCCCCTCATGAAACCTGACAGGTGCGCAGAAAAGTCAGAGATGCTTGAAAATGGGAAAATTCACTTTTGGCACCATAGTTTGTAAACGCTATAACTTTTACCCAATCCAATAAATATACACTGAATGGTTTTTTTTTAATCAAAGACATGTAGCAGAATAACTTTCGTGCTCAAATGTATAGGAAATTTTACTTTATTTGAAAAATGTCAGCACAGCAAGTTAAAAAAGTCATTTTTTTGCCAAAATTCATGTCTTTTTTGATGAATATAATAAAAACTAAAACTCGCAGCAGCAATCAAATAGCAGCAAAAGAAAGCTGTATTAGTGACAAGAAAAGGAGGTAAAATTCATTTAGGTGGTAGGTTGTATGACCGAGCAATAAACCGTGAAAGCTGCAGTGGTCTGAATGGAGAAAAAGGCTCTGGTCCTTAAGGGGCGAAAAGACTGTGGTCCTGAAGTGGTTAAGTGAAGTCTTATTACACAATGACCCAGAATAACCAAAAAATAAAACAACATCACCTTGACTGACATAAAGCTCAATAATACATATAGCAGCGCCAAAGATTGTTGCTTTTACATAACTATCCTTATGAGGGTGAGCCCCACATCAAACCTCATAATCTCATTCTGGGGTTCCTGAAGTATCCTACATAATAAGTGCACCCACAGTGAGATATATCTGAATGGACGGATAGATGACAGCAAAATGACACCTGAAGCCCATGACAAATAGTTTAATGGCACTTGTGCTGCAAGACTCAAAGATGGAGCACCTGTGGGACCCAATTATTCAACTTACATCAAACTGCATGAATGGAGTTCTGAATAATTCACACTTTGAAAGTTGATGAGGTAATGCACTTACAGTTTCGTAGAGCTATACTCCTATTGGGGATCTAGAAAGAGTCCAAATCCTGCAGGGACTGAAGGTCCAACTCCAGCTGTCAAGCTTTTAACAGACATTCCATTACAGATTCTTCTCTTAAAGATCTGGTGTGCTGACCTTCTAGCCTCTAGAACATAATCTATATTTAATGGGTTATTACATTGTATTACAATCTGATTATTTTATGTTATAACCAAGAAGAGAAGTTCATAAAAAAAAAAAAATATGACCACTAAGTCACACCAAACCCCAATAAATCTCTTCTCTGAGCAGTAGTTACATCTTATTTAGCAAATGTAATGTTTATTTCTGCCCCTGGTTATGTACTGATTCTTTCACCATCAATTTCTTGAGAAATTATTAATACAGAAACTCAGAGGCGAGATGAAAATATAGTCATTTGTTTTGAAACTTAAAGAGAACCTGTACTGAGTAAAAATATTTAAAATAAACACATGAGGTAACTTCAAATGAACATTACATCGTTACCTTGCCATCAGTTCCTCTCAGAAGCTCACCATTTTCTTCTGACAATAATCCCTTCCAGTTCTGACAATATTTTGTCAGATCTGAAATATATCAGTTGCTGTCAGTAAAATATCAGTTGCTGTCAGTTATAGCTGAGAGGAAAACTGAAGTACCAGGTAATGTCCATGTTTCCCTATGACTCAAGTGGGCGATGTTACAGTTTAACTGTGTGCTGACCAGAAAGCGGTTATGGGTAATGGCCATTTTCAAAATGGAGGACGGAAAATGCCCTTGATCACAGTGATCAAATAGGACGCGGGACAGGAGAAAGACACTGAGGAGTAGACTACACAGGAGGTAAGTATGACTGGTGTATGCTTATTTTGACTTTTAACTTTCAGTTCAGGTTTTCTTTAAAGCCCAGCCCCATCCACAAAGTGATTGAGTCCCAGGCCCCTCACATCCAGCAACAGGGACACAGTGTCTACTTTTGTGAAATGAAGAGGCACAGGCATAGCACTCACATCACAGCTCTATACACCTCTGTTTGTGTCAGTAAATCTATGCACTGTATATGGTTAAAATCCTTTCTTTCTTGAAACTTACCCCCTCGCTTTCTGCACAGGTAAACTGAGAATCAATGTTATTCAATTGGCTAGTGCACACTTGAATGTGTTTTCCCCATGCAGATAAAAACAGACAGCAGTAAAGCATTGCACGCATTTTCTCTATCAATTAGCTTCTGTGATAAGACGTGCATATTTTCACACATACAGACACACATGGTGTGCAGAAAACACATACAGAAAACCGACAGATGAGTGTGCTCCCAGCCTCAGCTTATTACATTCACTCTGTCTTGCTCTGATGGAGCAGAACTGGCTCTGCAGACTCCTCCAGCATCACTACAGTACACAGCACTTGGCAGTGACGTAGCTGAGGAGCTGTGGGCCCGATGCAAGTTTTACAATGGGGCCCCCAAGCACTCTATACATAGCAATTGATACGGCGCACTAAAACCTGCCAATGCCAACTACAGTGTCTGAGGTGCAAGAAGGGGATGGGGAACAGCTTGTTAACCACTTGCCGACCGCGCACTCATACCGCACGTTGGCAAAGTGGCAGCTGCAGGACCAGCTGCAGGCTAATTAATCAGGAAGCAGCCGCTTTGTTTACATTGTACGGCGCTGCTGCGCAGCAGCGCCGTAAGGCCAATCAGCGGCCGGGGATCGCCGCCATGTGACAGGGGACGTCCTGTCACTGGCTGCACAGGACTGATAGAGTCCTGTGCAGCCCAGATTGCTAGAGGGGAAAGGTATGAGAGGGAGGAGGGGAATTTCGCCGCGGAGAGGGGCTTTGAGGCAGGAGCGATGGGGAGAAAAGGGGGGTGATCTGGTCGCTCTGCCTGCACCCTGATCTGTGCTGGGGGCTGCACAGCCCACCCAGCACAGATCAGCTAAAACAGCGCTGGTCCTTAAGGGGGGGTAAAGGGTGGGTCCTCAAGTGGTTAATGATTACCACTATTCAAAGTATCTATAGAAGTAATTATTATGAGCACAGGACCAATAGAGAAGTAATACTGCAGTTAAAGGGGGGGCCCTCTAGCCCAAGGGCCCTGATGCGGTCGCAACCTCTGCAACCCCTATTGCTACACCCCTGGCACATAGGGAGGGGTTGGAGAGGTGGAAGGCAGAGCAGCATTGTACACAAGGGCCTGCTGCACACTGAATAAGGACTATCTATAAATCTTTGTCTACAAAACTTTGTATGATTCCTTATAAGTGGCTGAGCAGATGCAGTCATTAGAACAACTGTGCAGAGAGCAGAAAGCTATTTCTCTCCATGCCCTTAGTTGTCAGTCTCTCAGGACAGGGAAAAGAAACTTCTCCCACGAGGCCCCCTGCATCTTCTGCGCCCCCTGCAGCTGTATCCTTCGCAGGGCCTATTGTTACACCCCTGCTGTAGCTTGACAAGGAGCCAACATCTGTTTCAGGCCTGAAACCCACTAGAATGCTTTTTTTGAGCATTTAGGGAGCGCTTTAAATCGCTAGCGATTTCCCTAAACGCTCTGCCAATGTAAATAAGTGTAACAAATTCCACATTAGTGATTGTGGTTAGCAAAATCACAATCACAGAACATGCAGCATTTTGCGCTTCATATAAAGTATTGAAACTCTGGCAAATCACTCATGAATCGCTACACATAGTGGATTCTTTGCAAATTTTAAATTACTGCAAACTGAAACAAAAAATAAAATAATTAGATAGGAGACCTATAAGAATTAAATACGCTAATCACAAATTGATATCACAATCGCTGGCAAAAAACTTACACTTTTTGGAAAACGCTCATGAAATCGCTTACAAAACGCAAATAAAAATACTAGCAATTGCTTAGCGATTTACAATTCGTAGTGGGTTCCAGGCCTCAATATGACACTGCACTGGTTTCAAAATGTGTTTCCCCCTCTTTTCCTTGTGTTTTCTTTTATGTGTTCTTTGGGTTAGCCTTGATATACTCACCAAATGTGGTGTCAATATCACACATTGGGGGCTTTGCAATCAAGTTCAAAACTTGGCCCAAATTTTGCAAACATGTTGCAATTTCCTGAAAATATTTGCAAAACTGGTTTGGACAAATTCACTAATTCTTACCATAGTATGGCAACTAATACGTGAGAAACACTTATATTATTACACTGTGGAATTAACATTGGTAACACACTCATTGGAGTTTGCTTTTATCAGTAAAACTTCTTTTGATCAAATTACACTAGTGATGAAGAAATATGACATTTAAAGAAAATCTGTACTGTCCGATTGGTACAATAAAAAACATACCAATCGAGTCACTGTGATCTCCTGGATCCCTCTTTGCCATTTCCGACGCTCCCTGCCATGATCCTGGCTTTTAATCACCAGTTTTAGGCAGTGCTTACAAACAAAAAACATGGCCGCTAACCAGGAAGTGTTGTTTGTGTGTATAATATATATATATATTATATATATATATATATATATATATATATATATCTCAAGTTACAGTATACAACAAGTTTTTATTACATAGTGAATTATCTGCACTCTAATCTGGGATTCGCACAGTTTCTCAGCATGTGACAGGCAGCTCCCTCACCCCTCAGCCTCACAAACTGCATCACAAGCAAGCTGAAACTGAGAGCAGAGATGCTGTCTATGAGGAGTAAACAAAGCACACAGAGCCTGCAGGGGACATGTATAACTTGTATGCATTACAACAGAGGCAGCCCATGGGTCGAAGAAGCTTGCCAAAGAAAATTAGAAAAAAAAAATCTAAAAAGATTAGACATATTACAGAGACAGTGCAACTAGAAAAGGCTGCAGTAATCCACACCACATTAGAACAGGTATAGGAGCGTATAGGATAGAAGAAATTAGGCTGAACATTTTGTTACAGTCCCTTTAATCTGCTGGGCGTTTCAATTTTTTTCGCCCGATTTTTTTTTTTTAGATCATCTAGCTAGCCTAGCGCTAGCTACATGATTGTCCCCTTTATGCTTCCACCCTCCCACCCTTCCGATCGCCACCGGCGATCACGCCCATAAGGAAATCCCGTTCTGAACGGGATTTCCTTTAGGGCTTCACCCGTCGCCATGGCGACGAACGGAGTGATGTCATCGATGTCGTGACATCACAGGGACTCCCGATCCACCCCAAAGTGCAGCCTAGCGGCGATTGGCCAGGCTGCGCATGGGGTCTGCGGAGGGGCCCTCTTTTGTGTCAGGTAGCGGCGGATCGGCGGTGAGCGGTGGCGGTCTGGGCAAACATGCAGCTAGCAAAGTGCTAGCTGTGTGTTTGAAAAAAAAAAATATCAAAATCGGCCCAGCGGGGGCTGAGCGGTGCCCTCTAGCGTCTCTGGACGAGCATACGTATGCGATGCGCAAATGCGTAAAACATATGCAAATAACTAGTAGTTGCTATGCGTATTATTGGTCGCATATAATGTGGCCACAAATCAAAAATATGCAACAAATGCTGGCAACCAAGACAAGGAAAAGTGAAATTTTTGTAAGTAACAGAAGGAACAGTTACCTTATGTTAATTTTATCTCTCACCATGGGGAGAAAAGGGGGGCTGTCTAAACTCAGCCGCCTGAAGAAAGGACTGTTGTAGAAGTCCCCAATGTTGCTGCACAATCAACCCCAGAACATACCCTTAGGCCTGGTCCACACTAGGTCCGGAAATGTATCCGTGATTCCATTTTTAAAACCTGATCAAAACCGGAACCACGGATAACAATGTTAAAAATAGCAGCTGTCTTCACCCAAACAAAAAACGGATCCATCTGCGTTTGCGGGGACCCGTTTTTAAAACCTGAACAGAAGGTCCGGATCTGCTGTATTTTCACCCAATGGATCTGTATCCTGATACATGCAGGGGTAGTGGCAGCCAATGGAAAAATGGATCCCCGTCTACACAGGCAGATTTGGACACAGAAACAGATCCATTTCTGTGTCACAGCCTGTGGGGGAAGAGGGTGCCCCATGCTGGAGGGTGATAGCAGGCAGGATGGGGGTGGCAGCGGTCGCCGGTTGGCAGGGGACGTCCCCTCCTCACCTAAGTCCCCCGTCCCCGCTACCCCCTATGCGCAAAAGTAATTACAATGTTTGTATGTGGCGAGCGGGGAGCTTACTTTCTCCCTCTACTTCCTCCACTCGCCACTTAACTGCCTGCAATGCCGCCCTCCGAATTATAGAGGGTGGCATTGCAGACAGTGACGTGGTGTGCAGAGGCAGTAGAAGGAGGAGGTAAGCTCCCCGCTCGCTGCATACAAACATTGTAATTACTTTTGCGCAAAATAGCTGGAGGGGGAAGCGGGGACGGGGGACCCAGGTGAGGAGGGGACGACCCCTGCCGACTGCTGCCACCCCCGTCCTGCCTGCTATACGCCTCCAGCATGGTGGCCCCCTCTCCCCCCATGGCTGGGCACACGTTTCCACGGACTTGAAACATATGCTACAAAAAAAAGCATTTTTAAGAAAAACGGGGGGTGGAGGGGAAGAAAAAAAAAGTTTAGAAAAACGGATCCGTTTAAAACGGATCCGATCTGCAACGGACCTAGTGTGGACCTAGCCTTAATACCACCAAACCTTTTAAGAAAAGGCCTTCTTCTGGCTCTAGACTCCCCTTTGTTGCCAGGTACAATACCTGGAGTCATAAGCTGGGGTTGATTGTGCGGCAAAATTGGGGACTTCCCTAACAGTCCTTTCCTCGGATACTTTTAGCAGCACAATTCTTCTACACACTTGAGTTGTGCTAACACAGAAAATAAGGGAGAGAGCAGGGAGGTAAATGAACAAGATATGTCCCACTACAGCTCACAGTGGGAACATAAATAGTGATCTGCTGAGTAAGGTGAATGTACTCAACAGAAAGTAAATCTCTTTCATAATGTTTACTAAAATTCTTGCAATCACTAGAGGTAATGTGGGGAGGATTACTTTCTTCTTCATTTAAAAACCGAGTTAAAAGATGAATTCTTTTGTTTTTTTATCTCCAGTGCTACAACTACAAGATCAGCAGAGAAAAGCTTGGGAATCTCTTCTGGTGCGAAGGCAAGATAATTCCTTAGCTTTGCATGAAATCATAAACAGGTAAATACTTATTTTTTGTCCTTTAAAAAGCATGTAGAACAACTTCATACTCCCATGAACCATTTAGGCTCCTTTTACACTGTGCACATTGTTACAACATCACCACAAATTTGTAAAGTGCTTTTATCCCACAGGACGCACAGCGCATAGGCTTGTCAGTACACAATTGTGGTTTGTGATATGTTACAGAGGAAAAATTAAAATGTCAGGTTAAACAGGTGGCTTTTCATTTTTTGATTTCAATGCCTCCAGGGTAGGAGCTGTCTTGATCGATTGTGTCAAAGTGTCCCAAGGGGTAGGAACAGCATGACAGAGGGCTCTGGCTCCAAGACCCTGATGGTGGTCAAGTTATTAGATCCTGTTGATCTGAGGCTGTGGAAGGTGTCATGCAGTTGCATTAGATAAATGTACCTAGATTCACTCAAGCACTATAAGACTCCTTTCACACTGTGTACACTGTCACAATGCAATGGTGCCGAGAAATCGTATTGTGCATTACATATGTGATCAGTGAAGCATACAGTATTTAATTTTTATGTTAAAGTATGCTCACTACCACTGTAAATGTGCATGTTGCCTGGTAAATGCACTAAATACAGAGCATTACTCCGACAGGCCCTTTCAGACCACACCTGAACTTGTGAACTTACCATAGAAATATAATTGCATTGTATTGAATTGCGATATTTTCTGTTGTGACAGAATGCAATGTACACAGTCAGATATAATGCTTGAGTACATTTTCAGTGAGTGTTATGGTGCTTGAGTAAATCTAGGTACATTTATCAAGATTCACCTGTATCATTAATGTCCAGCGACAGCATGCATCAGTATTTTGGTTTCGGTTGAAAGAAGCGGGTGTGTATGTTGACAAATCCATATTAAGGCATCTGTGGTTTATCTTAGGTGAATTTCCAATGAGCACTTGAGAAACTATCTTTAACACAATGGATTGATAAAAAGCTCTGAAATGGGATTTGTTCAACAATACACGCACATTGCATTATTGACTTTTCCATCTTCCATGTACTTGACAAGACCTGCAGCAGGCCCTTCATGTAAGTTTCCTGCATGTAAGCAGCACAACAATAGTTCAGTGACCACGGCTCCTATCTAGGTATTTCTCTTAAAGGGGTCAAGGCAATAATTCACTACATTTGTGTTACCAATAGAGTTGGGCCGAACCTCCGATTTTAGGTTCGCGAACCGGGTTCGTGAACTTCCGCGGAAGGTTCGGTTCGCGTTAAAGTTCGCGAACCGCAATAGACTTCAATGGGGATGCGAACTTTGAAAAAAAAAAATAATTATGCTGGCCACAAAAGTGATGGAAAAGATGTTTCAAGGGGTCTAACACCTGGAGGGGGGCATGGCGGAGTGGGATACACGCCAAAAGTCCCCGGGAAAAATCTGGATTTGACGAAAAGCAGCGTTTTAAGGGCAGAAATCACATTGAATGCTAAATGACAGGCCTAAAGTGCTTTAAAACATCTTGCATGTGTATACATCAATCAGGTAGTGTAATTAAGGTACTGCTTCACACTGACACACCAAACTCCACTGAACAGAACAGGTATGCAGTGGCGGGTTCACTAAACAGGTATACAGTGGCGGGTCCACTGAACAGAACAGGTATGCAGTGGCGGGTTCACTGAACAGGTATGCAGTGGTGGGTTCACAGAACAGGTATGCAGTGGTGGGTTTACAGAACAGGTATGCAGTGGCAGCAGGATCACTGAACAGGTATGCAGTGGTGGGTGGGTTCACAGAACAGGTATGCAGTGGTGGGTTCACAGAACAGGTATGCAGTGGCAGGATCACTGAACAGGTATGCAGTGGTGGTGGGTGGGTTCACAGAACAAGTATGCAGTGGCAGGATCACTGAACAGGTATGCAGTGGTGGGTGGGTTCACAGAACAGGTATGCAGTGGCAGCAGGATCACTGAACAGGTATGCAGTGGTGGGTGGGTTCACAGAACAGGTATGCAGTGGCAGGATCACTGAACAGGTATGCAGTGGTGGTGGGTGGGTTCACAGAACAGGTATGCAGTGGCAGGATCACTGAACAGGTATGCAGTGGCAGGATCACAGTACAGGTATGCAGTGGGCTGAGGGCTCACTGAACAGAACAGGTATGCAGCCAGGAAGAAGTTAAGCCTAACTAATCTTTCCCTATATGAGAGACTGCAGCAGCTCGCCCTACTCTCACTAATGCAGGCACACGAGTGGCCGTAATGGCCGCCGCTGCCTGCCTTATATAAGGGGGGTGGGGCTCCAGGGGCTAGTGTAGCCTAATTGGCTACACTGGGCCTGCTGACTGTGATGTAGAGGGTCAAAGTTGACCCTCAGGTGCATTATGGGGTGAACCGAACTTCTTCCGCAAAACATTCGCGTGCGGTACCCGCACGCGAACCACCTAAGTTCGCGCGAACCACGTTCGCCGGCAAACCGTTCGGCCCAACTCTAGTTACCAAGGGTTACATTTAAAGCATTCTTTGAAGATACAACTGGGCTATAGAGGGACCGTTAAAGGGAACCAGAGACGACCTATATGTAAAAAAATTATAAGCTTTTATACATACCTGGGGCTTCCTCCAGCCCCATAAGCCTGGATCGCTCCCACGCCGCCGTCCTCCGCTGCCTCTATCGCCGATACTGGGTCTCATCACTTTCGGCAGACGCGGCCAATTTTCCACATGAACAGGGGCTCCCTCCATATCCTTACACATGCGCCTGCGTAGTATGGAGGAGCATGCATAAGTATATGGAGGGAGCCCCTGTGATGCGGAAAATTGGCCGCATCTGCCGGCAGTGACGCACTACGCTTACGTCGACTGGCCCGACTGGCCGAAACTACGGGACCTGGTACCAGCGGATAGAGGAAGCGGAGGACGGCAGCGTGGGAGTGATCCAGGCTTATGGGGCTGGAGGAAGCCCCAGGTATGTATAACATTTTTTTCATCCAGAGCTCTGGTTCTCTTTAAGTGATTTTTTTATTTTTGGTGAAGGGAAAGGGGAGAGGTGGATGGAAGAGGAGTTAATTGATCATGTGACTATGTTTAAAGTATAATTCAACTTCTGTTGAAAAATAAACAGTTGTTCCAGGTTAGCTCTACAAATTAACAGGATTAATTCAAATTACCAATCCTAATTGCATACCTTGAATCTGAGCAAAAAAAAAAAACACTGAAGCTCCATCAAGATGAGTCTACCATAGACTGTCAAGTTTGGTGTGTCAGCTTTTACTGCTAGTCACTCAGTTAGTGCAGGTGAGAAAAATATCTAACAATACATCATGGTCACCTCATAAAGGAAGAGGAAATATGTGTAGTAAAAAAAAAAAAAGTGTAGATTCAAAGTTAGAAAATAAATGCAGTTTGTGCTTACAGTAGGTTTTGGAAATCAATAGCTGCCTGGAACTTAAATAGAATGGTAATTTTAATAATATTGACTTCAAAATATCTCTGCAGCACTGATACGTTTATCTCTATCTATCTATCTATCTATCTATCTATCTATCTATCTATCTATCTATCTATCTATCTATCTCTATCTATCTATCTATCTATCTATCTATCTATCTATCTATATATATATATATATTCTCTGCTGTCAGGTGGCAAGGGTTTTCGACATGGGTTTTGAAAAGGTTGGAAAGTTATCAACTATTTGGTTGCAGTTGTCTGCACCAGCAGCAGTATTAATATCCAAAGAGTCCCCAAAACATAGCTGCAACAACTCCTGGGCCTGGTAAACTCATTGTAAAATTGCACTCTAACACTGATTTGGTACTCTTGGAGCCTACATGTTCTCCAGTTATCTTAATACTCAAGTTCACAATTTGTTTTCTCACTCTCTTCCATCTCCATCCTCCTCCTAACCTACAATATTCCACTTGCCATTCAAATCCTCCTTATCTGTGGGGTTCCTCAACTTTGAAGTTCACATGACCCAAGTGGATTGCTTCTCTTTCCACCTCACATCAATGCTGGGATTGCACTGTCCTAAAATGCTGCCTCTCTCCCTGGACAACCGCAATTGATTCCAATTCTGGAAATCACATCGCTTCTATGGAGAAGAAATGCACTGAGCACAGAGTATTTTCTCCCAAAGACACAAGCCTAACATCCCTTGCAGCAATCCATAATGACACACCACCACTACATCACTCCTTCCATGCCTCTATTGACTTGTCCCAGTGTAACGTCATCACTGAAGCCTTGAGGGGATATGCTATGGATAAGCCCTGAAAAACCTTGGTAGTTATAGAATGTAAGTCTTCCCCACTCTATCAAAATAAACAATAAACAAAAGATTTGCTTAATAAATTACATTCATAGACTGGAATTGGTAGTTGTTTGTTTGCATACTGTCAGTTTTTGTTTTGTCTCAGCAGATTGGAACCATGGCTCAAGACACCAGCAAAATGTTCCCTCTGGAGTGAAAATAAGTCTTACCTCTTACATGAATGCTATATAATTTTTCTGTATTTGGTGTTATTGTTTTGTAAAATAATAAATAGATATCTATTCAAATATTTATACAAATTGTTTTTACTTAATTAGAAATTATATTAGTCACTGAAATTGCTCTTGTTGACAAGTATTCACTCTGAGCATTATATGTGAATTAGAAAACACGTAAACACAGTATTAAAGATTATCTTGTTGTGAAAGATGTAATAATTATACTGTATTTTCTGTTTCCTATTGCTGACAATACTGTATCAAGAACTATGCCTTTGTCTGATATGCAACATACATTTCAATAGCAGCTGTAATCTGGGAATTTAACAAAAAAAGAAAATGGGGAAAAAATAATAGCTGATTATTCTTATCAGAGGCTCTTATACAGTTAAGCTTTTCTAGCTTCTCTTTTGTGTGGTTAACACAAGAGTAATCACAGGAAAAGTGAGATCCACCTCTGTAGCTAGCAGGAGAATGCTGAAGGGACTTGGAGTAATCTTTCAGAAAATAAGTATGCAAGATGGAAGACTTAGGCTATAATTTGTATTTGACACAAAATGCGAAATTCTGAGAACTCATTTTAAAGCAGCTCTGAAAAATAATTAACAACCTTGAACTAAGAATAAGACTATCATCAAAACTATGTCAATTGATGGGTACCATCAAAATCCTTTCAGTTTTCTTGGACAATTTCATTGAAGATTTATTTTAAGAAAACAGTTGGGCAGGCTTATATGTGGGGTCAGCTGGATGGTGTACTGGTTAAGGCTGTTGCCTTTTATGTAGTGTTTGAGCCTTTGACCAGGGTACAAAGCCAGTATATGGCACAGGGGACTGAAGGAGGCACAAGGGGACAGAAGGAGAACAGAAGGAGTCACAAACACCCATGGGGGTGTGGCTTCATTCAGGAGGCATGGCTTTGTTCTGGGGTTAGGGTTTTAATTAAGCAGGACTTAATTTGAGGGATGCCCCCCCCCCCCCAAGGCAAATTGCACCCCAGGCAATGGCCTGCAATGTCTTAAAAATGGTGATACACCTCTCTGTTATCTCCAAATTTAAGGGGAACATGATTTAAAGGTAATGCAGAATATGACATGTTGGCTGCCTTAAAAAAAATGTAATGTGTCTAGCTGATGTGCTGATCTTTGACCTCTTAACATTTCTTGGTACTGACCCAAAATGTACATGAAGATAAGGTTTTTTGATTAACTCCAATTTGACCAATTATATGCTTGGTGCAGATGGGGGACTCTGACAAGACAGAAGCCAAAAGAGCTCCACAAACTAAAAGCCAGTGAAACAGAAGAAAGTGCACATTTGTCAAATTAAAACCAAATATATCAAAGTCTGTAAGACCAAAATACTGATTATGTGACGTCTGATTAGAAGAACTTTTTAATCCGGTAAGCAGCTGCTATGTGGGTCCACCAATTTGGGTGTAGGTGGAGGCTTCACAGCTCTCCTTAAAAGGCTCTTAGATACTCACAATCACAGACAAGCTTACTTTTTCATTCAAGCTATGTAAGGAGTAGAGTCAGTGGTCATACAAGACTTGTGATTATCAACTTTTAGAGAATAACTGCAGTATCTGGGGAAAACAATTATATATCACAATAGGCTGTTTGATCTGAGGCAGCCATACCGAAAGCTGTTTGGTCCCTTTTCTGTAACTGCAGCTACATTTTAACCTTTAATGCAAAAGATTACACCCATTTCTTAAAGTGTACCAGAACGGACAAAATAAAAAGATTTTATACATACCTGGGGCTTCCTCCAGTCCCATCCACCTGGATCACTCCCACGTCGCTGCAGCCGCTGGAGAGATACGTAGAGGGCGCACTTCTCCTGCGTAGACTGGCCATGATGACAGAAGTGCGCGGACCCGGTTCCCGGAGCTGCAGACATCGGAGGACGGCGGCGTGGGAGTGATCCAGGCAGATGGGGCTGGAGGAAGCCCCAGGTATGTAAAAAATCTTTTTATTTTGTCAGCTCTGAGTCCCATTAAAAAGAAACTGTAACCAAGGTTTGAACTTCATCCCAGTCAGTAGCTGATATTCCTTTTCCGATTAGAAATCTTTACTTATTCTCAAATTGGTCATCAGGGGCATCTGTATTGCTGATATTGTGGTGAAACCCCTCCCACAGTGTGATGTCAGGACCTAGGTCCTGACAGTTTCCTGTCTGTGAACAGTGTTGCATTGTGGGAAATAACATCTGTTTCCAACTCCTTCTGTGCATACTTATATCTATAAAAAAAAACTTTTATCTTATTGCACTGTTAGGGGGTGTGGTTACAGATTATGGCAGTTGGTGATGTCTGTTTCTTTTCATGTCTCCCAGTAGTAAAGATGATTAAGTGCAGGCTCATTGTGGATCAAACAATATGAATGAATTACATGGGGAATATCAATCATTTTTTGATCTCTCTTCTACTTTTTACCTTATCACTTTGCAATGTATTGATTTTTTTCCCCTTTCATTAAAGTTCCTCTTAAAGGCTACCAGTAATTCCTTATTTCATTTGATGTTTTCTTCCACTAAGAGACTGGGGGCAGTGTATCCCCTTCTGGGCTTTTCATTCTACAGATTCCTCGAATGTGTGTCTACTGGCTCTATATATTAGCACTTTTTTGTGAGATTGACAGTCTGACATGACAATATCAGTGATTCCTCACAATATTTTTATTCAAAGGATATTCTTTTTTTATTCTTAGTGAAATAAGTTTTCTGTAATTAAGATTACTTTAGATTCTTATACATTTTTGCATCCATAATTTATCATTAGATAATAACCTAAATTCAGATTTTTTTTTTGTTGCATAGATGAAAAAAAGCAATATGATTGTATACAAAGTAACTGCATTTCTCACTTAGCCTACAACACCATTAGAAAACTAGTCACTTCTTGCCAGTGATGAATGTGGAATGTATCTTAGCAACGGTTATGTCATATGCATATAATAAATACTTTAATTATCCATACGTATCTTAAACATGAAGAAAATGACCACAGTCTACTTTGCATGTCTCTATTATGTGATAAGTAAAAACACTTATATTCTTGTCAAAATAGTGCATTGCTAATGCCATCACCATTTCAGATTTTAAACTGTTGCTGAATTTCTAAAAACGTAACTCACTTTTACCTTTATTTACAATAAAACAATCTATTTGCCATACCTGGAATTTTTTTTCAAATGCACTAAAAAAAGTGTATGTCTTTTAACCACTTGAGGACTGCAGGGCTAAACCCCTCTAGTGACCAGGCAATTTTTAGCTAAATTGGCCACTGCAGCTTTAAGGCCAAGCTGCAGGGCCGCACAACTCAGCACACAAGTGATCCCCCCCTTTTCTCCCCACCAACAGAGCTCTCTGTTGGTGGGGTCTGATCGCTCCCCCCATGTTTATTTTTTTTTAATTAATATTATTGTTTTGTTTTTTTTCTTCAAAACCCCTGTTTCTTTAAGTTTATTCCCTCCCTCCCTCCCCACAGCCAGCCAATTATGGCGATCGGCTGTCATAGGCTTCTCACTCTCTTGTCCCCAGTGCAGCGCTGCTGCTCATCGCGGCGCTGCACCTAGTAAATAGACGGCGTGATCGCCGTCTAACAGTCTCCCGAGCGGCAGTAGCCGCTCGGAGACTGAAGGCGGGGCGGAGCTCCGCCCTCCGAGCATGAGATGCGCGCGCACCATGCGCGCGGTCTCATGCAAAACAGAGCCCCAGGACTTTACGCCAATTGGCGTTAGGCGGTCCTGGGGCTGCCGCCGTGGCCACGCCTACTGGCGTGACGCGGGCGGCAGAAGGTTAAAGAATAACTCCTGCTTGACTTTGTCATCAGAATAGTTGTATATATTGCAAAGATTGTGACAAAGTTAAGTGCTCTGGAGTTGTTGTCAAAACCATCTTGGTGACATCTTTAAAGGGAGTGCTAAGTGGAAGTGATCATTCCCTGAGAGATGAAATAAAAAATATGGCATGCTCTTTAGAAGTGTTCCCCTCTGGTCCATGTGATTGTGTGAACTAAGCTATTATCACTGTAAACCACAGTTGATGTAGGGTATATTTGAAATTTTACTTTCTACTTCTGTGCAGACTTCTGGAACAGGTACGACTCTGTAGTCTAAACAGAGTGATGAGAATTGTAAGCAAGTTTAATTTCATTTTTTTTTTGTCAATTAAAGAAAATCATAGCTGGCTGAAGAAAGATAATATTTAATAATAACAAGCATTGTGCTGCAGTGAAATACACTATATTGCAAAAAATATTGTGACACCACTTCAAATCATTGAATTCAAGTTTTTCAATCACTTTCATGGCTACATGTGTAAAAAAAATCAAGCACCTAGGCAATGCAGACCGCTTCTTTAACCACTTAATGACAAGGTGACTTATAAAAACGTCCTGCTAGAGCCTCTTGACGGCTCCAGGACGTTTTTATAAGTCAAACAGTGCTGCTGCCACTGTGCGCGTGCACGTGAAAATAGTGAAGAAGAAGAAAACACCATAGAAAAAATACACATTTATTTCCAAATAATATATTGTCACCATATTTTGTACTAGGGACATAAGCAGTGTTTATATTAATTCTATAGGAAATGAATTTGGAGAAATCGTGTATTTTTATTTTTTTCCTTGTTTTTCCCTTTAAAATGCATAGAAAATAAAGTAATTACTGAAAACAAATATCAACCCCCAAAAGCCCAATTGGTGGTGAAAAAAACAAGATACAAATTATTTCATTGTGATTAGTCGTGATTAAGCTATTGGCAAATGAAAGGGATGCGCGCTGAAAGGTGAACATCGCTCTTGTCCGCTAGGGTAAAAACCGCTTTGGGGGGAAGTGGTTAAACATTTCTGAAAGAATGTGTGGCTTTCCGGAGTTCAGTGAATTCCAGCTTGTTACCATAATATAATGCAACCTGTGTAATAAGGCTGTTTTAGAAATGTTTTTACTACTAAATATTCCATTATCAGCTATTAGTGGTATTATAGCAAAGTGAAAGCAAATAGAACCAACAGCAACTCAGCCACAAAGTTGTACACTATGTAAAATCACTGAGTAGGGTCAGTGCATACACATTGTGCAGAACTCAACTTTCTCCAAAGTCAATAGCTACAGGCATACAATCTTTGATTTACCTACAGATTAGGTCTAGAACAATGCATCCACAGCTAGCTTCATGGAATGGGTTATCATGGTTGAGCAGCTGCATCCAAGCCTTATGTCACCAAGTGCAATGCAAAGCATCAGATACGGTGGTGTAAAGCAGGCAACCTCTAGACTCTAGAGCAATGGAGATGTGTTCTCTGGCATGATAAATCACCATTCTCTGTCTAGCAATCCAAAGGCTGAGGCAGGGCTTCCAGGCACATGCTACGTAGTGTCTGAATTGGGCGCTGCTATAGCCACAATGCTATAGTGCGCGGCCCACGCAGGTGTAATTTGGGGTTCCAGCAATTGTCGGACCAAGAATTACTTGTCCCTTCAAGTTGTTATGACTGAGGGGGGAATAATAATTAACGTTGCCTGGAATTTCACTGGTAGTAGGGTGAGCCATCATTCAGCTCACCCTGTGCCAAAGTGAGTGGACAGCAAACTGCCATGGATCATCCAATGCATAAGTTTGGGTTTCTCAGATGCTGGGAGAACAATTTCTACCTAACTGCAATTGCACCAAGTGTAAAGTTTGGTGGAGGGTGGGTTGTGGTGTGGAATTGATTTTCAGGATTTAGGATTGGCCCCTTAGTTCTAGTTGAAGGAACTCTAAATGCTTCAGGATACCAAGACACTTTCATGCTTCCAACTTGAATAGTGGGAATAGTTTGGGGGATGGCCTTTTTCATTTCCAACATGACTGTGCACCAGTGCATAAAGCAAGGTCCATAAGTACACAGATGAGTACATTTGGTGTGGAGTAAATTGGTGAGGAACTTGACTGGCCTGCACCCTGACCTCAACTGGATAGAACATCTTTAGGATAATTAGAGTCCTCTTGTGCAAAATTAGTGCCTCACTTGGTGATTGCTCTTCTGGTGGTCAAAAATTCATATAAACACTCCTAAAACTTCTGGAAATCCTTTACAGAAGATACAAGGCAGTTATTAGTTGACAACTCCATATTGAAGTCCATGGGCTTAGAATGGTATGTTATTAAAGCTCAAGTGTGTGTAAGGAGGAGGGGTTGGAGGCACCAGCTTCTTCACGTCAAATGACAACAACAATGTACCAAAAGTGGCTAAGATGAACAATATGAGCACCACATTGCAGCACTTGAATCGTTCAAGCTTAACCTCTTCTGGCACATTGTTGTTGTCAAACAGAGGAGGAAACACCGCTCACCACTCCACCACATCAGCCAGGAGCAGGGCCAAGCACAGTCATTGTTGTTGTCATCAAACCTGAAGAAGCGTATACCACCCGCAAAACACATCGTCTAGATTTTTATGTGCAAATAACCCTTTTTAAGTGTCAAAAGGTAAGCCTTCCTATACCATATATATTGCTCTTTTGGGTACCTCCAATACAGCATGCAGCTAATCTTGTCAGATTTTTTCAGAAACATCTGATCTGCCTGCTTGTTCAGGGGCCTGTTCTGGCATGATAAAAGTATTAGAGGTGGAAAATCAGCAAGCTACCAAAATAATCTTGCAAAAGGCCTGAGTATTGGACAGGCTCTTAAAGCAAACCAGAAGTAAAATAAAAGAAAACAAAACTCTGATACTCACCTATGGAGAGCGAAGGCTCTGCGTCCTATAGACCTTTCCTATTCCCCTCATGGTCCACTAGTTCTAGCAATGTCACCCCTGTTTGAATCCTGCTACGGGAGGCTTTGGAAGTCTTCAAAAGCCCAAGTGGTCCCGAAGACGGATAATGTGCATGTGCCGTGAGCTGTCTGTCTTCAGGAGCACTTGGGTTCCCAGAGACTTCTGAAGCCTCCTGCGGTGGCACAGAGTTTCATCATTCCATGACTGCTAACGGGGGTGGGGGGGGGGGTCTGTGCTGGAACCGTGCTGGAACATGGGGATCAGGAGAGGAGCGGGAAGGCTCTAAAGGACGCAGATCCTTCCCTCTCCATAGGTGAGTATATGATTTTTTTCTTCTATTTTGCTTCAGGTTTGCTTTAAAGGGAACCTGAAATGAGTAAAATTATTTAAAATAAACACATGATGTAGCTGCAAATTAATATTACATACTAACCTTACCATCTTTTCCTCTCAGAAGCTCACCATTTTCTTCTTACAGTGATCCCTTCCAGTTCTGACAATATTTTGTCAGAACTGAAATATACCAGTTGTTGTCAGTTATAAATCAGCAGCTGTCAGTTATAAATCAGCAGCATGTTTCTCTATGGCTCAAGTGGGTGATATTACAGTTTAACAGTGTGCTGACCAGAAAACTGCTCTGGGGTAATGGCCATTTTCAAAATGGAGGACGGAGAATTCTATTAATCACAGTGGACAAACAGGACGCAGGAGAGGAGAAAGAGATTGAGTAGTAGACTACACAGGAGGTAAGTATGATCTGTGTATGGTTATTTTGACTTTTTATTTTCAGTTCAGGTTCTCTTTAAAAAGGAACTATACTAAAAACTAACATAATTAATAACATTTCTTATTTTTTACAATATTCATTTATAAATTATTTTGTCATTGTTTCCCCACAGTAAAATCTTCCCTCACCCTTATTTACATTATGAAATTTATCACAGGTGCAACATCTTTACTGATAGGTGCACATCTGTGGAATATTACAATTCCTCTTTAAAGAGGAACTCCAGTGAAAATAATGTAGTAAAAAAAAGTGCTTCATTTTTTACCATAATTATGTATAAAGGATTTAGTCAGTGTTTACTCATTGTAAAGTCTTTCCTCTCCCCGACTTACATTTTGACATTTATAACATGGTGACATTTTTACTGTGGGCAGGTTATGTAGCTGCTCCTAGCTGTTTTGGCTGTTAGAGACGGCTGTAAACAGCCAATTCCTGTCTGTGAACATTGTTACATTGTGGCAGTTTGCCCAGAGTACTCAGAGCTTCTTGTGGGAGGGGTTTCAGCACAAAATCAGTCATACAGCGCCCCCTGATGGTCTGTTTGTGAAAAGCATTATATTTCTCATGTAAAAGGGGGTATCAGCTACTGATTGGGATAAAGTTCAATTCTAGGTTGGAGTTTCTCTTTAAGGCTAAGCTTGTATTTTTCCCACTGAGGTTGTAGGGGATCAAGGGGGTGCGGATAACTCAAATAATGTGAGCGCGGCCCATTACTGCCTCCATTGCTGAATCCACTAGGTGTGGGTAACGGTTGGGTGTAGCAACTCAGATGTCTGATTATTTGGTGATCTTCAGAATGACCAATAATGCAGACGCTATACCTGATTATGTGTGATCTGCAGAATCACCAATAATACCAGTATAGCAACACAAAGAGCTGTGTGTAGTGTTTGGTGCAACCGTAACTTTAATAGTCTTATCAGACCTCACCAGAGGGGCTGGTGAGGTACTATCGTGTACACTGACCGTGTAATAGGGTTCAAGCTCCAGCAAGCTGGAGATACAATACTGAAGAGACCGAATCTCCCGAAGAGCGGGTGACTCAGAGTGTACTGCAGCCGAGTGATCACCCGAGGAGCGGGTGACTCAGACTGTACTGCAGCCTAGGAGCAGGAGATACAAACAGTACTGCACTAATGATCGCCTGAGAAGCAGGTGATTCAGACTGTACTGCAGCCTAGGAGCAGAAAACGCAAACAGTACTACACTAAAGAATAACTTCACCAGAGGAGCTGGTGAAGCTAGCACCTCACCAGTGGCGAGGGCCCACTGGTGAGTAGAATAGTCTGACAGGCAAGGTTCGGCAACAGAGAGGTAAGTATCGGTACAGAATCGTAAGGCAGGAGAGTAATCGGTAATCAGGCAGAGGTTCAGCAACAGAGAGGTAAGTATCGGTACAGAATCGTGAGGCAGGAGAGGAGTCGGTAATCAGGCAGAGGTTCAGCAACTTTAAGGCAGATAGGCAGAAGTACAGAATCAGAAAGCCAGATCAGAGTTAGAGTTTAGCCAAGAGTCATACACAGGTAACCAGTACAATATAACAATATCCTAGTCTAGGTGTGAAGTCCTTGATATCAACACTTGGGATCTAGTCTAAGGTCTGAGCGCTAACACACGAGGTATTCACGACAACAGACAACCTCTGAATGAAGCCCAGAGGCTTAAGAAGCAGAGGAGACCTCACTGGCACGCCCCCCTGCGCACAGCCAATCCTGGACGCCGTGAGTCTCCTCTGCGATCAGCTGACCAGCAGGTCAGCTGACCGGCTTCCTCCCAGCATAAAGGTCCCGTCTGTGCGCGCGCGCGCCCGCGAGAGACGGTGACCCCCCTACCAAATGTACGTTCCGTCCTCAGCGTCCTAGACGCTGGGAGGACTGGTGGCGGCATGGAGGCAGCTGCGGTGGCGCTGTTTGCTGCAGCTGCCTCGTCTGTTACAGTGTGCTTAATAAATATTCACTTGCAGTATATTAATTCTGATTTGCATTCTGGTAGAATAACAACCTCCTGAAGTGTTCCAAATTTTATAAACATGACTAAAGCAACTCATTTACCACATTTATTTTCTCTGCTATGGATAAAGATGACAAACCGGGAATTAGTGAATATATTCAATTACATTAGAAGAAAAGGGATGATTAAGTAACCATATAGGATACAAAGTTATCATTTTTCATGTTAAAATATAGAGGGAAATCACCAAGTAAAACTGCTGATTATCGTTTCTATCACTGTATGACCAATGAACATTACAAGCATTACCCAGAGGAGAGACACAGGAAATCAGAGTCTTTTGTCCCAGTCATCTCTTAGTTGGAATGAATTATAGGCCAATTTCCATGTTAATTGTGAAAATGCTCAGCATATTATTGAACACGCTCTCCTGAACACAAATGCACTTTAATAATTTATATTGTGGCGGATTTACATGTATGTGTACAGTATGTGCAACTGCTTTTTTCTTGTAGTAATGATATATTTAAATTTAGCATATAGACAGAGAAATGGTAGCTGATATAGATGCTTTATGAACAATGTAAAAAACATTGTCTGCACTAACATAAGTGACCTGAACACCTATAGAGCTAGAAAGCAGCTACAGCTAGGCTGCAGGACAGGATTAAATTCACATAAGCTTCACAGTAGGGGAGGCTCACAGCAAATTAGCTAAGTGCTTTGCCTTTTTACACCATATTTAATTCAAAACCAGGGGTTAAATGTTTTAAGTGCAGATGTTATAAAGTGTAGCTTCTGTGACAGAAATGGAACAGTATAGGTTTTAAAAAAGTCAGATTGAATTCACTTGCTTTTCATAATTATAAATAGTAATCATTAATTCTTGCAGTTGTTTGTCATTTTTACGTAGAGTCTTGTGCTATCTGACCCAATCCCTATATGAATGCTCTCTGATGATATATGTTGAACGGTTGAACCAATACCCTACAGCTAATCCTCTGTTTTTATCTCATGACAGTTTAACTGCCACAGAATATGCTTATATTTATTTATGTTTTCGAAAGCTTTGTAATGCCTTATAATCATTGCTATAGTGTTAAAGCTTTTTTAAACAAGACAGGTTCTCTTTAAGTACAGAATGTGAAAGATGCTTAACCACTTGCCGACCGCCCACAGCCGATGGGCGGCGGCAAGGGCTGGGTCCAAACGACCGCAATATGCCCATCGGCGGTGGCAGCGGCAGGCGTGGTTATGCGGCGATCGCGTCATTCGTGACGCGATCAGCCGCCGGCGAAAGGCTCCGACCCCCTCGAGCTGTAACCCGCCGGCCGTTCGGAAGCGCCGGCGGGTTACTAGCTGCCCGATCGCCGGTAACTAAGCGTATAATAGTCTTTGTAATGTATACAAAGCCTATTATACAGGCTGCCTCCTGCCCTGGTGGTCCCAGTGTCTGGGGGACCACAAGGGCAGGCTGCAGCCACCATAGTCTGCACCCAAGCACACTGATCTCCCCCCCTTCCCTATGATCACCCACAGCACCTCTCAGACCCCCCCCCCCCCGGCCCACCCCCCAGACCACTGTTTGCACCCAATCACCCCCCTATTAACCCATAAATCACTCCCTGTCACTATCTGTCAACGCTATTCTTTTTTGTATGCCCTAAACTGCCCCCTGCTCCCTCCTGATCACCCCCCACCCCTAAGATTCTCCCTAGACCCCCCCCCCCCCGTGTACTGTATGCCTCTATCCCCCCTGTAATAACCCACTGATCACCTGTCAGTCACCCGTCAATCACCCATCAATCACCCCCTGTCCCCTGTCACGGCCACCCATTAATCAGCCCATAACCTGCCCCTTGCGGGCAATCTGATCACCCACCCACACCATCAGATCGCCCGCAGATCCGACGTCAGATCACCTCCCAAGTGCATTGTTTACATCTGTTCTCTCCTCTAAACACCCACTAATTACCCATCAATCACCCATCAATCACACCCTATCACCACCTGTCATTGTTACCCATCAGATTAGACCCTAATCTGCCCCTTGCGGGCACCCAATCACCCACCCACACGCTCAGATCGCCCTCAGACTCCCCCTTATCAATTCGCCAGTGCATTATTTACATCCGTTCTTCCCTGTAATAACCCACTGATCACCTGTCAATCACCTGTCAATCACCCCCTGTCACTCCCACCCATCAATCACCCCCTGTCACTGCCACCCATCAATCACCCACCCACACCCTCAGAATGACCTCAGACCTCCCCCCCCCCCAGACCTCCCCCCCCTGTGTACTGTATACATCTATTCTCCCCTGTAATCACCTGTCAATCACCTGTCAATCACCTGTCATTCACGCGTCATTCACCCGTCATTCACCCGTCAATCACCCGTCAATCACCCGTCAATCTCCCGTCAATCACCACCTGTCACTGCCACTTATCAGATCAGACCCTAACCTGCCTCTTACGGGCATCTGATCACCCTCCCACACCATCAGATTGCCCCCTCTAATCACACCTTGAGACACCCATCAATCACCTCCTGTCACCACCTGTCACCCCTAGCACACCTACCCATCAGATCAGGCCCTAATTTCCCCCGTGTGGGCTCCTGATCACTCGGCCAAGCCCTCAGATCCCCCTCAGACCCCCTTCCAATCACCTCCCCAGTGCATTGATTGCATCTATTTTCCCCTCTAACCACCCCCCGAGACACCCATCAATCACCTCTTGTCACCCCCCTAGCACTCCTATTCATCAGATTAGGCCCAATACCACCTGTTATCTAAGAGGCCACCCTGCTTATGACCGGTTCCACAAAATTCGCCCCCTCATAGACCACCTGTCATCAAAATTTGCAGATGCTTATACCCCTGAACAGTCATTTTGAGACATTTGGTTTCCAGACTAGTCATGGTTTTGGGCCCCTAAAATGCCAGGGCAGTATAGGAACCCCACAAGTGACCCCATTTTAGAAAAAAAGACACCCCAAAGTATTCTGTTAGGTGTATGACGAGTTCATAGAAAATTTTATTTTTTGTCAAAAGTTAGCGGAAATTGATTTTTATTGTTTTTTTTTCACAAACTTGTGACAAAAATTAAAATCTTCTATGAACTCACCATACACCTAACGGAATACCTTGGGGTGTCTTCTTTCTAAAATGGGGTCACTTGTGGGGTGTCATTTTAGGGGCCCTAAACCGTGAGGAGTAGTCTAGAAAACAAATGCCTCAAAATGACCTGTGAATAGGACGTTGGGCCCCTTAGTGCACCTAGGCTGCAAAAAAGTGTCACACATGGGGTATCGCCGTACTCAGAAGAAGTAGTATAATGTGTTTTGGAGTGTATTTTTATACATACCCATGCTGGGTGGGAGAAATCTCTCTGTAAATGGTCAATTGTGTGTAAAAAAAAAATCAAAAAATTGTCATTTACAGAGATATTTCACCCACCCAGCATGGGTATGTGTAAAAATACACCCCAAAACACAATATAATTCTTCTCCTGAGTACGATGATACCACATGTGTGGCACTTTTTTGCAGCCTAACTGCGCTAAGGGGCCCAAAGTCCAATGAGTACCTTTAGGATTTCACAGGTCATTTTGCGACATTTGGTTTCAAGACTACTCCTCACGGTTTAGGGCCCCTAAAATGCCAGGGCAGTATAGGAACCCCACACATTTTAGAAAGAAGACACCCAAAGGTATTCCGTTAGGAGTATGGTGAGTTCATAGAAGATTTTATTATTTGTCACAAGTTAGCGGAAAATGACACTTTGTGAAAAAAAAACAATTAAAATCAATTTCCGCTAACTTGTGACAAAAAATAAAATCTTCTATGAACTCACCATACTCCTAACGGAATACCTTGGGGTGTCTTCTTTTTAAAATGGGGTCATTTGTGGGGTTCCTATACTGCCCTGGCATTTTAGGGGCCCTAAACCGTGAGGAGTAGCCTTGAAACCAAATGTCGCAAAATGACCTATGAAATCCTAAAGGTACTCATTGGACTTTGGGCCCCTTAGCGCAGTTAGGGTGCAAAAAAGTGCCACACATGTGGTATCGCCGTACTCAGGAGAAGTAGTATAATGTGTTTTGGGGTGTATTTTTACACATACCCATGCTGAGTGGGAGAAATATCTCTGTAGATGGACAATTGTGTGTAAAAAAAATAAATTGTCATTTACAGAGATATTTCTCCCACCCAGCATGGGTATGTGTAAAAATACACCTCAAAACACATTATAATTCTTCTCCTGAGTACGGAGATACCACATATGTGGCACTTTTTTGCAGCCTAACTGCACTAAGGGGCCCAAAGTCCAATGAGCACCTTTAGGCTTTACAGGGGTGCTTACAATTAGGCACCCCCCCAAAATGCCAGGACAGTGAACACACCCCACAAATGACCCCATTTTGGAAAGTAGACACTTCAAGGTATTCAGAGAGGAGCATAGTGAGTCCGTGGCAGATTTCATTTTTTTTTTGTCGCAAGTTAGAAGAAATGGAAACTTTTTTTTTTTGTCACAAAGTGTCATTGTCCGCTAACTTGTGACAAAAAATAAAATCTTCTATGAATTCACCATGCCTCTCAGTGAATACTTTGGGATGTCTTATTTCCAAAATGGGGTCATTTGGGGGGTATTTATACTATCCTGGAATTTTAGCACCTCATGAAACATGACAGGTGGTCAGAAAAGTCAGAGATGCTTCAAAATGGGAAAATTCACTTTTGGCACCATAGTTTGTAAACGCTATAACTTTTACCCAAACCAATAAATATACACTGAATCAAAGACATGTAGCACAATATATTTGGACAAAAATGTATACAGAAATTTTACTTTATTTGAAAAATGTCAGCACAGAAAGTAAAAAAAAACATTTTTTTGACAAATATCATGTCTTTTGATGAATATAATAAAAAATAAAACTCGCAGCAGCAATCAAATAGTACCAAAAGAAAGCTGTATTAGTGACAAGAAAAGGAGGTAAAATTCATTTAGGTGGTAGGTTGTATGACCGAGCAATAAACCGTGAAAACTGCAGTGATCTAAATGGAGAAAAAGGCTCTGGTCCTTAAGGGGTGAAAAGACTGTGGTCCTCAAGTGGTTAAACCAACCTCACACCAAGCACATCTTATCCCATGCTGTGCCAAGATCATCTGGTTATGCTTAGATGCCTCTCAACCTCTGGAAGATTTTAACCACTGAGTGGAAAGCTGTTAGTGCCTTGCAAAAGTTGCCAGGCTGGTGGAAACTCTCTGTCCAGCATCCTCACAATCCAACCTGATCTCCTCTCTGGTAGTTACCTGTTGCCATAGCAACAACTGATGCATTACTCACAAATTATTAGATCAATGGCTAACCTCTTGTGTTCGGGAGAGGGAATTGACAAAACAATGAGAATCCTACTCCTATATGGAATACTTGTGTTAGGCAAAGTACATGTGCCATGGCTGTTTAGAGTTAAAATATATAATAACAGCATTTTTAAATATACTTTAAAGCAAGAGTATACATTACATCATGTGGCCTATGGTAAGAGGTTTATGGTAACTTTACCTTCAGATTTAATAAGCCAATAGAGCTTATTTAAACCACCTTAACATTCTCAAAATTCTATCACCAACAGTAGGGCCTATTTCCACTAAAAGTGCATTCCGGATGCAGAAAACTGACTCCAATTAATGCCTATGGTAAATCTGCATCAGAAAAATCGCGTTTAGTGGAAACAGGCCCATAGGCATTCATTGGAGTCAGTTTTTCTGCATCCAGAATCTACGTGTAGTGGAAACAGGGCCTAAATAAAATAAATATTCATGGGCAATTTAAAATAATTTACTATGAATGTATAAATAATTCTAAATCACATCTGTCGTAACAGCTTGTTCTGCCCCAGAGGTGGTGCTGCTGCATGCGCATGTATAGCTTTTGCGACATCACACAGCCACACGTTTTACATTCTGTAATCGCCCATCAACAAAGCACTGCGCATCACTGCGCATGTCTCTATTTATACTGCTCCACAATGCCAGTGCCTGCCTCAACCCCACAAAAGTAACATCACAGACCCTGCCCCTCGCCACCACTAGGCTCCACCTCCTCTCTTGCTCTCATTCACTGGGATTTCTCTGCGCCAAGTGTTGCAAATATATTTAAAAGATATGGTTATTTAACTGGCAGGGGCAGAGGATGGCGGGATGGCAGTGGGCGGATTTCATGATGTCGCTGGCAGCGGGTGAAAGCAGGTAGAGTAATAAATTTAAAACACTGCGCCACAGTTCACATAGAAAGGAAAGGTCAATTTTTTCACCAGTCCCCTGGGATCGCTGCAGAAAATCCAGAATATGGTAAATGGTTTAAAAGGCTGCTGCGCTCTCCGGACCTAAAATAAAATTAGACTCCACATAGGGTAATAACGTCCAAAATATTCAAAACGTTCCACTGGCAATGACACAATTTTTTAACTTCAGTAGAAACCGGTGCCTAGACAGAACCTCTGTGCCTGTAATCTCACTCAGTGATCACTCAGTGCAAATCCCCAAGGAAATGTATGCCTAAAGGCTCACCAGATGCTGCCCACCTCCGCTTGCAGGTGGAGACAACGCTTAGATTAGATGTCAATCAATAGCCTAGAACCAGTGTTGAAAGTCTTCTTTTAATCCAATCAAGTTATCTCAATAAAAAAATATAAAAAGATACATAAGGACTTGCAAAACCACCCAGGACGACCCATAGTCAGTGGGGTGGGATCCCTCACACAGAGAATAGGGGAATATATAGATGTGTTTTTACAACCCAGAGTAACTGAAGTGTCTAACTTACTTAAAGAAACCAAACACATGCTGCAGCGATTGGAGAGATTGGAAGTGCAGGAGGGGGACCTTTTAGTCACCGGGGATGTGGCCTCGTTATACACAGTCATCCCCCGCGAGAAAAGTTTAAAAATTATTAGGGAGACTCTTGATACAGATGGATCCTTGAAAACAGCCCAGGTTGATTTCATAGTAGCACTATTAAATTTTTCTCTCAAGTATAATTACTTCTGGTATGAAGGATCATACTATTTGCAACAGACAGGATGCGCAATGGGCGCGAAATTCGCTCCCAGTGTGGCGAATTTATATATGGGGGAGTGGGAGAAAGAGGTACGTGAACTCGCAGAATATGAGAAGATAGTATCATGGTCAAGGTTCATAGACGACCTCTTTTTTGTGTGGAGAGGTTCAGAAATGGCACTGGATCAGTTCTGCTATGATTTGAATCAAATCTGGCCAGAAATAAATCTGACATTCACTACCAGTAAGGAACAAGTGAATTTCCTGGATCTACAGATTAGGAAGGAGTTAAACATACTCACTACTAAGACCTACTTTAAAAGTACAGATCGCAATGGCTATATCCCGATGGAGAGCTGTCACCATAATAACTGGTTAAGGAATATCCCCAGGGGCCAGTTCGTAAGAATAAAACGTAATTGCTACCATATGGAAGATTATCTGACAAAAAGTGAAACACTTCTCAACAGATTCCTTGAGAAGGGATACGATGAGCAGACACTGAGAACAGAACGACTACAGGTGGGACAGCTATCCAGACAAAATTTACTGGCTGACAATTCTAGAAGGAACAAAGTGAATAAAGAATATTCCATTATCTTTGATTTCAAGCAGCAACACAGAGATCTGGAGAGATTGATTAAAAAGAACTGGAACATCGTTAAAGCAGATGGAATATTGAAGAAAGTTCTACCAGACAAACCACAATTTATCTACAGAAAGGCCCCAACATTAAAATCCACTCTGGTGTCTAGTTGTGTGGAGCCTATGAGAACATTAGAAAGCAATCTATTGGGACAAGTTGGTTTTTTTCCTTGTAGAGGATGTCTGGGGTGTAGGGAAGCTAATGGAGTACGTGACAATCAGATTCTATCAAGGAACACGGGAAGAATCTTCAAGATAAAACAATGCATTACGTGTAAGACAAAAGGGGTTGTCTATATATTATGGTGCCCATGTGGGTTAGAGTATATAGGGCGAACCACTAGAGAACTTTTTAAACGTATTAGAGAACACGTTAATAATATTAAGAAGGGTTTGGTCAGTCACAGTGTCTCAAATCACTTCAGAATACATCATAATAAGGATCCGGCTGGGATGAAGTTTATGGCCCTTGAAAAATACATGAAGAAATGGAGAGGGTCAAATCTAACAAAGGAAATTTCTAAAGCAGAAGGAAAATGGATTTTTAATCTCAAGACTATGACTCCAGACGGATTGAACATAGAGTTTGACCTAAACTGTCATATATCCAATGATTAGGGTCTAATAAATTACTTGGGTAAATGAGGATTTGAGGTGACTAAATTTAGGCTGACTCTGGCTAGATAATTTGATGGAGGCCCCATTAGTAATATAGATATAATATCTTTAGTACATAATTTTTAAATAATTTTAAATAAGTTTTCGACTATGTTTATTCCATTTCAACATCAGCTTTGACTCACCAAGAGACAATCTCTTTATTAAATAAAATAAGGCCGAACAAATGCCCCGGCATGAACACCAAAAGTGGGGTGAGGGATAAATACTTGTACACCAAATTGTTAATCACTAAAAACCGGCATCACAAACGTATAAATGGTCACTAAAATTTCCCCCCATCGTAATTGGTAGAAAGGTCTATTGGGCATGTAATGTCCTATTTTAGCCACAGGAGGGTGTCTATGTATAGTTTTAGTAAGATTATACATATAGCTCAGTTGTTAGTTTTAACACCACTAGATGGCGGGATTCAGTGGTTCACCATAAGGGACACATTTGAGTTTTATAATTTTTTTGTATGGAATGAATTATTGCTATTTTAGATTCACTGAATGTTGCGAGTTTTATTTAATTTGTGAACGCTGCCCATCCTGCGCAAATGGAGTCCTTCTACCAATCAACAGCCAGCAGGCACTATGTTAATATGGCGTCAGACGTCAGGAGGCGTAGCCCCTGATGAGTCTGGCGTGAGGACGAAACGCGCGTAGGGCGGAGCTAACGTCTGACGTCGTTACGCGTACCAGGAAGCGAACGGACCGGCCGGTCAGGAGCAACAAGCACGGACCAGAGAGAGACCCTGCGGCTGAGGGAGAGACCAGGAGCGGAACACCGCGGAAGTCCTCCTTTCACTGTGTAGACCGAGCGGATGGGCAGCGGCAAGGATTTTACATGCTGAAAAAACTCTGGGACGCATAAGTGCAATATTTATATGCGACCAGAGGCAAATTGTACAGGATTACGCTATGTATCTTTTTATATTTTTTTATTGAGATAACTTGATTGGATTAAAAGAAGACTTTCAACACTGGTTCTAGGCTATTGATTGACATCTAATCTAAGCGTTGTCTCCACCTGCAAGCGGAGGTGGGCAGCATCTGGTGAGCCTTTAGGCATACATTTTCTTGGGGATTTGCACTGAGTGATCACTGAGTGAGATTACAGACACAGAGGTTCTGTCTATGCACCGGTTTCTACTGAAGTTAAAAAATTGTGTCATTGCCAGTGGAACTTTTTGAATATTTTGGACGTTATTACCCTATATGAAAGCAGGTAGAGACATTGAGAATACTGTGCAGCAGCAGTAAATTGGGCATGCGCAGTAATTTGTTGACAGATGATGATGTGGCTGATGGAGGTTCGATCAGGTGATGATAACTTTTAGGCTCAGCGTGCTGAGCAGCATGCAGGCAGCAAAAGCTGTAATAATAATTTTCATTTAAGAAAAGAATACTTTTTTGTAATGTTTTCTACAGTAGTCACACTAATGTATTTTCATGGCTGGAGACTACTTGCCTATGTCTCTCTGTCAAAATTTTAGAACAATTGGTTTTAACCACTTCACAACTGAGGGGTTTTACCCCTGAACCACCAGAGCAATTTTCACCTTTCAGCGCTCCTTCCATTCATTCGTCTATAACTTTATTATTACTTATCGCAATGAAATGAACTATATCTTGGGTTTTTTGCCACCAATTAGGCTTTCTTTAGGTGGGACATTATGCCAAGAATTATTTTATTCTCCGTAACTCCGTAACAAAAATTGCATCCTGTTTTTTATCATCCTACAAGTTCCAAAAGCTATTCTAATGTGTTCTGGCTTACTGCAGCACGTTCTACTATCACCATCTCTGTAATAAATCAACTTATCTCTCTCTTGTCAGACTTGTCGGCCTGTGTCTGGAAGGCTGCCAAGTTCTTCAGTGTTGTGGTTCTGTGATGCATCTCCCCCCTCCAGGCCCCTCTCTGCACACTGCCTGTGTATTATTTAGATTAGGGCAGCTTCTCTCTTCTCTCTTATCTTTTACAAGCTGGATAAATCCTCCTCTGAGCTGGCTGGGCTTTCACATACTGAGGAATTACATACAGGCAGAGCTGTCTGCACTCTGCAGGAAGAAACAGCCTGACACTTCAGTGGAAGATAGCTGCAGGGGGAAAGAAACACACAAATGATCTTTTGATATTCAAAAGGAAGGGTGTATACAGCCTGCTTGTGTATGAATGTATTTTCTATGTGTGGACATACTGTGCATCAACCTACTTCCTGTTTTGGTGGCCATTTTGTTTGTTTATAAACAAACTTTTTAAAACTGTTTTTAACCACTTTTAATGCGGCGAGGAGCGGCAAAATTGTGACAGAGGGTAATAGGAGATGTCCCCTAACGCACTGGTATGTTTACTTTTGTGCGATTTTAACAATACAGATTCTCTTTAATGGGAAAATAGGAAAAAATGTGGGGGAAAAAATCATTATTTTTCAGTTTTTGGCCATTATAGTTTTTAAATAATGCATGCTACTGTAATTAAAATCCATGAAATGTATTTGCCCATTTGTCCCGGTTATTAAATAAAGGTGCATTTTTTTTCAGTTTTGCATCCATCCCTAATTACAAGCCCATAGTTTATTAAGTAGCAGTGTTATACCCTCTTGACATAAATATTTAAAGAGTTCAGTCCCTAAGGTAACTATTTATGTCTTTTTTTAATGTAATTTTTTTTTATTACAAAAAAAAATTGGGGAGTGTGGGAGGTAATGAGTTCATAGTGTAAAACAATGTATTTGTATATGAAAAATGCTTTTGGGTGTAGTTTTACTATTTGGCCACAAGATGGCCACAGTACTTTTTTGTTTATGCGACCTGTAAGCGTCGGAAGGACGATCATTGCTGGGGGGCTTAGATCAACAAACGGGAACGTTTTTTCCCCTTCATTGATCTCCGGGCGAGCGGCCGGTGGCGTGCACGAGCGCGGGAGCATGCGCACGAGCGAGCGGGAGCGCGGACAACAACGGTAGTGGTGGGAGGTGCGGATAGCTACACCCCTGGTGGGGAAGGGTTGGAAAAAGGGGCGTAAATATCCGCACGTGTGGTGGTAACGTGATTAATCATCTAACTAACAAAGGAAAAATATGAAAATATGAATCGGAATATTTGGCATAAAAACACCATCAGTTGTCCTAAAAAGAATTAACAATATATTTTATAGCACAGGTCTGTATTGGCTTAAATGATGTTTGCCATGAAAAATTATACAAGCAATTTTAAGTGTACTTTAACCACTTAAGGACTGCAGTCTTAAAACCCCTTAAGGACCAGACACTTTTTTTCCATTCAGACCACTGCAGCTTTAAAGGTTTATTGCTCATACAACCTACCACCTAAATGAATTTTACATCCTTTTCTTGTCACTAATACAGCTTTCTTTTGGTGCTATTTGATTGCTGCTGTGATTTTTAGTTTTTATTATATTCATTATCATGATTTTTTTCAAAAAAATGATTTTTTAACTTTCTGTGCTGACATTTTTCAAATAAAGTAAAATTTCTATATACATTTTTGTCCAAATGTATTGTGCTACATGTCTTTGATAAAAAAAAATCCAATAAGTGTATATTTATTGGTTTGGGTTATAGCGTTTACAAACTATGGTGCAAAAAGTGAATTTTCCCATTTTGAAGCATCTCTGACTTCTCTGAGCACCTGTCATGTTTCATGAGGTGCTAGAATTCCTGGATAGTATAAATACCCCCCTATGACCCTATTTTGGAAAGAAGACATCCCAAAGTATTCACATATATTAAAAAATACACCCCAAAACACATTATACTATTTCTCCTGAGTACGGCGATATCACATGTGTGCCTAGGTGCGCTAAGGGGCCCAAAGTCCTATGATCACCTTTAGACTTTACAGGGGTGCTTACAATTTAGCACCCCCAAAATACCAGGACAGTAAACACACCCCACAAATGACCCCATTTTGGAAAGTAGACACCCCAAAGTATTCAGAGATGGACATGGTGAGTCCGTGGCAGATTTCATTTTTTTTTGCCACAAGCTAGCAGAAATTTTGTCACAAAGTGTCATTTTCCGCTAACTTGTGACAAAAAATAAAATCTTCTATGAACTCACCATGCCTCTCACTGAATACTTTGGGGTGTCTTCTTTCCAAAATGGTGTCATTTGGGGGGTATTTATACTATCCTGGAATTCTAGCACCTCATGAAACCTGACAGGTGCTCAGAAAAGTCAGAGATGCTTCAAAATGGGAAAATTCACTTTTTGCACCATAGTTTGTAAACGCTATAACGTTTACCCAAACCAATAAATATACACTTCTTGGATTTTTTTTAATCAAAGACATGTAGCACAATACATTTGGACAAAAATGTATATAGAAATTTTACTTTATTTGAAAAATGTCAGCACAAAATCATTTTTTTGACAAAATTCATGTGTTTTTTGATGATTATAATAAAAACTAAAAATCACAGCAGCAATCAAATAGCCCCAAAAGAAAGCTGTATTAGTGACAAGAAAAGGAGGTAAAATTCATTTAGATAGTAGGTTGTATGACCGAGCAATAAACTGTTAAAGCTGCAGTGGTCTGAATGGAAAAAAAAGTGTCTGGTCCTTAAGGGGTTTTATGACTGCAGTCCTTAAGTGGTTAAAGGTTATTATGCTGTTTCATATCTTTTATAGCAGAGAGGAAGTTCAGGGCTGCTTTAATGGCAAAACATTTATAAGATGATGTTTCTTCTATGCCCAGGCAATAGAGATATTTAAAAGGGACATAAACCATGCCAGCCAAGTTCATTTTAGTTAACTAGCATCACATAAGAGGCGAGTTCTGGTTATTGTGGTTGGGAAACTTTGTACATCATATTTGGTGCACTAACTGTATTAATAGGAGTTTGAGAACAGGAACACATAGATTTCCATCCACAAGCATTTAACAAGTATTTATGAGTGTGTTGTGCTGCCAAACCGCACATAAGGACAAAGGGACACAGGGGTGAGAATTGGAAAATGTACAAATGAAAAGAACATGGATATAAATAGAAAGTTTGGGTGTTTATTTTCTTTTTTATACATTAGAACATTTCCCCCTATGATTTTACTGTTCAATGAATGGAACTTCATTGCTAATTATTACTAGTATTATTTTAGCTGGAATGTACAGCATATCAGCTCAGTTCTATAAAATGCAACAGCACCTCCATACTTCAAGGAAAGTTTGGAGAGGAATAAATAAATGCCAATGCAAATATGCTTATGAATTTTTATGAATGCGAGTATGCTAGCAGTTATTCACAATTTGTATTACTACCCAAGCATTTTCATTTCCCAGCTTCACAACTTACAGATAATGCTTGGTGCATCTCTCATATAAAACATAAAAACATATCCTAATTTTATTCTTGTTTCCAATGTTTTATTGGATCCTCAGCAGTACAAGATGAATTTACTTGTGCAGGCCTGATGGGATAATGAATTCTTCTGGTAGAAGTGGTGGACTAAGATAGGAGAGCATAGCTTCAGCAAAACATACAGGATTTATGCAAAGCAATGGAGTTAAAGAGGAACTTTACTGGATATAACTTTATAAATAAAAAGGCTTGTTTTTTACAGTATTACTTTATCAATTATTTAGTTAATGTTTTCCCATTGTAAAAGCATTATTCACCCATATTATTCTTAAATGTATCATAGATGCCAACACTTTTACTACTGGCAAGGTTGCATCACTGGGAGATGTTTGTTTGTTTGTTTTGAAATGAACAGAAATAACACTTGGTCTCCCAGTGTCCTATAGGGTAGAGTTTTGTAACAGCATAGCCTAGGCTAAAAATCACTGGAAGGGTGGGACTGCATACCAATATACAGCAAACCATACATAAAGGAAGAGTTTTTAATGCTAAAAGCTGAATAATTATTGTAAAATTAGGTATCCTGAACAATGTCTTGCAGTTTAAGCGTAAAACATAACTTGTAATTACAATATCAATCAATAGTTCTATAAGATATAGCATACAAAAGTCCTTAAAGGACAACCAAGGTGATGTGACATGATGAGATAGACATGTTTATGTACTGTGCCAAGAACATAAATTACTGTGCTGTGTCCTTTTTTTGCTTTCTCGGCCTGAAAGAGTCAAAAATCAAGTAGGCAAGTTAATGTTTCTATCCGGGTCGGGACTGGGTCGGACTATAGCGTAACCCTCACTGATAAGGAATTAAAGCTATAAAACACTTTTCTGTCAGTAAATGGCTTCTCAGAGCAGGAAAGAGATAAAAAGGGTCAACAGTTCATAGAGTTGAGCTCTGGCATACTTCAATGAAGGTGTTATTGAGCAGAGACAATGAAACAGTAAAAACTTAAAAACTAGATTTAAATATAAAATAATACTGCAGGCTATCTTAAAAAGTCATTTTTGGGAAAAGGAGGATAGATACAACTGTTTATCTCATCAGTTTATTTCACCTCAGATGTCCTTTAACCACTTATGTGGTTTGCAAGGGATTATCTATGTCCTGCAGGACTTCAGTCCCTGCCCAGGAACGTAGATAATCATCCATTGAATCAGACGGCCGCCTCTAGCTCTAACGCTCACCACCGATCATTAGTGTGGAGATGAATGAAGAAGAATGCGGTTCTCATTCATTAATGTAAGTCACCATTTCAATGAGATGCCGTAACCATTGTAACTCCTGAAGTAACATGTAGTAACACATCCACGCATTACTTCCTGTTCGCCTATTTATAGTACGCTAATAGGAAATAATGTGCGAGGACATCTTGTGGCCAAGTAGTAAAATTACACCTACATTTATTTTAATAAATAGACCCACACATACATTTAAAATTACCTCCTTCCCTCACACACTCTTCTATAGTGCCCAAATAAAATTGTTGCGGTAAAAAAAAGAAAAAATAATGACAAAAAAATACATAAATAGTTACCTTAGGGACCTAACTTTTTTAATATGTATGTCAAGAGAGTATATTATCGTTCATTTTGAAAATATGGGTTGGTAAATATAGTTCTGGACGCAAAACTGAAAAAATGCACCTTTATTTCCAAATAAAATATTGACGCCATACTTTGTACTAGGGAAATATTTTAAACTTTGCAATACCCGAGTCAAATGGGCAAATGTGGGTTTTAATTACCGTAGCATGTATTATTTCAAAACTATCATGGCCAAAAACTGAGAAATTTTTCCTCATTTTTCTCATTAAAATGCATTTGGAATAAAATAATTCTTAGCAATATGTACCACATAAAGAAAGCTAAATTGGTGGTGAAGAAAACAAGATATAGATTGTTTTGTTCTGATAAGTAGTAATAGAGTTATAGGCAAATGAATGAAGTGCTAAAAGGTGAAGATTTGTCTGTTATTGAAGGGAAGAAAACCTCAGCAGTAAAGTGGTTAATACACGTTTATCACATATAAATCACCTAATGAGTGTTTTGCAGTCCATAACCAGGACTTTTTCAGAGGCATCATTTTGTAGGTTCACAGTTTGTGAATAAAGGACAGTTTAAAAATAATAATAATAATAATAATATATACAGAATACAGAAATATATACAGAAAGGTATTTTAAAGGATACATGAGGTGAAAAAAATGAATACATCTCTACTTATTTGGGGATTCTTCCAGTCCCTAGAAGTCTCTGTGTCCCTCACTGCCGAAGCAGGAAAAAAGGGTGCATGCGGTAATTGGACTAAATGTGCGTCGCCATGGGCATCAATACAAAATAGGGTTCTTTGGGAGCCAGAGCGGAAATTTGGGCACCTGATATAGAGTGGTTGCTGATACAGCGCCTGCTATATATCGGGCACCTAAAGACCGCTATTTTGTATAGGTGCCTATGGGGGTGTCCATTTTCTACACTTGCCGCATGCACAGGCTTATACTAAAACAAAAACATTTCACAAACACCTTCTTGTGCCCACCTGCTGCATTCCTCTGCAACAAGCACTGGCTGGCATTCACCAGGCTGGCAATGTTAGATCCTGTGCTGGTCACCGCTACGTTCCCGACTAGGGCCACCAGATGAAGCCGGAGCAAGAGCCCAGTGTAGCGGAGGATGCTATCCACAGCATCGAATTGGGAGAAGGAGCCAGAGGAGCAGTTGCTGCCAATTCAGACATAGGTTAGTGTGTGCGGGCAGATCCTCCATCCCTGGCCCAGTGAATCCCCTGGTGGCAGCAATCCAATGCAGCCTAGATCTTCCCTTGCTAGCATCTTCCTCTGACTCCCTCGCTGTCAGTCTCTGTTGCTGCAGCCAGCACAGCAGAGCGGATCTCTAACCTGAAGGTGGACCTGCAGAGGGAGCTCATTGCACGGGGGGACAGGAGGCACTGGCACAGGGGTATGGGGGAGAGGCGACACCGCACCGCCACTTAGAGTAGGATTACATTTCTGCATAGTAAAATATCGGTATTTAGTAATGATATTTTACTAACAGGTTACTGAGTGCCATATCTTTCCAGTGCCTTTTTTTGTTGGATCCCTCACTGCAGTTTCACTTTCACCTGATCTTTCGTCTTTACCACCGTAGCAGCTGCTGTCCTGGATTCTTCCAGTCCCTAGAAGTCTCTGTGTCCCTCACTGCCGAAGCAGGAAAAAAGGGTGCATGCGGTAATTGGACTAAATGTGCGTCGCCATGGGCATCAATACAAAATAGGGTTCTTTGGGAGCCAGAGCGGAAATTTGGGCACCTGATATAGAGTGGTTGCTGATACAGCGCCTGCTATATATCGGGCACCTAAAGACCGCTATTTTGTATAGGTGCCTATGGGGGTGTCCATTTTCTACACTTGCCGCATGCACAGGCTTATACTAAAACAAAAACATTTCACAAACACCTTCTTGTGCCCACCTGCTGCATTCCTCTGCAACAAGCACTGGCTGGCATTCACCAGGCTGGCAATGTTAGATCCTGTGCTGGTCACCGCTACGTTCCCGACTAGGGCCACCAGATGAAGCCGGAGCAAGAGCCCAGTGTAGCGGAGGATGCTATCCACAGCATCGAATTGGGAGAAGGAGCCAGAGGAGCAGTTGCTGCCAATTCAGACATAGGTTAGTGTGTGCGGGCAGATCCTCCATCCCTGGCCCAGTGAATCCCCTGGTGGCAGCAATCCAATGCAGCCTAGATCTTCCCTTGCTAGCATCTTCCTCTGACTCCCTCGCTGTCAGTCTCTGTTGCTGCAGCCAGCACAGCAGAGCGGATCTCTAACCTGAAGGTGGACCTGCAGAGGGAGCTCATTGCACGGGGGGACAGGAGGCACTGGCACAGGGGTATGGGGGAGAGGCGACACCGCACCGCCACTTAGAGTAGGATTACATTTCTGCATAGTAAAATATCGGTATTTAGTAATGATATTTTACTAACAGGTTACTGAGTGCCATATCTTTCCAGTGCCTTTTTTTGTTGGATCCCTCACTGCAGTTTCACTTTCACCTGATCTTTCGTCTTTACCACCGTAGCAGCTGCTGTCCTGGCCCGGGTCAGCGGGACCCGCGCGGAACGTGACCATGAGTGGCGTGTGCACACACTTGCACATGTGCAGAAGCCGCCAACCCGGCTGGGTCGCCGGCTGATATGGAGGGGACATCAGAAGATCGGCTGAGAGTGGAACTGCGACGAAGGGCACAGGGAAGAAGCCCCAGGTAAGTAAAGATAAATTATTTTTTTTCACCGAATGTATCCTTTAAATAGCATTATAATTAACAAGGGTTGCAGATCAATTAAAAAACATAATAATATTATGTTTTTAAATAAAAGTAGTGTTACACTTTAAAGAGCAACATTCACTGTGTGATGAATGTTTTTCATCATACAAATTTAAATCCCAGTAATTTCAGAAGCCAGCATTTAGCCATATGCTCGTTACTTACACTGTTCCCTCATTAAAGTCTGCTCTCTCATTTAGCATTTGAGATTGATAGTTCAAAAAAACCTTGAATCCCAAGTGGAAACGTAATTCCAGCCTTCTAAAAGTGACAAACTAAATCTGACCTCCTGATCAGTAAGAAACCCCCTGACTCCTAATAAATATTCACAAGGTTAGTTATTCATAGGATTTCTAGTGAATTGTTTAACTTCGGATAATAGGTCACTTTGAATATACATGCCCTGCTTGCTGGCCAAAATAAAATAAATAATCCCCATTAGATCAAGGATCCTGTGTTGAAACAGCTAGGTAATGTAACATTCATAAGATTTTACCAATTTTTCTTTTGTTTTTATTACCACTACATTGTGTTAAATACTGACTTAGCTGTACAAAAGTAAAATAGTTGTGGAAAAAAATTACTATGATATTGTTTCTTTCAAGTACTATCATCAACATTCCTTTAGCCCATAAAGCTCCGGTCCAAGCATAAAATATATAACTTTGAATAGTAAGAAATTATAACCTATTTTTGATCTTCATTGTTGTCCTGTGTCCCTATCCAAGATAAATTATATCTATTCCTGTTTCAGATAAGAAGTGGGGAAACATCTTAAAGCAAACCTGAAGCCAAAAAACAAAACAAAAACAAAAACAAACATAATATAATGAATGGCATGTGAAGTATGGATAACGAACAGGGGCGCCGCTAGCCATTTTGTCACTCTAGGCAAGAAAACTTGTGATGCCCCCACCCCCAATGCCCCCCCCCCCCACCCCCACCCATGAAAATAATCATAATGTGGCAGTGTTACACCAAAATATAATCGCAATACGGCAGCATTTCACCAGAAAATAATCATAATGCGGCTGCGTTTCACCAGAAAATAATCGTGATGCGGCAATGTTTCACAAGAAAATAATCGTAATGCAGCAGTGTTTCACCAGAAATTACACTTATTCAGGGATGAGCAGAAACTACGCCAGTGCGAATTTATGCATCGTAGTTCGCATCTACGCATCGTAGTTCGTAGGTGGAGTTTCAAAACTATGCTTATGAATTTACGCATGGCGAAGTAACGCTACGTGTAGCTTACGCCCACTATGCGTAGTTAACATGTGTATTGCGTAGTGAACTACGAATGTGTTACTTGCGTCAATTTTTCGCATGTGCTTACAAATTTACGCAATGGAAAGGGAATGTACGCATAGAAGAGTTCCCGGTATAAGCATTTACGAAGGAATTAATTTTCTGCATACGGGCATAAGCATCCGCATACACTACACTTTGCACTACGCATAATTGCATATTTTATGCGTAGTCTACGAAATGCATGCGAAGCTAATATTTGATTCAAAGCCGTAGTTTGGCGAAGTGTAATTGCGTAAAACTACGCGTAGTTGGCTGACTACGACCATCCCTACACTTATTGCGACAGTGTTTCACCAGAAAAAGACACGTAGATGCGGCGTTTTACCAGAAAATACACAATGCGGGCAGCGTTTCACCAAAAAATACAAGTACTGTGGGCATTGTTTCACCAGAAAATACACATAGACAAGGCTCCACTTTCATGAGGCACAAAGGCGGAAAGAAGGAGGCACGGGGATTGAAGAAGGCACACAGGGGGATATAGGAAGGCACAAAGGGGGTAGAAGGAGGCACAATGGGGGACAGAAAAAATAACAAAAGGGGGCCGAAGGAGACACAGTGAGACAGTAAGAGGCACAAAGGGGAGCAGAAGGATGCGCAAAGGGGGGACAGAAGGAGGCACAAAAGAGAGACAGAAGAAGACAGAGAGGCATGTACCCAGCTAACCTATGCTAAAGGCACATATACCCAGCTAACCTATACTGAGGCACATATACCTAGCTAACCTATACTAAAGGCACATATACCCAGCTAACCTATACTAAAGGCACATTTACCCAGCTAACCTATACTAAAGGCACATACTCCCAGCTAACCTATACTGAAGGCACATATGCCCAGCTAACCTATACTGAGACACATATACCTAGCTAACCTATACTGAGGCACATATACTCAGCTAACCTATACTGAGGCACATATACCTTTCTAACCTATACTGAAGGCTCATATACCCAGCTAACCTATACTGAAGGGACCTATACCTAACTACCTTTCGGGGGGGGGGCTGTGGGCTGGGGTGTCCAGATGCATTTAAAACGTTGGTAGATCTTCTGGCCTTGGTGTATTTTAAAGTAGCTTGTGAGCCAAAAAAAGTGTGGGCACCCCTGATTTAAAATAACTTTTCAGTCCTGTGCAATTGAAAAAGCACCTAAAAAGTAGTTGAAAAAGTACTATCAAAATCATTTTTAGCATTTTCTTGCTTGTTGGTGGTTTGAAAGGCATTTTAATGACAAGTCAAAAATATCACCTAGGAGAAAACTGAGGAGAAAACGTTAATTGCATATGGGCCCGTATCTGTAAAGCTGAATCACACACACACACATTAAATAAAGTCTGTGCCCCATGGATACAAGGTTTAGGCAATACCTTTCAGATAATTTTAAAGTGAATCTCTTCATTACCCTCATTTACTGAAGATGCCTGTTGATGAAACACTCTTGATTATACAGAGCTACCAAATGTATGGGTAAACGGAGTGAATAAACTTGAAAGGGTACTTTATGTAGTCCCTCGTGCTACACAGATGTGATTAAATAATTAAAATAATCAAAATAGATTGTACCATTGATGGGTTGTAGAATAGTGGAGAAGACTGGAAACATCTGTGATCCCCATTTTTTTTTCCTGAAGTGTCCTCTAGGAGGCCAAAAATATATCTGATCTTAAGGAGAACTGCTTAATGAAGACTGCACATGCATGCACAGACAGAAATTGGATTTATAAGAAAAAAAAGTTGCCACTGATGTAGAATAAGTTTCAGTACAACTGCTCATTTATTAGGGGCCTGAGCACATTTACATGCTCCTTTGCATGTTTCAGCAATATCTATCATTATTCTAATATGACTAAGGCAAGGATGTCCAACTTCAGTACTTGAGGGTTGAGGCCCTCACACATTTTTGGCACAGCTCAAATTAATTGATGGGTCTGAATCAGGAAAGGTGTAGTCCATCAGGTAGAACACATCTCTCCATTCCTCAGTCCATCCTAAACACTGGCATGGAAATGTCCCCTGGGGGACTGGGAAGGGTTGTACTCCTTATAATTTAAAAATGTAATATTCCAGACCTAGTTGGCAGAAACTTATGTTGTCCTGTGTGCTCTGACCTTAGTGAATTGCTTCCACAATTAAGCATTAGGGGAAAAAAACAACCTTACAAAACTGGGAAAGGTGTGTGTGTATGTCATTGGGAGGGGGGGGGGGGGGTGACAGTGGAGATCATTGGCATCTAGGGTGTGAGGGACAGTTATTTCCTTAAAGTTTTGAATCTCCGTTACCAAGTGGCTGTTTTTGCTTTTTTCTTCAATATTTAGACTTTAAAGAGGAATTGTTGTGAGAGTTAAGCAATGTATACAATTGCTTATTATTTTACAGTATTCATTTATAAATTATTTAGTCAGTGTTTGCCCATTGTAAAGTCTTTCCCCACCCTGATTTACATTCTGATATTTATCACAGGTGGGATCATCTTTAGACCTATAAGGCGAGCTCTGCGGAATGTTTGTTTCTGAAAATTCCAAAGAGAAACAAAAAAATGCCTGATCTCCTAGAATGCTCTGGGAGGAGAATTCTGCATGGCTAAACTGCCTAGGCTAAGCATCGCAGGGAGGGCGGGGCTAAATACCAGTATACAGAAATATATAGACATAGGAAGTTTTTCTGATGCTGAAACCAGGACAATTACAGTAAAAGTAGGTATCTTGAATAATTTACTGCATTTATATGTGACACTACAGTGCTTCTTTAATACAATGTTTTTGTAAAGTACTTGAAGAAGTCAGAAAGCATAAAGAATGCAGGTAAACCTACAGCAAACTCAAATTATTAGCAATGTTTAAAATCTGACCTCGTAAATTTATACTGTGCTGCAGATATTGTCTGCATATTTGTTTGATATTTTGCATATTGATGTAACAGTCCAGTCCTTAATGACCTCTGTTTAAAGTTCTAAGTGTTTTCAGCCCTTGAACATAAAGTGTGTCTTCTGATGGCTCTGCAGAAATGTAATGAGTGATTATGAATGATGGTGGCAATGCTCACCTGCCTGATAAATAACAGGTGAGGCTGCATGCATGTATTATGGAGACCACCAGTGTGTAGAATGGACTAACAGCAATGCTCCACACTAAATTGAAATATCGAACTGCCTGCCAGGGACTTTCACCTAAATGGACCAATAGGACACTCTGGTGGGAAATTCAAATGCGCCACTGGCAGGACTCCAGATTAGTTTTGTGGTAGGATGTTGTGAAGACAAATGGTGTACACTGGTCTCAGGTCACCTTGCAATATCAAAATGTCAAAGAAGAAGAAAAGAGAAACAATGGCGAAGATAAACACAGAAACATTTATGATTAATTGCAGAAAAAAATTAAGGAGCATTACTACTGTATATTGGCTGAAGGTGTAATGGTTAAGGGCTCTGCCTCTGACACAGGAGACCTGGGTTCGAATCTAGGCTCTGCCTGTTCAGTAAGCCAGCACTAATTCAGTAGGAGACCTTTGGCAAGTCTCCCTTACACTGCTACTGCCAATAGAGCGCGCCCTAGTGGCTGCTGCTCTGCTCTGGCGCTTTGAGTCCGCAAGGAGAAAAGCGCAATATAAATGTTATTTGTCTTGTCTTGTCTTGTCTTGTATATAAGAGAATAATGTAGTACACAGAGGAAGATGAGGAAAGAAGATAGGAGTAAACAGAAGAAGATCAAAAGAAATAACAGAGATAAGAAGAACAAAGTGTAGAAATGAAAAAGGCACACAGAGGAAGAGAATAAGCTCTCTTTCACACAGACAGGGAAATATCATGTTTGGCACACTGTTTGCCAGGAGTGTGAGCCTTCTGGTTGCTCTTTTTTCTATTAAAATACATTCCCTAAATGAGAGTTACTAAGTCTAGCTGCCATTAGCGAGGCTGGCTGGTATCTTACTATTTTGGTAGTTAGACATAGCAACTGCCATTCAGGAAATGCTTTTGGAAGCAAAGAAAACCCTGAGAATCCCCCATGAGGAGATGGACTAGTCCAAAACCTGTTGGTTCTGTCAGATTTTAACTTACTTTTTCACTATAGTGGTCCTTTAAGAGAAGACACATCAGAAAATGATTTTTTTTCAAATGTATTTGGTAAAATAACTTTGTCGGCCTTTATTTCAAATTAAAGGGATACTGTAGGGGGGGGTCGGGGGAAAATGAGTTGAACTTACCCGAGACTTCTAACAGTCCCCCGCAGACATCCTGTGGCGGCGCAGCCACTCACCGATGCTCCGGCCCCGCCTCCGGTTCACTTCTGGAATTTCAGACTTTAAAGTCTGAAAACCACAGCGCCTGCGTTGCCATGTCCTCAATCCCGCTGATGCCACCAGGAGTACCAGACCATTTTGGGCCTACGCAGTTTGCTCCTGGTGACATCAGCGGGATCGGGGACACAGCAACACAGGCGCAGTGGTTTTCAGACTTTAAAGTCTGAAATTCCAGAAGTGAACTGGAGGCGGGGCCAGAGCATCGGTGAGTGGCTGCGCGGGCACAGGATGTCTGCGGGGGACCGCTAGAAGCCCCGGGTAAGTTCAACTCATTTTCCCCGACCCCCCTACAGTGTCCCTTTAAATGAATTTACTTTTTGGTTACTAATGTATTATAGTAAACAAAAAGGGATAAAAATAGCCCTTTCGAACTTGTATTTAACTGGGAGCAATTCCACCCTAGTGCCCCCATACTATTAAATATACTATTGCCTGGGCACCGGAGAAGGTGCTTGTTCATATGACCAGTGTGCTCTGCAAGGCCAAGGAGTCCCTCTGCTGAGGAGTTTAATGAAGCACTAGGCCAAGGGATCACATTGTGCCCTCAACTTAACAAATGAAGGTCTCTGTCTTGCTAGGCAATCAATCCCATGTGCCTGTCAGGGCATTATGGAACTTGTGCACAAGATCCCAATTATTTGCATGGATGTATGGCTTACAGTTGTGGTTAAAAAATCCTGTTTTTCTTTCGTATTCATTGAAATACCTGGAATACAGAATAATATTTTTAGCTACTGCACAACTGCGAATACAAAAAAACTATCAGTGCTGGGCTATTTTTTGTGTTTTGTGGTATGACACTTGGATCATAGCTCTTTTATGGTTTATCCAATAAAGATAATCTTGACAGCTACGGAAGTAACAGTGGGTTCTGAAGCTACTAGTCTCACAGCAGAATGTTAGCTTTACTATGAGGCTTTGGCAAACTTATGTGGTTATATTAATGTTTATTTTATCGCTGTCTCCACATGAAGTATTTATTTCAATATTTGTGTCTTAACATCGATTTTCTCAAAACTACTTTTGAAAATTGGGTGCTTGTTAGTGCCTGGCATGGGCGATGGAAAGGTGCCCACCACAATGACACCTCATTACACTAGCAACATGCCCATTAAAAAAAACTACCGTATATACTTAATTACAAGTCGACCCCGTGTATAAGTCGACCCCAATATTTGACCCTCAAAAGCTGAAATTTTCCAATTATTCATGTATAAGTCTACCCAGCAAAGTTAATGGCTGTACTTGGGGCAATAACCCCTCCTGGCCGCCCAAGTACAGCAAATAACTCCTCCAGGACACACATGCAGCCATTAGCCCTCTCCTTCCCACCCACCATCACCCATGGGAGCCGTCTGTCTGCATTTCCCCCCACCCACAATCACCCATGGGAGTCGTCTGTCTGCATTTCCTCCCACCCACTGTCACCCATGGGAGCCTCTGCTTGTATTTCCCCCCACCCACCATCACCCATGGGAGCCTCTACTTGTATTTCCCCCCCACCCACCATCACCCATGAGAGCCGTCTGTCTGCATTTCCCCCCACCCACCATCACCCATGGGAGCCTCTGCTTGTATTTCCCCCCAACCAACATCACCCACGGGAGCCTCTGCTTGTATTTCCCCCCACCCACCATCACTCATGGGAGCCTCTGCTTGTATTTCCCCCCACCCACCATCACCCATGGGAGCCTCTGCTTGTATTTCCCCCCACAGGAGCCTCTGCTTGTATTTCCCACCCCCTCCCACCCACCATCATCCAAAGGGAGCCTCTGCTTGTATTTCCCCCCTCGCGCTGTGTAATCCTATGCAGAGTGATAAGCCCAGCAGAAGCCGTCACTCACCATCAGCGGGCGCACCGTCCTCTCTTCTCCCTTCACTCGCGCTGCCGCTGATCTCCATGCTTAGCGTAGCTCCGTCTTCTGACATCGGGAGGCGGGGCTACGCATCAGCGCGAGTGAAGGGAGGACGGTGCGCCCACTGATGGTGAGTGACAGCTTCTGCTGCGCTAATCACGATGCATAGGATTACACAGCGCGAAGGGGGATATACATGCAGAGGCTCCCTTTGAATGATGGCGGGTGGGAGGGAGGGGGAAATTTTAGCACACCCAGGAAATTGCAGCACAGCCAGGAGGAAGAGCAAGAACCCCCCCACCCCCCTTACCAGCTATAAGTGGAGAACTTTAGGACTACTCGAGTATAAGGAGACCCCCCCCACTTTTATACAGTGAGACAGTCCTAAATTTCTCGACTTATAGCCGAGTATATACGGTACTCACATTTTCTATTTTTTATTTTTTTCAAATGGGCACTAGTGATCCAGGATAATGACTAAAAAGTATATTCCCTTGCAGTGCATATGTGCTGTACTAACCTCCCTGGCGTCCTGGGTAATGCGTACGCATTAACCTTTTTGTTAATTTTTTTTTTCGCTTGCTGTCGCTAGCGTATTGCTAGCTACAGCAGTATGCCACGCCGTCCGCATCCACCCTCCCAATCCCCGCCGGCCATATTTACGCGTCCAAGATACTGCGAGAAGCGTGACTTCCTATTGTCGCTTCTCCCGTCACCATGGTGATAATCGGACATGACGTCATGATGTCATCAACGTCGTGACATCATGGGGAGCTCCGATCCTTCCCATTGCACAACCTGGCGGTGATTCGCCAGGCTGCACTAGGCATTTCGGGGGGGGGCAGCACCTTTAGCGGCGCATCGTGGCGGATCAGCAGGTAGTGGCAGCGATCGGACAGTACATGTAGCTAGCAAAGTGCTAGCTACATGTCCTGAAAAAAAAAGTAAGTAAAAAGACCCTGCAGGGGCTGGGCAATCCTCCTTGGCGTACATGGACGAGGTGAGCTCGTCCATACCGCCAAGGAGATTAATATTGAGAAATATGGGTGTTGGTTTAAGTGGTAATTGTTTTTAACCCCTCGTTACTCATGCAGGCTGGTATGACCAGAATTTGGAGCCCAGACCATGTGAGCTCTGGGCCCTGAGCAATACCAGCCTGCATGGTAGGCACTGGAAGAGAGGGGAGGCAAAACCTTCCCCTCTCCCCAAAGCCCTTGTCCATGCCAAATTCTGGCTATGCCAGGGGTCAAAGAGAGTTGGGAGAGGGGACCTCAACCTTTCTGTTTACCTAAATTTTGATAAAAGGTTTAAAAACACATTTGGTAAATATTCCCCAGCAATCTGATATTTAAAGCAAATCTAAAGTAAATGAAAAAAAGTCAATATAACTTACCCCTGTGCCCGAGTCATCAATCTTCAATGTTCCTGTCACCCGCAGTGCCCCTCTTTCTTCTGGATGCTTGGCCCTGGTCTGCGCACCTCCTGATTGTGCTCCCATATCTATTACACATGCACATAGGATGCTCCCAATGATGGGAGTGCAATCGAGGACAAATGCAGCAAGGGCCATGCATGCGCAATGGCCATTGACTCACTGAGTGAAAGAGGGTGCTACTGGAATATCACTCAGTTATGTTGTGGGTACAGGGCAGCTTGAGGGCGCTGGCAGAAGCTCCAGGACAGTTAGACTAGCTTTTTTTTCTTTCATTTGCTTTAGTTTCTCTTTTAAAAACGTTTAAAGAACATTTTTCCTATCGTAGCGTATATTGATTTTCTCAAAAACTATTTGGTCTTTTTGAAAGTTTTTTCTTACTTGTTCCCACTATTCTCCCTAACATATCTAGAAAATGCATTGATTATAGCACACAGGAGGGCTTTGCTATTTACTGCTAAATTCAGCATTATTGACTTCAAGCAATTTGAAAAAAATAAAATGAATTTTAGGGAAAATGGTTGGCAATTCCACAGGAAAGTTTGTTTAGTGAAATCAGCCCGATTCACCATGAGATTGAAGTTGAAAATGTCACTTATTCCTAGGGAGTCAATGGCACTGCAAACAATCTTTACAGATTTGCAAGGTCAATTCCCTGTTGGCACGGTTTGCAGCAGGGATCAATCTGCCTGAAATGGTTCAATGTGATGTGCTGCAGTAGGCTATTCTGCTGTGCGCAAATTGCACTGCACCACATGTCAAACTAGCCTAAAGGGGCCCATACACTCAGCCGATTTTTGGCCGATCAATCGATCGATTGGTCAATTGCAAATCGATTGACCAATCGATCGATTTGTGGCCGATTTCCATCTATTTCGATCGATTTCAATCGATCTGGCAGGCTGGAAAATCTAGGTCGACCTGATGTTACTTATCATTTAGGCTTGGCCCTAATGGAAATCTGATGGTAAAAAAATGCCATCAGATCGATTTTCAATAGATTTCAAACTGAAATCTATTGGAAATCTGTTCCTAGTAAAAAATGCTCATAAACACATCAGATAGATCAGAGATCAGAGTGTATGGCCAGTAAAATCTAACAGTGTTGCCCAGTAAAATAGGTGTAAGGAAATACCAATAGTGGCATATCGGTAATTCTACCCAGTATACTACTATTGCCAATCCAAAATAGTAGAATAATGATTATCATTCCAGTATTCTACTGCCCCCCACTTTACCCTAATTCTCACACTAACCTCCCTCTACCTACTCCTAACCTCCCAGCTATCCATTCATAACATTAAGCTTCCTTCTATATATAGTTAGTCTAACACTAACTCTCCCTTCCCTGTGACAATAATCTGACACCTAAAGCTGCAATTTACCCGAGCGGCTGAAAAGCCACTAATTGCAGTGGCTGTACAGCTGCAATTGGCCTTAGCAGCTGTAAATAAAGCTTTAAAATACAGTGACTGTAAAGCCGCTTTTTTTACCAAATGGCATAAAACTGCTAATTACAGTGGCTGTAAAGCTGCTCATATCATCTAGCTGGATTTCGGTTACTGTGGTGCAATCCTGGGCACAAATTACTCCCCTGGCAGCACCACACCACAGCAGGTAATTGCATTGCAGCTTATGGTGGCACCCAAAGTATGAGGTGCAGCATGTGCCCATTTTACCTGTTCTGCACTTAAGAGTTTAATTTAAACAACCATCAATGAATTTTCATGCCAGAACGGATATTGGGCTTGGCATTTTTGTTGTCCGCTCCAGCAGATGATGGCCTTATGGTGCTGTCCAATTTGTCAATGTTTAAAAATGACTGACCAATGGCTGATGAGGACCAGAACACCATGATTTCAGCTGTGAGAATCCATCAATAATGTTTTTTTCCCAGTGAATATGAGTGTCACACTCTACCCATGCCCTTATATGGATCTGGGTCTTGTTCTCTTTTAACAGCAGTACAGGATGACAATGCAATCCAAGTAAATAGTTTAAAGTTTTTTATGTTAATAAACAGACTTAATAGTTCTACTCTTGAATATTGTTCTTTTTCTACATATTGTACATGGCATAATCTAGTGTTTATATTGTTTCTGTAGATCTTTTTTTATGCTCTTGCTTGCAGGCATTTGACCATCCTGGCCTTACCCACTCTTGTAATAAATCTTAATCAGATCCATAATAAAGTGCTGAAAGTTTAGCTCTATGATAATTCTATTATCATCTGTCAGCATCATTGATTGTGCAAATGAGCAGATTAAAGTCTTACAGGTGTCAAGCAGTGATGTCATTTTCAATTAAGAGGAAGGTAGTACGGGTTATTGCTCAATTTTCTAGCCCTGCAGGATTGATGCTCAAGATCTGTGATTCATCTGTGAATCACTGCAGATGTCACAGGCGTTATCTTGTTGCTCCCAACCCGACAGAGCATGATAATTGTGACTTAAAGTCTGTTTTCAGTAATGCTAATTGCTAGTTTCAGCGATGTAAAGGCCCAGTCAGTTGCTGGCATATGTTAGAGAGCTAAATCATTTAGCGTTTCTTATGTGTCTTAAAGATATGAAGCTGTGGTTGGAACTTGGATATAAAGGAACTGTTCTCAATCTATTCTGTCTGCTGGAATCTACAAATAGGAGTGCTTAGTTTTTTGACACAAGACACACCAAATACACAATCAGCAAAACAGTGTCCCTTCCGTGAGTGATAAACTTTGCTTGCCCTCCTTTCAAACAGAGCAGAGCCATTCAGTTTACAAGTTTGAGAGTCAGATAGGTCTAGTTCCAGTGCATTTACCATATCAAACCACTTAACTTAACAGGTATCTGACCTTTGGAGCTAAGTTTCCTAAAGATATTTCCATAGTTGGAAAACATTGGCGAACAATGGAGGACTTTATTCTAGCAAACCTGGCTTTTTTTAAAATCCATATTTGGGATCAGGTTAAAAATATGTACAGCTCTTACAGAACCTATAGCATACAGTATAGTGGTCATGTACTTTTAGCTGCATGTGCACCAGCAGCAATATTTATTTGTAATAAATCCTGGACAGAATGGACAACTTTAAAGAGGAAAGAAAGGGGGGTGGGGGATGGGGGTAATTAACATGGGAAGCAGGAGCACCTTCTAAGTGTAGTAATATGCATTAGAACCTTCTGTGAGCACTTAAAGAGAGGCGGAGGTGGGTTTAGCGGATCAGGTAGCCACCAAAACCGCCGCTCTCCGCCGCTTCTGGGGGCAGCACTGGCTCACTTTCACTTTCTTGACCTCTGGGTCACTACGCCAGAAAGAGAGATTGACTTTCTCTCCCAGCGTGCAGGGAGGCGGGGAGCAACAGGGGGCATGGTCAGGGAGAGAGAGAGAGCTGCCCAAAGGCGGCTCTAGAAAGCTTGCAGGAATGCCCCTTGTGGGTGTTTTGAACAGGGAATGCCTCTCCCACATGTTTACCCTCGAGATAGCGACAAATATTGTTGCTAATTTCAAGGGGTTAGCAGCAGTGTGTGTGTGTGTGTGTGTGGGGGGGGGGGGGGGCAGAGAGCGGCGGTGTGGGGGAGAATGTGCCTAAAGTTTATGATGCTGTTTTGTGGGGAAGGGGAATAGCTATTGACTTGAGCTTCAATGACTTTTGGAGAGGGACTTATACAGGATAATTTCTTTTTTTTTCTGGTTTAGACATTATATTCATTCATATATTATATAGACATCTGGTTTAGTCCTTTCTGCTACACTCAGTCACTTAGAGCACATCTCTGTGCTGCACCTGCTACTTACAGCATCACAGATTGCGGTCCCCTTATCCTGGTTATACCTGATGTTTGTACATTCATGTGCCTCTGGGGAGGCAGCTTTTGGCAGTGAAACATGTGTCAAGCATTCTGGTTCTGTGATTGGATCTTTTGTATCCTATCTGCATTTACACAACTGCAATCAATGATAATTTATATTGATAAAGAATAAAGACTGATGCTGTTACTTTAAAAAAAAAAAAACATAAGTCTTTGGACTGTTTCGTATGTATCTACTATAAAGTACTCTGGGGTGGAACTGTACTAGTATATTTTATCTCCAGTTATTGGTATTAGACATTATAGGACTGTATGGTTTCTTGGTGTACAAATACTATACAGGGTGATGAAACAACACTATTTCCTCTGAAAAGTTGGATTTGGAGCCAGGCTGGCAAGACCAGTTCTGTTTATGGGACAGGTAAGTATTACAAATGATATTCATTATTCAGTTGCATCATTGATAAAATGACACACAAACAGCAGGTGAGATCATGCTGGTAGGTGTAGATCAAGCAAGAAGACAGTATGGATGGAGGCCCAGATACAGTCATGAGGATATCACAGCAGAAGCAACCATGCTCTAATCTATTAGATTGTATGTGTAAATGCAGTCAAGATCATATGCAATATTGCAGTGTTTCTCAACATGTTATTGGCATGTACCCCTTTTAAAACCCTGTACTCACCAAGTACCCCCTCGCATAGTAAACTTTATCACAAGTACCCCTAGACAAATATATATTTAATTGTAGTACATGACAATTGGTTCTAAACATTTTCCAAGCATTTACTATTGCTTTTATTTAACTAAAACACTAATTTAGTGTTGTTTAAATAAGATTTATCATTTTCTAACACTCTAAATTTCTTATTCTTGGTTAAGTATATCAAGCCCGAGTACCCACTGGAACCATCAGAAGTACCCCCTGGGGTATGCGTACCACACGTTAAGAACCTAGGCAATATTGTATTCAGACGCAGGAAGTATGGTTCCTATCACACATTGGGCCTGATTCACAAAGCGGTGCTAACAGTTAGCAAGCTGGTGAAAAGCCCTTTATCATGCCTAAACTCAGTTTAGGCATGATAAGTTTAGGTGTGATAAGTTTAGGTGTGATAAGTTTAGGCATGATAAGTTTAGGTGTGATAAGTTTAGGCATGATAAGTTTAAGCGCCAACTGCGTAAGCACCGCAGTGCACAGCTGATCAAAAGTTTTGTGCTAGCAAAGCCTGGTGCCTTCGCATAGAGTTTAATGGTGCTGCTTTGCGTGCGGGAGTTTGCAAGCTATCTACACTTATCTAAACTTAGCATGCCTAAACTTATCACACCTAAACTTATCACACCTAAACTTATCACGCCTAAACTGGCTTTTCACCAGGGTGGTGCAATGGTTATCATGCCTAAAGTCTCTAAGTGGGTTAGCACCGCTTTGTGAATCGAGCCCATTGTATTCCCAGGAACTTTCTGTTTGCTCGTAACATTAATCTTTCTGTTTTCTCATTAATTAATCAACCAAAATAAAAGATATAATAAGTCCTTGCTCCCGCACTTGTTTTGTAGCATCTGTATTTGTACAGCCTATGATTAAATAATGAGATGGAACATAATCCATTTCAAAGGAAGAAAAATATACTTGCCATTATTGTTTAAGAGTTTATTTTATACAACTAGTATGCTCTTCAGAGTGATAAATAAATTACACGTTTCTGCATACAAAGGGTAATATAGATTAATAGTGACAAGGTTATTAGGAAGTAACAGCTGCTCATTCTATAGCTAGTAATGATTATACAACTACTGAAAGATGTGCACAAACAATGGTCTCAGTTTCATACATTTGAAGTATGACAAAAGTTGTTGCATTAAGAGCTCACATTGAAAATTAAAGGATTCCCAAGGTGGCATGTGACATGATGAGATAGGACTGTGTATGTACAGTGCCTAGCACACAAAAAACTATGCTGTGTTCCGTTTTTCCTTTCTCTGCCTGAAAGAGTTAAATATCAGCAGTCTTGAGAAACTCCTAATTGCAGGACGAAACGATCGTCGACCAGCCTCCGCACCTTCCTTGTTTACCTTCTTGTCTGATAAGTATACATTCTTTATGTCTTTGATAATGCTGGAACTCTTTTTTTGAAAGAAGATGTTGATTAAAGGTTATGAAGTTTTAAAGCTTTAATGTGGCGAAGTTGCTCCTAGACTCTTTTTCTATATTTATATACACAAATAACTATGCTGTGTTGCTTTTTTCCTTTCTCTGCCTGAAAGTGTAAAACATCAGGGGCTTGATTCACAAAGCAGTACTAACTGTTAGCACGCCTGTGAAATCCCCCTTAGCACGTCTAAACGAGCTTTTTGCGCGCTAATTTGCACACAAACCGCATAGCGCGCAAACTTTACGCGCGCACTGCACAGAGCGCAGGGTGCTCCGCGCGAAGTGCCCATTAAAGCCTATGGGACTTAGCGCTCGCATAGGACTTTGCGAGCGGTACTTAGCGCGCGATCTGATTGAGAAAACAGAACATGGCTTCTGAGAGCAAGAAAGAGATAAAAAGGGTCAAAAATCATAGATTCTTTTTCTCTGGCTTACTTCAATTAATGTGTCATTGAGCAAAAACAATAAAACAGAAAAAAGCAGATTTAAATATAAAATAAAACAGTGGAATATCTTAAAAAATCCTTTTAGGAGAAGGAGGATAGACACAATGGTTTATTTCATTAGTTTATTTTCACCTTGGTTATCCTTTAAGGGTGAAGAAACAATAAGCATATAGCTACTGGTAGCTACCTAAAACTAAAGTGTTCAACAGAGCAGAAGCGGTCAGTACACAGCATAGCCACAGGATCATTCATATAAACATGCTAGATATATTGCATAGCCATGCATTTACCGCCCGAAACAGCCTTTCTGCAACCCCCAGGGAGACCACTTCTGTTGATGCGAGCAAGACTCACAAAACAGCTGTAAGGTAGGGGGAGCATCTCCCAATGGGGGTCTCCTCTGCAAGCATCTGATTACATAATAAATGCAAAGTTGATATAGCCTGTGCTGTCCTCTGTTTTCTTTTCAAATGATACAATTAAAGTGTACCCGAGGTGACGTGACATTATCAGAAAAATTTTTTTAAGTACAGGGCAAAACATAAAAATAACCATGCTGTGTTTTGGGGGTTTTTTTGTGCCTGAAAGAGTTAAACTTCAGACGTGCAAGTGACAGTTTGTGTCTTGTCAGACACTTGTCAGATTATAGCATAACCCTCACTGATAAGAAATTACAGTCATAAAACTCTTTCCTGCAGAAAACAACTTCTGAGAGCAGTGGATAGATAAAAATAGTCAATAGTTCATACATTTAAGCTCTGGGACATTTAACAGACTGCTATTGATCAGAGACAATAAAACATTAAATCTACTATGTACATTTTCAAATATAAAATAAAACCATGGAATATCTAAAAAAAGCCATTTTAGGAGTGGGAAGATAGATACAATTGTTTATCTGGAAGCCTCTGTCCTATTTGCTAGATACCCACAGTCCTCTTTACCTATCAAGCAGTCTCATCACAACACAGCCCACTGCAGGTCTCTACTTGAAACTATTATTTCACTTCCTAGATTACCCACACTTTCACTCTTATTTAGGGAGGGAAAGGCTTATTCATGATTTGCTTGGTGCCACTTATCAAAGTACGCCTCCCCATTGAAGTCTATTGCGGTTCACGAAACTTTGTGCGAACCAAACCTTTTGCGAAAGTTTGCTAACCCGGTTCGCGAACCGAAAATCGGAGGTTCGGGCCATCTCTACTAGGGTATGCAAGACAGAAATGTAACTTATATTTACTTATTTATTTATTTTATTCTGGTTGGACTTGATGGACGAATATGTTTTTTCAACCAAACACACTATGTAATAATAACATGGCCCTCCTCCTGGTTCTACATATATTGGACTGAGCTACCCAGTTCATTCCTGTGTATGTCTCTGTGGCTGTATATGCCAGACACTGTGAGGCTAAAAGAGTCTTGACACAGTCCCCCAGCCTGTCTCAATATCAAAACCTTCCTCACTACTTTCAGTAGGGGTTGTTGGTGTGCAGTATGGGTATACTTTTTCTTATTTGGTTTATGTTTTCTTGTTTTTCTGGGAGTAGGTGGAGATCCGTGGGTGCCTTTGCGGCAAACCTGTAATATTGCTATGCTATGTCTTGTACAGTTTAATGTTTTTGTAATGCATCATGTTTGTTTTATGTTTTGTTTGGATGTCAGCTATTGTTATTGAGATTTTGTATTGGTGTTGCTTCAGAGAGATAGCTGTATGAGAGGCATGATGAGTTGTCTATAGCCTTGTTCACATATCCAAACAATGGCATCAGGACTGGCTAGGTTTTAAACCACCAGAAAACAAGAAAGTACTCAAAATAATTTTCATAGTACATTTTTTTCCAACTTTTGGGTTCTTTTTCAATTGTAAAATGCTTAAAGGTTATTTTAAAGAAAATATGAAAATAATCTCCTGAGAGATAACACAGGATAAAAAGTTAATTGCATATGGGCCACCGTAGCCAAACTCCATCTATGGAATACCCAAGTGCTGGAGTCTAGTATTGCAACAATGTAGGGCATATATAATCAAAGTTGATGTGCTAATCCATCTGTGTAGACACAGACCTATAGCTGAAAAACGCACAAACACAAAGCAATAAGCAATAAGGATCTTTGAAACAGGAAACATGCTATTCTGCTAAAAGCCCACATGCACCTGACCCTGAGCAGCAGAAAAGGTTCTATCTGTATCAATGGCAGATTGTGGTTTCCTTCTTTGCATTCATACGCTCTTTCCTGCTAGATATCACATATGCACATGCTGTATACTGTATACACTGAATGATAGGCTGTCATTGCGTGGACTTTGGAACCAAAAGGGAGGCTTGTTCATCAGGAATTTGTCATGTTTACTCAGGCCAGCCTTCAACTATCTATCCATAGATATGGTTGGGATGCCTGTCTTTATCCCAAAGTTTTTAGTTTGATGTCACTGGAAGGGTGTACTCCAGAAAGCATGAGCTGTCAGAGAAGGGCAGTAGTATTCTCCAGAAAGCATGAGCTGTCAGAGAAGGGCAATAGTATTCTCCAGAAAGCATGAGCTGTCAGAGAAGGGCAGTAGTATTATGGGAAAAAAAGCTGATAAAGACAGAACTTGCTCTAATTCCTTTCAATATGCTAGTCTGGAAATAGGCCTCGATTCATCAAGACTTATTAAATCAATTACCGACAGCTCGGTAAAATACCGAACTTGATTTCAGGATTCATCAAAGTTATCTACAGCTGTTAGCGAGCATTCAGTAATCATTCGGTAATGATGCGATAAAATGGAAGAAAGTACAATTCATGAAAATGAAAGTGGGCGTGGTTTAGCATTAAATTTAGGATTAGTTATCTCCTTCACTGCTCTGTCGTTATTCCTGGCAGATCATTGCTGACAGAGAAGATGGAGCCATTTGAAGTGGTTACGTATTAACTGAGAGTGATTCAAAGGCACAGAAGGGCAAGAATAAGGTCTAGAACCATATCAATTTGCAAGAGAATGGATTTATTTGCTATACCAGGACATCGGCATTTCTCTTGAATCATCTTGTAAGAGAACCCAACAGTGCCAGGGTTAACTAAATTGCTAGCTGCACTATATTTTTTCAGAAAAGGCTCATATCAAGCCGTAGCTGGCGAAATAGTGGGATTGTCCTAAGCCACTTCCAGAATCCTGGTCCAGGTGTTAAGCCCTATTCAGAATGTTGCTTTGTGGTGTTCAAAGGACTGCCTTTTTACCCACAATTCCACTGGAATCTTATGGCCTTTTGTTAAATTACCACTGTAAAATGGAAATATCGACACGTTACCAAATGGTTACCGCATTGTTATCGATATTTTAATCGAAATCACACCGAATGCGGAAAAACCTTGATGAATACAACTAGAAATCAATAAACTTCGAATTCGGTAATTTAAGGAACTGGAAAAAGTTATCTCAAAGACAATGATGAATTGAGGCCATAGATCACTAACGTTAGACCTTATTGATCAAAGGTAATCCCACTGCCTGTCAGTAGATGGAAGATTTACAGCACCTGTGGCTACCAGTTGTATATCAGAGTACCTCAAACACCAAATTACCTTATCATGTTGCTAATTGTATAAAATGAATACAGTATAAAAGGATTGATTTACTAAACAAAATGTGCAGTGTGCAGCAGCAAAGTGAACCTTTTTTTATTTCAATCATTCAGTCATATGCACCGATTCTTTAAAAGTAACACAGCTTCTGTTTACTGCATGATTTCACTGGTAAATGAAACCCCTTTCATAAATACTAAAGTCATGTTGTAAAGCAGAGACTGTTCATACTGGACACCTCCTCCACTACATATGGTACATACTCTATGGTTTTTCAGCTACACAGACAACCAAGACTGCAGACTGCAGAGCTCAGTGAGGAGGGATTGGAGCTTAGCTGTGTGTTGGCTCACATCACGTTTATGCAGAGCCATAGCTGTGGCCTCTTTCTCTATAAGATTAAAGGTGCCAATACAGGCAGATTGACCAAGAGACAGAGATAATTGATTTCCCTCCCTAAACACCAATTTCTGTGATTTTTATTGAAGTTTTCAAAATATAACAAAGAGTAGACATAGTATATGTAGTATATATAAGAATAAACAGTAAGCAGTCAAATGCAGTCCAAACATAAGCATTGTCTTATTCAACAAGATTTCCAAAAAAATTTAAATAAAAATTACCTCTAGTTATATAGGTCTTAATACAAATAATAATTAAGAACAATAAACACAGTTGTAGTATATTATATTTATGTAGTAACGTTGCTTTACTAGTCTACTCAACTGCGATTTGTTGAGTTAGTAGTATAAGTCAAAGACTAATGTTTGACAATACCTGAAGATAGTAGCTAAACTATAATATACAAAGGTTCTAAGAAGATCAGTGATGTCTGCACTTGTCTTGAATCAAGTCTTGAAGCTTCTTGATTCCTTTCCAAGTTAAGTAAAACCGCTTAGACTAATCTAAATTTATCAGGTATAACGTCCAA